>NW_027555514.1:54073034-54478034 GCF_003287225.1 Phascolarctos cinereus | reverse complement strand
CAGAGGTAGAGGAAGGAAGAGGGGGGTAGAGAGAAGGGAAGAAAGAGAGGAGGAAGGAGAGAAGGAGAGGGAGGAGGGAGACAAAGGGGAAAAGAGAAAGAGAGAAAGAGAAATAGTGAGTTTATCTCTAATAAGACATTTAAACAAGGGATTTACCCAGAATTGACCAGTGCATTTGTAGTGAGATCTCTGTTCATTATTTAACCTACCAAACCATGTGACCTTTTCCATATACAGAAAATTTATTCTCCCATGCTGCTGAATTGCCTGGACTGGGTGGTCAGTTGTAGATACAAGGTAGTCCAAGGATCATGGCCCTTTCCCATCTTCACTAATTGAACTGAAGATGGGTGGAACGACAGCACCCCCACACCCCCCGTTACTGGTGTCTTTACTCCTGTTTATCTTTACGCAGGGTGCGGAGCTAACTTCACAAGCCCTTCAGGTTACATTGTTTCTCCTAATTATCCAAGTCAGTATGATGACAACATGAACTGCAACTACATCATCAAGGCTGACTTGCAAGCTATAGTCATCTTGAATTTCCAGTCTTTCCACCTAGAAGGTAAGTGCTCATTGCTTTCTGTGTGTTTTGTTTTCCTTTGGCCTTCCAGAGTGGAGAAGGGTCTACCCTTCTGGCTATGTGTAGCTAATTACTCTGAAAAGATCCAAAGTCTGTGACCCTGCCTGAGATACTAGTTGTGTGAGCACACGAATGTCACTTAACTTCTCTGGGCCTCAGTTTCCTTAGCTGTAAAATTAAAAAGTTGGGCTTAATGATCTCTAAGATCCCTTTCAGATCTGTATCTATGATCCTATGTTCAAAAGTGACCAGATCCCAAACGAGATATTACCATGAAGAAAATTTTTTTCTAGTAGTGGAAATGGATTATCATTTGGGGACCTCCTGGATGCACAAGTACCTACGTTTTCCAAAAGCAGACATTCAGGATTTCCAGAGTAAAGGATTTCTGCTTTCACCTGTGGATTGACTAATCTTCTCCCACACAGATGGGCTGAAATGGTCATTGAATGATATTGTCATATGATAATTTTGGCATGATAAATACTCAGAATTTGATGACTTATGTGAGCTGAAGGTTAAGTATACCCAGGAAAACAGTATGTATAATGACTACAACTGGGCAAATAGAACCAAAAAAAAAAAGAAAAAAAGAAACCTAACACTGTGCATTACAAAGATCAAACTTGATCCTGGAGAAGAGTTCGAAAAAATGCACCTGACTCCCATCATTGCAGAAGGGCAGCACTAGGGGTATGGAATAGTCCACACGCTGTCAGAGCTGGGACTGAGCTGTGTTTGTCCATCTTCCTTTTAAAATTTTTGTTACTAGCAATTATTCGCTGCATAAGGGAAGGAAGAATATATTCAGAAATCAATATGATGTAAAATCAAATGATCGATGAAAAATATAAGAATTTTTAAGGACTTAGGATCTGAAGGCTTCTCAGGGAATAATTTCTAAGCATACATTTGATGATTCTTGATAGATCCCTAAAAGACAAGGAAAAGGAATTTCCTTCTTATTTACCAGTTATGTTAAAAGTAACCTGTATTGGCATTTATTAAACACCAACAACATGGTAAGAATGAGAGAGAGAGAGAGAGAGAGAGAGAGAGAGAGAGAGAGAGAGAGAGAGAGAGAGAGAGGGAGAGAGAGAGAGAGAGAGAGACAGAGAGAGAGAGAGAGAGAGAGAGAGAGAGAGAGAGAGAGACAGAGACAGAGAGACAGAGAGAGAGAGAGGGAGAGAGGGAGAGAGAGAGAGACAGAGAGAGAGAGAGAGAGAGAGAGAGAGAGAGAGAGAGAGACAGAGAGAGACAGAGAGAGAGAGAGAGACAGAGAGAGAGAGAGAGACAGAGAGAGAGAGAGAGAGAGAGAGAGAGAGAGAGAGACAGACAGAGAGAGAGAGAGAAGAGAGAGAGAGACAGAGAGAGAGAGAGAGAGAGAGACAGAGAGAGAGAGACAGAGAGACAGAGAGAGAGAGAGAGAGAGAGAGAGAGAAGAGAGAGAGAGAGAGAGAGAGGGAGGGAGAGAGAGAGACGGAGGGAGGGAGGGAGGGAGAGAGAGAGAGAGAGAGAGAGAGAGAGAGAGAGAGAGAGAGAGAGAGAGAGAGAGAGAGAGAGAGAGAGAGAGAGAGAGACAGAGAGAGAGAGAGAGAGAGAGAGACAAGAGAGAGAGAAAGAGAGACAGAGAGAGAGAGAGAGAGAGAGAGAGAGAGAGAGAGAGAGAGAGAGAGAGAGAGAGAGAGAGAGGAGGGGGGAGGGAGGGAGAGAGAGAGAGAGAGAGAGAGAGAGAGAGAGAGAGAGAGAGAGAGAGAGAGAGAAGAGAGAGGAGGAAGAGAGAGAGACGGAGGGAGGAGGGAGGAGAGGGAGGGAGAGAGAGAGAGAGAGAGAGAGAGAGAGAGAAGGAGAGAGAGAGAGAAGAGAGAGAGAGAGGAGAGAGAGAGAGAGAGAGAGAGAGAGAGAGAGAGAGAGAGAGAGAGAGAGAGAGAGAGAGAGAGAGCCAAGGTTCATTAAGTAGAAGCCCCAAATTCCCTTCTATCCCTTCTAAAGTGAGCCAGCAGAGATTACAAACAGCATAATATGATATAAACAGAAGTATTTTTCCGGAGCAAGGTCAAATATTTTCATTGCAGAGGCTGTCCCCACCCTCCTCCTGCTTTTTTTCATTGGATATAAAAAATAGGCAACATTACAGGAAAGAAAGCATGACTCCTCCAGAAAGGTTGTACAAAAGACCAAGCATTGCTGAGTCAGAGAATGCCAACATAACCAATGTTTTCTTATAAAGACATCCACTATAAGGGATGTGTGCTGTCCTACAGGCTATTGCCGTCTATGCCAAATCAGTAAAGAGGTACTGGAATGTTACCAGAGTCGGTGGTCCTAAGTTGTATCAATTTGATAGTACCTCTAACTATCCTAAGAGGCAGTGTGGTCTAATGGAAAAGCAGACTGGGTTTGGAGTCAGGTGACCAGCCTTCCAGCACTGCCCCTTCCACTTATTACTTGTGTGACTGGGTAAGGCTTCTCTCTGTTCCTGTTTCCTCACTTATAAAATGAGGGGTTGAGTTAGATGATCTCTAAGGTACCTTTCAGCTCTAAGCATATGACCTATGACCTATGTATTGATAATTGGCAACTAAGAAGCATAGTGAATAGAGCAGCGGAAGTCAGGAAAACCTGAGTTCAAATCCTGCCTCAGACACTTCCTAGCTGTGTGCCTCAGTTAAACTGTGCCTCAGTTTCTTTATATCTAAAATGGGAAAATAATAACATCTACTTCACAGGGTTATTGGGAGAATCAAACTAGATGAAATGTAAAGTGCTTTTTAGACCTTGAAGCAGAATATAAATGTTATTACTTTTATGACTCTTGTTATGTGTATTCTTGTATACGCTACTTTTTCCCTATGACTCATCTATTTTCTCATTTGTGCAACGGAGATGATAGTACTAGCACTTACTCACATGGTTGCTGTGAGGATCACATGAAGTCACGTAGGAAAAGCATTATGTGAACCATAAAGTGCTACATAAGTGCATTAGCTATATTATAAGGCTATATGTAGCAGTCCAGTTTCAAGTACCTCATTTGTAAAACTACTTTTGTCCCTGTCTTGGACCGTCCCTGTCAAGGAATGACCTTGCTCTGACTAAAATTCGTTTGTAAAAATACTTTTGTCCCTGTCTTGGACTGTCCCTGTCAAGGAATGACCTTGCTCCGACTAAAATAATATCTCTGTAGCATTAGTATAAGCTGTTTGTTTTACACTTCATCAGTGTCTCTATCCTTTTCTTAATGCAAGTGGCCTCACTCATTAGACAGGGTGTCCCAGAAGTCTTAGAGCAGTCCAAAGAGACACTAAGACTTTTGGGACACTAAAAATCTCTCCCAAGCATCTCTGCAACTTCTTTCTACTCAAATACTAAATTTAATTGGAATTGTTTAAAAATTACGAAAGATATGTACTTTTGAAAACTTACGATTTTTGTTTCAAGATGGCCGATGAAATCAAACTTAACATGTAATATCAGCATTCTTTGGTAGTGTACCTATTTCATCAGAATTTGTCAACTCCTCTGCAAATTATCACGAGGAAACTTGGGCGTTGAGAGGTTCAGTGACTTGCCTGTGATCACGCAGATAGTGTCTGAGGTGGGATTTGAATTCATGTCTCCTCCTTCTATGTTAAGCATTCTATCCTGTATGCCATAGCACCACCACAACATTTACACATGCACGTGTACATACATGTATGTGTATATATGTATGCCTGTGTATATACATATATATGCATGTATGCATACATGCATACATATATCTATCTGTCTATTTTTCTATCTATCTCCTAAGTGGTTGAGTTAGGGTTGAGATCTTCCTTCACATGGTCAATAGAAGTAAAGACTGTGGTTCTGTCTACATTCACGTGGTAAGATCAGATGTAACTGGATCTGTGGTCATTCCAAATACTCATGACTCACTGAAGTTGTCTCATACACATAGGACTGGTATTTCCATCCAACTAGGTGTCCCACTATGAATTGGGAAGATCAGATCTTTCTGCCACATCTGACTCTACTTTGCCCTTGTAGAACCATTTTAAGTAACTCCAAGGGCAGTAAACAGAGGCAAGGCATTAGACTACTTTGGGCCAATACCAGGCCACTTAGTAAAAAAGAGACTAAGACAGAGGAAAGAGGCTGTGTTACGTGTCTCCATAATCGTCCTCTGTCCTCTGGCATATTATAAAGGCCTATGAAAAACAGAACTAGAAATATAAGGCAGTTAGAAATGAAAATGTTAATTCTTTCTTAATTTATTTTGCTGGTCATGGAATCTGTTTTGTTTGCTATATGTTATGTATAGCGAGAAGGAAACCCCCAGGTGACATGGGATTTCTGTATTGTTAGTATTTGCATTTTTCAATCCAATACACGCAGTAAGGTTAGGTTGTACCATCTAGCCTATTTGTCACTTTACTTTTTGACTTCATTTAAACCGTCAAAAACCCCCCAAAAACCACAAAACAAACCCAACGACGCAGCCCTGGGATGATATTACTCAACTCCTTGGCATCTCTTCCCTTGGCTTTCTCAACTGTTTCAAGTAGACTTATTTTGTAATACATTATTGTGGACATAATTTGGCAATAGGGCCATAAGATCGCAGATCTAGAGTTAGAAGGGACCTTAATGCAGTCCCCTCATCTCCGCAGATGAGGAAACGGAGATACAGCCAGGGAAATCAGGAGCTGGGGATGAGAAGAAAGAAAATTTCAAATGAAAAGCATCTTTGTCTTATATATGCTGAAGTTGAGGGCTACTGCTAAAATGTTCTAATTGATTTGATTTCTCATTATTCCTTATTGTTTGGCAAGCAGTTCTTACTTTGGGCAGTAGATTCATTACTAACACGATGGACATAATTTTAGTAAGGCTTTTCTTTCCAAAATTATTTTGCCCTAGTACATAATAAACATCGCGCTTGAGATAATAGTAGACTTCAAAAAAAAACACCCAACATTGTTTATAAGGAAAGTAGAGTTTTTCTGTAAATTTTTAGAAAAAAATGAATTCAATTTTCTGATGAAATATTAATTTAATAATATTCTAATTTTAAATTAATTACATAGCTGCCATGAGACTTATTCCTGTAATTTGACAGTCTGTATGAGATACTGTGTGCATCCCTGAGCTTCACTGAGTGCCAAGCAGCTGAATGAGTACTGACAAATCAGTCAGGAAAGCAGCTGCCAGTTCTACCTATGGACTCTTCAATAAGAGCTGATGTTCATAGACACAGAGTTATAACCCCCCGACCACTGTCACCAAAGAAAAGTAGGTGACATCACTGCCCTCTTCCTTATGCCTCTCAGGCTTCTTGCCCTTATTTTTTCTCCTTTTTTTTTTTAAAAAGCTTTCCAGGAAGATCTTGATGTTTACTTACCTACATAAGAACATAGAGGGAGTTTCACCTTCCTGGAGGGCCCTGTGTCAATGAAATCACAGATCCATTCCCAAGCCTGTTTATTTTTCAACAAGACTATGCTTACTGTACTTGAGACTCAGTGTCCCCTTTGTTTCATCAAAGAGCAGAGTTCATCTTAGTGTGCAAAACAGCATACGCTTTTCAAAATGCACCACGTGTCACCTTAAATGCCTGTTACCCTGTTAATTATTGGGACATGCAAGCGGCAGCATGGAGAAGGAACCTCTTATGAAGAATAGCATGCTCATCTGGGAGTCAGGAAGACCTAGGTCCATGTACTGTTCCTGATTCTCATAGCTGTATGACCATGGACAGATCACCTAACCACTATGAACTTTAGACAATTCTGTAAGATTATAAATTATACACATTATGATCTGTGCTGGTGGAGGGAGTCCCCACGAGGAAAAAAATCATAGGACATTGGTTTATTGACGCATTCTGCGCAATGATTTAAGTTAGAGAGGACATACTGTTGGTTTAGTCAGTTTGGTTCGCCACTACCTGGGACAGGCACTTTACATGGATCTGCATCAATTGTACCACTAGTGAAATGGAAATGCACATGATGCCCAGTGCTTCATTCCCTTAATGGATGCCCTGAGGACCAGTGGTCCAGTGTCTGTAAAGCGACAAGAGTATCTGTTAAATTTGATTACAATTTTGGTTTCATGCTTACTAGTATTAATCTTCACTGTTCCCGCCACTATGTATCGCCTATCTCATCTTTTTTTTTTTTAATAGCGCCCTCAGCCTTAAGTGGAAGTTGTATCAATGATGGAGTAAAAATTATCCGAGGTTTCCAGGCGACCTCCACACCCATTGCTACATTTTGTGGTAATGAAATTCCTGAAAGCATAAGCATCACTGGCCCGATGGCACTCAATTTCTACACTAACTCTCATAACACAGACTTTGGATTCAAGGCAACATACAGAATAATTTGTGAGTAGCTATAATAATGTCATTTACTTTTTCAAACACTAAGTCGTGTTTGAGGCTTTTCTTTCTGATGTAGATGGAACCAGTACTGAGCTAGGTTCATGGATCTTAGAAAAACGAATTAGTCCTTAAGTACAAGACTTTAGTTTTCCTATCTATGTTTTCCCTAAATGATGTCTTCTTGGAGAATACTAAGGCCTGGTAGTTTACTTGCAGGGAGCTTCCTGTACCAATCAATTGATCCAGTCAAAAAAAGAAGAAGAAGAAGTAGCTATGTGTGTGTATTATTATGTATAAGAACACCATTGATAAATATTCCTTTCTTAATTAAAATTTTACAAAACTGAGATGTCAAAAAATACTTAGGTCAGTCTTACTCTAGCTAATTGAAAGAGAGAGTATTTATTTGGGAAATTCAGACTAAAACTAATTATTTCTTGGCCTTTTGTTATATGGATAGCATGATAAAGTGGTCTTTTGGACCTCAATAATTCAGATAAATATCTCACTTCTCTGTTTGATTTTGCTAGTGTCAATCACGACACGATATTCAGATTGTTTAATTTAAAATTACTGCAAAATAAATAATATTTTATTTCCTGTTTTGAATGAACTGGGTGAATTATTATTGGCTTGGTTTTTTTCCCCCTTCATGGAAGTGTTGTCCAGTTTGTTTTCTGGAAACAATTTCACTCTCTTATCAAAACTCCAGTGAATTCAGTACCACACAAGCCTGAGAAATGCTCCTTTATTGTATTCCTTGTTTTTTTGACCAAATCCAGTGCCAAATGTGGAACTTAAATAGTTTCCTTTCAGATAAATCACATCGGAGCCCATCAGCCCCACAAAACAGCAGTGAAGGATGTAAATGGTCATTTAGTCATGAACAAGAGCCTTCATAATTCATTCCCATTCCCTGCTCTCTGAATTGTGACTTCTGACATTTGTGAAGGATGGCAATGGCTTTGTGTGGCTGCTGGCCCAGACAAAAAAGATTTGAGTAATTAACATTCCTTCCTCTGGTTTTATTGTTGGTTAAAGAGGAGGATTGATTTCTTTGACTGCCATGGCATAACTGCGGCTCTGGCTGGTTAAACTCTTGCTTCCTCTCTTCCTTAGTTTTTGTCCCTCGTTTTCCTAGGATACTGTTTATGAGACTCACTGTCTCCTTTATGAGGTCTCCATTTAAAGGGAAAGTTTGGGCCTGAATAAAATTGCCAAGCCCCGATAATGGCTGTGTATGTGCTTGGATTATTTAGGCACTCAAAAACTTGTAAAGACTGTGTAATTCAGCATTAAAAGGAAAAATTATGAGATATCATACAAGGTGTAGAAGTCACAAGGCCATAGACACACATCTGGCTCTCCATGATCTCAACAAAATGTGTCATACTTTTGCTTTGATGGGAATTCAGCTCGAACCAAACGTGAATAGTCCTTCAAAACAGCAGCCATGATTGATTCATTTCTAATTTCCAAAAAAGTTGGCAAGATGTTCCTGTGGAAACTGGGTATAGAAAACACAGACCTTCCTTATTACTTTGAGGTACATGTACTACATGGTTCTATTTATGTGAGATAGGTATTTTCACTATAACTCAATCCATGGAATATCAAGGTACAATACAGAATAATGCTTCTTTACTATATTTATTTCAGACTTTTGCCTATTTAAAGGAAACTGCCATTGCCAGTTCACTGGATTGGTTTTCAGTGGCCCACACCTTCTGGCAGTTTTTTGTAGACCAGTAAGAGGGAGGAAATGAAAGAATCACTGTCAACCAAGGAGTAACCTGGAAACACTTAGCCCATGGCCTGAGAGCCAAAGTTTTGGGCCTACAGAGGAAAAAATTAATTTGAAATTATTTTAAACTACCGTCAGTCCTTCACATTCTTGACAGGAGAACTCTTAAGTTTCTCTCTCACTTCAGGCATTGGATTCTCACTTGATCCCTTTTTTTCTACGCCCAGGCCAGGCTTTGGAATCTGACAGCTTCTCCCAAGAAACTTTCAGTCATTGCTGACAAAATTATAAAATTAGCATTTATGTAGCCACGTATTTTTCAAATAATATCTCACTCCATCCTCCCAAAAACCCAGGGGAGGTGGGTGATTATTATCCCCTTTTATAGATGAGGAAACCAAGCCAGGCAGAGGTTAAACGACCTGCTGAGGGTCATAAAGCTGGTGTCTAAGGCTAGATTTTAACTTGGAGCTTTATGATTGGGTCTAGCATTCCAACCACCTAGTTTCCTCTACCCATGCATTGTTAAGTTTGTATTAAGGCTGAAGCTGGGGCTGGGACGGCTGTAATAAACATTGGCCATTCTTCCATGCTCCTTATTCATACTACCAGAAGGACTTTTGCATTTACAGGATAATGCAATTTGATGAACCTTTCTAAAGCACCTGCTATGTGTAATAAGCCATGAAATATTTATTCATTCAACAAGCATTTATGGAATGCTAAGAATGATACAAAAATAAATAAAACACAGACCTTTAAAGGAGCATAAGGTCTAGTAAGAGTCTAGTCCAAGTCAAGAAGCATTTATTTCATGCTTCCTATGGAGCACAGTGCTAGGCACTGGGAATACAAATACGAGCAGAAAGAAGGAAGCTCTTACCCTCAAGGAGGAGGAGAAGGCAGCACATCGAAGGGAGCACAAGGTACACAGTAGAGGGTGTGTTAGAGAAAGTCCTGTGAAAAACCAGGAGTGGAACCTGGAAAGAAATGAAGATGCGATTGGCCCACGTCTCTTCCTAAAATGGAGGTTCTGAGAGGAACCGGGCAATCAGAGGGAGAAATTGAAGGGCCAGAGGGTATATCTAATGTCCAGGGATGGAGCGAGCTTACAGGGTGAAGAGCTTTCTGTGGGGTAGGAGACAATGTCCTATGGAGCGTGAAGAGTACGATCTAGGGAGGAAAGTAATAGTTTACTCATCTTCCTTCCTTCTTCTCCCATTGGGAAGAAAAGTCAGAAAAGAGTCCCGACCAAAATGCTAGACTCAGTGAAGTTGGCGTCAGGGCTTACAGTATTCTGAACAACAATTATCTTTCTAGAATTAAAAAAAAAGCAGAATTAACTCTAAAATCCTATTCTTATACAGTGAAAAAAATGAATTGCTCTTGGTTTATTGTCTTTTTCTCTGTTATAGCATGTGGTGGCAGGTTCAACTCATCTTTTGGCGTGATCAGAAGCCCGGCCTATTCACAAGCAGACTACCCCAATGATATAAACTGCTCCTACCTCATCACTGTTAGAAATGACAAAGTGATAGCACTCAAGTATGTAAATACACTCCTTAAGAAAATAATTTTAAAATTAGTGTTTTAATGTGACTCTCTGTTGGCAGAAGGAAAAAAAAGGTATCTCATCCAAGTTACAGCAGAGGAAAACAGTTGTTCTCAAGAGTGGGATGTTATATGAGTGTTATATAAACCTTGCATTAGATCTCTAAATCTGTGAAATGGCTCTTTATTGTTGACTCAGACTGTGGGCCTTTATTATTGACTTGGACTCAACACTAATTAGGATCTTAAAAAGATAGCCATCCATCTAATTCAAAATGGTTATTGTAGTTTCTATGAAGGCGACTTGTTATAATTGCTTCAGTAATGATAACAAGAAATAGGTGAGCAGCCCTATATGAAACATAATCAGTTATTGGCTCAAGATCCCATTCAAATATTGCTTTATCAGGTATTTCCTATAATCTTTATGATTCTTTCCTTTTCCCATTACATTTTGTTACGAATTAAGCTCAAACACAAGTAGTCCGCTTTTCTAAATGCATAAATAAAGTACAAGATTAGTCATTCATTGATTCACACATTCAACCATCCATTCATTAGTTACCTGCTGGTGTATAGAACACTGTTAGACACTGGAGGAAATTCAAGTTTAGTAAGACATAGTCTTTCTCCACCTTTCTTTATGGAGTTTCCATTCTGGTAGAGAGATGAAATATTAGCACATAATTAACACAGGTGGCACTATGTGGTAAGTGCATTAGAGAGCCTTGGAACAAAGTGGTAGGACAGATGCGAGGGAGAAAGGATCAGCTGTGGGTGTCTAGTGAAGGATCAGAGATCCAGAACTGGAAGGCGCCTTAGAGGTCATTGAGTCCAACTCTAAATCCTATGCTCTTTCCACTGGATCATACTGCAGAGAAAAAAAATGGCATTTAAATTGGGCTTTGAAGGATGAGAGGCAAAAGAAGAGAAGGAAAATATTTCAGTCATAGGGAACATTGTGAACAAAGGTGTAAGGATAGGAGAGCACAGTAAATATTTGGGTTATAGAGAGTAAACCAGCTTAACTGGAGTATTGTGTGTGTGTGTGTGTGTGTGTGTGTGTGTGTGTGTGTGTGTGTGTGTGATAAGAGATAAGTCTGAAAGATAGGGTAATATTAAACTGTGAAGGGCCATAGGTATCAAATGAAGGCTTTATACATTTATTTATCCAGGGCAATGTTGCTGTAGCTACTGTAACAC
Source organism: Phascolarctos cinereus (assembly GCF_003287225.1). Classification (NCBI taxonomy): domain Eukaryota; kingdom Metazoa; phylum Chordata; class Mammalia; order Diprotodontia; family Phascolarctidae; genus Phascolarctos; species Phascolarctos cinereus. The sequence continues at coordinate 54,466,580 of NW_027555514.1, read as the reverse complement.
CCACCATCTTGGATCTGGTAGGAAATCTAAAGGTCAATGCAATTAACTGCATACAAAGGGATTTTGTGCCACTGGCTAATGAGAAGAGTGAAACTCATACAATTTTGCAGGGCTAGATCTACACCCCCATATACCCACACATCTAAAATAATTCATCGGCCTGAATTCTATTTACTTAGATCAAAAAACTACTTGGATTTCCACATGTGACTTTATATCAAAAGAGAAAGATCTGGTCAAGTACTGTGTTCATTAGGGTAGCCTCAGAATAGGATACGTAGGCCCTAAAGGGTGCTTCTTGTGGATCTCACTTAGGACTGATTGCAAAACAGATGTACTTCAGGTCTGAGTGGACAGCTTCCTGAAAGTCCTGGGTGTTAGTGAGGATAAAGGAAAAGGGCTACAGGGAGCAAAACCACATAGGCTACCTATAGAAAATAATGAAGAGGAAGGACAGATACACTTGGTGATCTCTCTCTCTTTCTTTCTCTCTGTCAAACACACACACACACACACACACACACACACACACACACACACACACACAGCTCTTGCTTTAATCAGTTGCCAAGTCTTTTTAATTCTGCCTTGACAGTATCTGACATCTCTTCCATGACTACAACCACTACAGTTCAAGCTCTTATCTCTCCTTCCTTGTTCTTGTTTTTGTTCAGTTGTTTCAGCTGTGTGTGACTATTCATGACCCCATTTGGGGTTTTCTTGGCAAGGATGCTGGAGTGGTTTGGCATTTCCTTCTCCAGCTCATTTGACAGAGGAGGAAATTGAGGCAAACAGGGTTAAGTGACTTGCCCAGGGTCACACAGCTAGTAGTGCAATTCAGGCTCTTGCCTCTCTTTACTTAGACTATTGTAGTAACTCTTACTTGTATTCTTACCTCTAGTCACTCCCCTCTCAAATCCACACACAGTGGATTTTCCTAATGTACCACCCCCTCTCACAAATTACAGACTCTGTACACAAAAGCTTTGAGTTGCTCAGAGCTGCTTACAAAACAAAGCTCAAAATCCTGAGCTGGTATTCAATGGTCTCCACAATCTGGCTCCAAAGCACTTCTTCACCTTCATCTCATACTATTTCACTTCACAAGTGGTTAGGAAATGGACAGGTCATTCTAAGTACGATAAAAAGAAGTAAAGAAGAGAACAGTTTGATCATTAAGTCTCTTCAAAATCAATACATATTCTCCTTCCGGAAGTGTAGATAACAACCTGTCTATGCCTTGTCATCCTTGGTGACTCCCATCCATGTCATCTCTTGTCAGTCCCCGACAGGGGACCCACAGAGTGTTTTTGAGATTGTCTTCCAGAGCTCCTGGCATTATATGGACACCAGAGGAGCACAAAAGCCATCTCTCTTAGCTGTACTCTTGCTTTGTGACCATCCTACCTTATTTTCTGGTCATATCTCTATTATTTGATTCTCGCTTTCATAGAAACTAACTCTATGGACTTGTATGGAGCTTATGCTACAAACCTCACTGTGAAAACTTTCATTTTCACAGGTTCAATGATTTTAATGTGGCCTTCTCCACCTTCTGTTCCCAAGACTACTTGGCTGTGTATAATGGTCCAAACGCCAGTGCTCCACTTCTTGGCAAATTCTGTGGTTCACAGCTTCCACCAGTTATCAAAAGCACCAACAACAGCTTATTCCTGGTATTCAAGACAGATTTCTTTGAAACAGCAAAAGGTTGGAAATTATCTTTCAGAGAGACGTTGGGTAAGAATAACATATGACATCCATATTCATTCTCTGTGCGTATTTTTATTGACTATCTACCCATCTTTCTTTGCTTTTAAAAAAAATGGAATGCAGTTGTTATCTATTGGGGCTCTTAGGGAAGCATAGTTTAAAGCTATGCTAAAAGCAAAGGCAGTAAGACGTATTCATGAGGTGCCTACTATGTGCTAGGCACTGTGCTGAACACTGAGGATACAAAGTGAAAAACAGCCCCTGCCCTCCAGGAGCTCCCATCCTGATGGGGGAGACAACAAACAAACAATTACGTACATACAAGATATATAACAGGGGAAAACCAAATTCACGTGTGTTCTCTTCAATAATTCATTGAATTTGTGTGTAATCTACCCTTAGCACAGTGGCTGGCACATAGGCACTATAAAAATGCTTATTCTCTTCCCTTCTCCTGAACAAACTGTGTCATGTTAATGTAATGGAATTGGGGGGGCCACAAGAAATTAGGGAAAGTTTCAGAAGATCCTGGGTGAATAAATCAATGAGCATTTATTGCTGCATTCCAGGCACTAAGACACTAAATGCTAGGGATGTAAAGAAACGCAAAAAGACTTTTGCCTAGAGAGACTCGTGTGAACTGATGCAGTGTGAAGTGAGAAGAACCAGGAGAATGACCTACAAGGTAACAGCAAGGATGCAAAGCCAAAAGCCTCTCCCCCTTCCATTCATAGGGAGCACACTTCCTCCACGCACTCTCATTTCGAGTGATTCTTGGCCCCGTTTTTCTATGAATCTCAATGGATGGGCTGGGAAGCTTCTTCCAGGTTGTTCTTACACTTGCAGCATTCAAGCTGTCCTCCTATCTTTTGGCCTGTCTTCATGATGAGTCAATCATTTTCAGACCACTGACTTCTTTGGTGCTCTTCCTTACATGCTTCCTTGGATCTAAGTCATTGTTGATAATATGTATTGTAGCCTATTTGAGCTTACCATGCATCTTTCCATTGCCCTCAATTTTTATATTTCTACATCTTCATTAGGATTTAGCACTAGAAGGGACCCTGTTTTTCCTGAAAAGGAATCAGAGGCCAAGAGATATTAGGTAACTTTCCCATGAGGTTACAACTAGAAATTAGCAAAGCCAGGATTTGAACTCGGGACCCAGGAATCAATTTTCCTTAAAAATTTCAAAATAGGTTTATAAAACACACTGTTTAAATTGTTCCAGCTGTTTGCAGGTATTGTGCAAAATATAGTTACCACTTTGGAGTACAATGTAGAGGGGATATCCTAGTGACACTTCTCCCAATTTTTCTACCTTGGATAGCAAGTAAAAAATAGTGTCATCTGGTAGCAGAGTTCAGGATCTCCATGAAACTCACAAGTAGAGTAAACTTTTAAAGCCCTGGAAGGTTTTAGCAAGGTAGAAGACTTTGCTATGATAAGATATGACAGAGCATTTATTAAGTGCCTGCTGTATTACTGGGAGGACTGGCACCTCTGGTGTGAGGGCTGCTCACCTTTGGTGTCCACCTTCAGCCAACTCTCACCTGTGGCTACAAGAGGCTGCAGTGTGTGCAGTGGCCACACCCTGGTAAACCATGTTGGCAGATGGGCTAAAACAGTTTGAGGGGAACTGAACCTGTCAGTGAGTTGGGGGGGGGGAGCAGTGTCTACCCCTCCCCCCCACATATATGGAGACTTACTCTGGTAGAATGGATGGATGAGAACAATTTGGCCCAGCTGCCATGATGGTGGCTGAAGCAGGCACTGGAGTGCTTAGAGCTTGGCCAAACATTGAAGATGCCAGGTGTCCCAGGCTGTTGCCAGGCATCTTGACTTTTGCCTTGCCATTAGACTTTAATGACTCTGGAAGAGAGAGTGAGGCTGATGACTTTGTACAACTCTGCCTCACATAAAGTGCACTTCGTGCATGAGTCAAGACATTAAGTCTTGTGATGTCATTGTTCCTCTTAGAAAACAAAGGACAAACAACAACAACTATATTAATACTGGGGATACAAAGACCAATGTAAAGGAGGCAGATGGGGGAAACCCTTATCAGATCAAGGAACTGGAACTAGAAAAGTTTTGTAACAATCTGATAATATAATAGAGTGTAAGCCATTTTTAGTTACTGATCACATTGAAGTTCTTCGAATCAATCTGATGGAATTACAGGGTATTGGCCATTGTATGAAAGCAATACATTGGACATTGAAACTTCTCATGATTGGCTGGATCAACCATGTCCCTTTGAGCCTAGACAAAACAGAACAACTCTATTCTGAGATGGTCAATTTGGAGGGTCCTTTGAGAAGAGGACAAGCTCTGGAGGAGGGAGCAAGCTCTTGAGGACTTGGCTGCCTCTCACAGAGAGCCATGGGGAGTCAGGAGAGTTGGTGGATTTTCTGTCCTTTTTTCACGTTGAAATAGCAGTGGGGATGATAAATTAGAGGTGAGAGACTCAAGAGAGGTAGACCATTGGGGGTCTACTGTTTAAAAGGAGAATTCTTCCTGCCACCCTAGTTCAGACCCTCATTGTGCCTCACTTTGATTATTACAATAGACCCCTAATGGTCTACCTATCTTGAGTGTCTTTCCTCTTTAATCTATCCTCCTCATAGCTGCTAATGTGATATTCCTAAAGCACAAATCTATGTCATTCCTCTACTTAATATTAACTCTTGGAACTTCCCATTACCTCTAGCATCAAAGACAAACTCTTCTGTTGATGTTAAAACTCTTCGCAACCTGACTCTCATCTATCAGTTCAGTTTTATTATATATTCCCTTCCCAGAAATGTCCTATTCAATCAAGAGGACCATCTTCCTGTTCTCTCTCTCACACACACACACACACACACACACACACACACACACACGCGCGCGCGTGCGCATGCACACACACCCCTCCATTTCCCACCCCCATGTTTCTACACAGGCTCACCATCCGGGAACTCAGTCCTTTGCTTCTGCCTATTGGAATCTCTATTTTCCTTCAAAGCTTAACTCAAGTGCTCCGTTTCCCATATGCCCTTCCTCAACACTGCCCCTCCCCAGCTACTAGTGCCCATCCCCAAAATTAACTCTGATTTATTAGATAATATGTTTTATAAATGTTGTCTCTCCTTTTAGAACAGAAATTTCTGGAAGGCAGAAACTATTTCATTTCTGTCTTTGTTTCTCCAATGCTTAGCTCCCTGTCTAGCACTTTGCATCTGCTTAATCAATGTTTGTTGATTGATTTCTTTGAAATCAATCGGCATAGACTTTGTTTCATTTCCTTTTTTCCTAGTTTGTACTCAAATGGTTAATAAAATGTTTGGAGCAGCCTCGGCCAACTATTGCAGCTTGCACAATACTTCAGAAGTTCCCCTGAGTTTCCCAGCTTCATTAAGTTGTCATTTTCTGAGTTAGCAAGAAGACATTCTCAGGTTTTACTGAGATTGTTCAGGAATAAAAAAAAAAATCTTGTCCTCCCAGAGACATTGTTAAAGGCTGAGTCATTGGACTGCTACAGTCAACTACTGTTTTCCATCGGTCACAGTCAGAGCAAAAGCTCCAAGGATAAGAACTAGAAGTGGAATTTCATGACTTGCCAGCATTGTGTTCCCACCATGTCTCACAACCATGACTTTTAGCTCCTTTTCACTTGAATAAATGGTGTAGGGAGCCCTGACGTGGTTTAAAAGTATATTGTGTGCAATGTTTCCCTCTGAATTTTAACCAAATAAGTGTTCACCTTGATAGTTTCTCATCTTACTTTTTTCCTTAATGGGAAAAAAAACCCTTATCTAGAGTTTTCTCTTACAACAGTGATAAGATGATTTACTATACATTGAACATACCAGGTTTCTAACTTTTTTTTTCCCTGTAACATTAGGACTAGATTTACTTCTAGGATTTATGTAGTCTTTTAGCACTGGGTCTGGCTAAAGGAATCCGATTTGGTTAATAGGATTCATAGCCTGTCACTTCCATGTCATCATTTAAAACTGCCTTCTTCTTAGAGTGACTGAAAGCTGCTCTGTGTGACAGCTGTTCAATTCCTATGGTAAGAGAAGGATTGGCTGCTGAGGCTGGCAGAATTTAGTTTGCAGGGTTTTCTATCCAGATCTTGGGGTAAATAGATAGCTTCACTTGAGTGAATAATTTATATGAAAAAGATGAGAGATAGGAATTCTTTTCTGTGGCATTTCTATGCTTTGGTCTTATCTGTATACATTGGATTTTCCAACAGATTTTTAAAATGCTATAGTCAATATTAAGAATGTGGGCTGGATCTGTAATTTTGTGGGTATAAGACACTCCCTGGTGAGGAGACTTCTTCCTCCAAGGCTGGTGGGCATCTTCACTGCAACTTAGAGTCTCAGAGAGTTGCCTAAAGCCCTGAGGGGTTTATTAAATTGAGAGATAAGGGGAACACTCTAAAGGTAGTTTCCCTCTCTCTCTCTCTTTCTCTCTCTCTCTCTCTCTCTGTCTCTGTCTGTCTCTGTCTCTCTCGACATATAGGTGTATATACATTAGTAAGCTCTAATAAAGTTTCTCATACTATTGAAAAGATTGAGAGATATGGCCCAAATGATAATATTATTAGATGAATTCGAAGCTGGTAGAAATGCCAAGTTCAGAGAATTAATGGTAAATAGTTCAATGGCACCTTGGGAGGAGGTCTCCAGTAAACTTCTCCATGGATTGGTGTTTAGCCTTCTGCTGTTTAACGTTTTTATCAATGATTTAGATAAAGGCAAAGGTTTTTAAATGGCGTGGTGCTGGGAGGGATGGCTAGCGCTGGATGACAATTAAGATCCAAAAGGGTCTTCAAAGGAGAGAGCATTGGATTGAATCTAATAAGATGAAATTCAATAGTAGTAATAAATGAAGACTTTAGTCTTCAATTTAGTTTGAAAAAAGTCAACTTCAAATGAATAAAATGAGAGAGGTACAGACAGACAGTAGTTTCATGAATAAGAACTGGAGGGGTTTAATGTAGTGCAAATTTAACACGGGGCAGGTAGGTGGAACAGTGAATAGAGTGCCAGGCCTAGAGTCAGGAAGACCTCAGTTCAAATCCAGCCTCAGACAATTACTAGCTCTATGACCCTCAGCAAATCACTGAACCGTGTTGACCTCAGTTTCCTCATCTGTAAAATGAGCTGGAGAAGGAAATGGCAAACCCCTCCAGTGTCTTTGTCAAGAAAACCCCAAATGGAGTCACAGAGAGTTGGACATGACTAAAAGTTACTAAACAGAAACAAACTTTAATATGTGTCAGCAGTGTGGTATAGCAACCAAAAAACCCACTGGCATCTTGGGTTGCATTAAAAGAGGCAATGCTTCTGTGAATAAGGAGATGCCTCAATCCTCTGTCCTGATCAGGACACACTTGGAGTATTGTGTTAAGTGCTAAAGCATGGACATTCAGTAAGCTACAGAGCATGCGGGAGGGTGGCAGGCCTCAATCTGTGTTGTGTGAGGGTTGGTTAAAGGCACTGGGAATGCATAGCCTGGAGAAGGGAAGGCTCGTGAATGATGTGCCTGTGTTCATTTATCTGGAGGGCTGTCGTGCGGAAGAGGGTTTCATCTTAAGGGAGGTTTTAGTGACCAGGAAGAATGGTTAGAGGCAGCAAAGAGGGACCTTGAGGCTTAATGTCAGAAAAGGATGTCACATCGCTTAGAGCTGTCCCAAAGTAGAGCGGGCTCCCTTGGCGATTGGCGGCCTCCCTCTCGCTGACATCCTTCCAGTGGAGACCAGCTGAACACTTGCCAGATATAATGAGGATTTATTTCAGGTACAGTTAACAGTGGATCATCCCTGAGGTCCTTCCCAGTCCTAGATTTTGTGATTCTATGACAAAGGGTTGGGGTTTGGAGAGTGGAGACTGATACCTTCGTGCCTTTGTCTACCCAGTGCCAGGGTAGCTGAATGGTGCAGCGGATAGAGTGCCATGCTTGGGGTCAGTAAGACCTGAGTTCAGATATGACTTCAGACCCTGGGCAAGTCACTCAACCCTCTTTGCCTCCGTTTCCTCCATCTGTAACTTGAGCTGGAGAAGGAAATGGCAAAACACTCTAGTGTCTTTGCAAAGAAAACCCCAACTGGAGTCATGAAGAGTTAGACGCGACTGAAAACAAATGAACAGTATCAAGTATAGTACTTTGAACATTCCCAAATGTGGGGAATGTCTAGCATTAGTACTTATCCCTCTGGTAAAGCAGATGCAGCCATTCCATGGTTTAGTAGGTAAATCCTAGGGCATTGCCTGAGGTATATAGAGCTTGAGCCTTCTCTTCAAGGTTGTGTGGCTAGTGAGTGTTAGAGTTGGGACCCGACTCTGGGTCTCCTGACTCCAAACCTGTCACTCTATCCGCTCAGCTTACTGTCTCATTTTATACATAGTAGGCACCTAAGTGTTTGTTAAGTTGGAGAGTTGTGAAAATTAATTGAAAATTGAACTCCATATATTGCAATTAAACATTTGCTGCTAGTTACTGTTGGTGTGGATTTACATTCTGAGGCCCCAAGCAAAACTTTAAAAATTGGTTTTTTTAATTATTTGTTAATCATAAACAGATCTCTCATAAAGTGGAGTGCTGGCTGTTTGCATTACATTAAACTGTGGAGAATTAAAAAAAAAAAGAGGCCACTACCAGAGGCTGTTTCCTTACTATGGCTCCAGCTTGCTTGGACTCCATTCTGTTTTCCATTTCTCCCCAGGCAAACCAGGGCTGTCAAAACAATTGACCTCCAAGGGTGGAGTAACTGATCTTCACCAAAGGGCCTCAGTTGACTTGTCTGTAAAATTAAAAAGTTGGTCTAAATGACTTCCAAAGGTCTAACCCAGATACAAGTTCTGGGGTAACTATTATAAATTCAGGCTAACAATTCCACTCAATGAGCATTTTAAGTGTATACTATATGCAAAGTACTATGTTAGGCTCTAGGGGTGGGGGACAGAAACAAAATAGTCCCTGCCCCATTCTACTAAGACTTTACAATAGGAGGGGATACGGTTTTACCCTGGAAAGAACACCAGCTATTCAGTTAGATTGTTTTTGTTGTGTCCGACTTTGTGGCCCCATTTGAGGGGTTTTTGTTTTATTTGGTTTTGTTTTATTTTCTGGCAAAGATACTGGAGTGTTTTGCCATTTCCTTCTCCAACTCATTTTACAAATGAGGAAACTGAGGCAAACAGAGTTAAGTGACTTGCCCAGGATCACACCGCTAGTAAATGTCTGAGGCCAGATTTGAACTCAATTTCCTCCTGTCCCCAGGGTCCGCGCTCTATCCACTGTGTCCCCACTGCTTCATATAGATTATTTGAGTTTTCAAAACTCAGCTTTGCCACTTACTATCTGCATCAATTAACCTTTTCAGGCCTCAGTTTCTTCATTTATAAAATAAGTGTGTTTGCCTAAATGACCCCTAACACTTTCCAGATCTAAATATATGATTTCATATCATGCAACAGAGGCACCTAGCTGTTGCAATGAATAGAGTTTTTGTCACAGAGTAATGAAGACCTGAGTTCAAATTTGGCCACAGACACTTATTAGTTGAGGGCAGATGGATGGTGCAGTGGATAGAGCACTGGGTCTGAAATCAGGAAGACTTCTGGCCTCAGACACTTACTAGCTATGTGACCCTGGGCAAGTCACTTAACCCTATTGGCCTCACTTTCCTCATCTGTAAAATGAGCTGAAAAAAGAAGTCATAAACCGCTCCAGTATCTTTGCCAAGAAGACCTCAAATGGGGTCACAAAGAGTCAATTGAAATGACTGATCAACAACTTACTAGTTGTGAGACCCTGGGCAAATCATTTAACTGCTGTTTGCCTCAATTTCCTCAACTGTAAAATGGGGATGATAACAGCACCTACCTTCCATGGGAGGTTGTTGTGAGTAGAAAATGGAATAGTATTTATGAGACCATATCTACTGTGTGCCCATCACACAGCAAGTGCTTAATAAATGCCTATTTCCTTCCTTCCTTCCTTCCTTCCTTCCTTCCTTCCTTCCTTCCTTCCTTCCTTCCTTCCTTCCTTCCTTCCTTCCTTCCTTCCTTCCTTCCTTCCTTCTTTCCTTCCTTCCCTCCTCCCTTCCTTCCTTCCCTCCTTCCTTTCTTGCTATCTTGCTATCTTCCTATACAGTGCCTATAGATAATTACTAAGTATACACCAAAAAATACAAAATTATTCCCAGGCAACCTGTAACTCAGTAGTATTTATTAAGCACTGACTGTGTGCCAGGCACTGTGCTAAGTCTTGGAGGTGCAAAGAAGGGGAGAAAAACAGTCACTAGCAGCTGGGGAAGAAGGGTCTGGTCTAGGAGGTGGGGCCTGAGTCAAACCTTGACAGGAACCAGGGATTCCAAGAGGTAGAAGTGAACAGGGAGAGCATTCCAGGGATGCCAGGCAGGCATGGGATCGGAATCTAGGCTATTTGGTGGAGGAAATGATGAGCGGGGCAGTTTAGCTGAAACCTAGAATGCCTGAGGTCTGGTAATGTGAAATCAGTCTGGAAAGGCAGGCTAGAGTCAGATTGTGAAAGCCATTCTGACTTTAACTGTCAAAGAAAGGAGAGAGAGACAGACAGACAGACAAACAGACAGACAGACAGACAGAGAGACAGAAAGACAGAGAGAGAGAGACAGAGACAGAGAGAGACAGAGAGAGACAGAGAGACAGAGAGGGAGAGACAGAGAGAGAGACAAAGAGAGACAGAGAGACAGAGACAGAGAGAGGCAGAGACAGAGAGAGGCAGAGGCAGACAGACAGAGACACCCAGAGAGAGAGAGAGAGAGAGAGAGAGAGAGAGAGAGAGAGAGAGAGAGAGAGAGAGAAAGAGAGAGAATGTGTGAGTGTGTGTGTGCGTGTGTGTGTGTGTGTGTGTGTGTGTGTGTGTGTTGGGGGCGGGGAGACTGATTAGAAGATGAGAGGTGATAGGCCTGAACTGGGGTGGTGCCATGTGGACAGAATGCAGGGGACACTGAATTGCACAAAATGTATGTAAACACTACCATTTTTTAAAAATGGAATCCCAGTGGTTTCTCATGACACTGGGAATAGCTCTGTGTTCACTGGAGAAATCAGATTCCCTCTTGCAGTTTCCTATCCCTTGGCTCTGAAGCCATCTGAGGAATGCTTCAGTTCTGGCCCACCTCGTGCTTGTCACTGGGTTCCATATTTGCGACACATTTGGACCAGAAAAACCCCAGGATCCTCCTTTGGCAGTGCTTTTGTATCCAAGTGCCGTGCTGTCTGTAAATGGCATACCAGTCATCATCAGTTTTGAAAACTCCCAGGGCTAGGATTAGATTGGGGATTTAGAATAATCCCACTTACTGTCCAGGACCTTAGTAATTTCATTTATTCAGAAATCATGATTTTGTTGTTTAACCTCTCAAGTCTGTCTAAGTTTGAAAGCTATTCCTGACTTCAGGCCAGTTTGTTAGAGGATGCAGAGCCCTGAGCTGCTCAATAGCAGCCCCTGCAGGGGTACTCAGCCTTGCTGAGGGCATGCAGCCATGCCAGGAGGGAAGAATGCAAGCCGATAAACAGGAACTCAATTGGCCCTATTGCAGGGTTATGTAGGAAGTGTGCATGACTCAAAGCCCCCTTTGAATAAGCTCAGGATTTCGTGTTTCTATCTGGTTTCCTCCACCTGCTTTCAGGAGTATGAGTCAAATGGCATCAAGTTCATTCTATCAAGGCTTTGTGCTGAAGGAGAGAGACCCCGATCAGGAGTCCAGTGCCTTGTCTGATTCTCTAGTGCCAGGGTACCCAGGGAACAAGGATGAAGTGAGTCACAGTCTGCTAGAGGAGGGAGTGTGCCCCAGTGGACAGAATAGTGGTGTCAGAGTCCAGCCCTGGCACCGACGCCTGCTTACTCTATCCCGTTGCTTTACTATCATGCCTTGGAAAAAAAAATGGTGAAGGGTCCCGTTTTGCTCTTCTGTAAAAGAAACAGGGATTGCTGTCCTCTCTACCTTGCAGAGGTGTCTGTCAGTGGGATCAGATAAGTAGGTAATGCTGGCTTAGCTCCCCAAGTGATACAGATATGCTGTGGAGTAGCACTGGAGTCTAGAAGTGTGTTAAAGCCCCTCCAAAAACAGCACTCTCAACATGTGCAACGTAACCACCATAATTTGCTTCCTGGCATTATCTTGTGCTGGATCCTGTCCTCACCTTCCTCTCTAGAATAACTTTTCAGGATGGAAGCGGGAAATCAAGAATCGAGCTCTGACCGCTATTCCTGCTTCATGGTAGGGATCCGATTTACCAGCGCCTTTGTTAGGCGCCAATGGACCGATCCAGGAGCTGCTGATGCAAAGAGAAAAACAAAACAATCTCTTTGCTCAAGAAGCTTCCGTTGTACTGGGAGGACCCAAATGAGCGTTCTACAGAAGAATATGAAGGGGGAGCGAGCATTAGCACCGGAGCCATCAGGGAACGGCTCACAGAGGAGGCAGCACCACAGCTGAGCCTTCTTGACCTCTCTGCATCATTAGATGCTGCTGATCCCCTTCCCCGCCTGGATAGTCCCTCTCACGAGGTTCTCAGAACACACTGTCTCCTGGTTTTCCTCCTACCTTTCTGACTGCTCCTCAGTCTCTTTTGCTAGATCTTCAACCAAGTCGTGCCTGCTAACCACGAGTGACCCCTAGGGCTTTGTCCTGGGCCCTCTTTCTTCTCCCTTCAAACTTGTTCATTTGATTAGCTCTCAGGGGTTTAATTATCATCTCTGGCCTGGATCCCATGCTGCTTTATGTTGAAGCCGGGTTTCTCTCCTGAGCTCTAGTTTGGCATCACCAAATGTCCACTAGATATTTTGAACTGGATATCCCATAAACATTTATTTCAAACTCAGTATATCAAAAATAGAACTCATGATCTTGCCTTTTTCCCACTCTTAAATACTTCTGTCTTCTGAAATTTCCTACTTTTGTCAAGGATACCCCTATCTTCCCAATCACTCAGGTTTACAACCTTGGTGTTGTCTTTGACTCCTTATTCTCTCTCATCCTACACATCCGGTCATTTGCCAAATCTTGCCATTTCTCCCTTCATAACATCATATATTTATATGTGTGTGTGTACATATATATTTATACACAGATGTATATACATATACATACATATATGTAATAAGAGATATCTATCTATCCATCCATCTATCTATTCATCTATCTATCTGTCCATCCATCTATCTATCTGTCTGTCTGGCCGTCCATCCATCCATCTCTCTGACTATAGCCTTCACTTACAAAGCCGTCATTCTAGTTTAGGTTTTCATCATCTCTCATCTATACCAAGAACCTTCTTTTGCAAGTTGATGTCTCTGCCTTCAGTCTCTCCTATACCAATCCACCCTCTACACAGCTGCCAGTCAGTCAGGCAATCAGGTGATGACACATGCTAGGCACCAGGCACTGTGATAAGCCCTGAGGATACAAAAAGAGGCAAAAGATAGTCCCTGCCCTCAAAAAGCTCCCAATCTAATGAGGGGAAAGTGATTTTTCCTATGGTGTGTGTCACCTCCCTCTTCATTAACCTTCCTGTCATTTCTAGAATCAAATATAAATTCCTCTGCTTGGCACTGAAGGCTCTTCTCTGTCTTTTCAGTCTTCTCACACAGTACACCTCTCCATACAGCCCCACCATACTGGCGTACTTCTGGTTCTTACCACACAGTGTTCCATCTCTCATTTCTCTGCCTTTGCATTGGCTCTTTAATATGGCTTCCCATCCCACTTCCATCTCTAAGAATCCCTGCTCAAGCCCCAGCTCAAACATCACCTTACACTCCTGGCCTTTCCCAGTCTCCCGGCTCCTTATGCCTTTCCCTATTACTGTTACCTTCTGTCTATGCTGTTTGTATACTTACAGTCCTGTTGTCTCCCCACTAGAATGTAAGATCCTTCAGTGCAGGGACTGATTTTGCCTTTATTTGTATCCCCAGGACTTAGCACAGTGCCTGGAACATAGTAAGTGATTAATAAATGCTTGTTGATTTATTAGTTGATTGACAAGGATTGACAAGAAATGGAGCAAGAAGAGGGTGCATTCTAGGAATGGAGGACAGTCTATGTCAATCAGTTAAGAAAGGTAGACGGTTGAGTTTGGGGAATAAATAATCATCCAATCTGACTGGGAAACAGAGTTTGTGAAGGATGATTGTGCAAAATAGAGCCAGTTAAGTACATTGCGGTGAGTTTATAGAGAACCTGAAGAGACAGGCTAAGGGTTCACATTTTACGCCAGAGATGACTGAAAGCCACTGAAGACTTTTAGGATGGGAGTAACACAGCCTTAGGAAGAGGATTTTAGCAGCTTTGGAGAACGGTACATTAATAAAGGGGAAAAAAGAAACAGGGAAATAACGTAGAAGGAGATACAGGATAATATAATAGCTCAGGAGAGAGGTGATTAGGGACTGGTCTAGGCTGATGGCACACAGATTTAAGGGAAATTGTGGAGGTTTAACTCTCATGCTCAACTACAATGACAAAGAATTATTTAGTAAGTTTCTACTATGTGCAAAACAGTGCTAGCCCTGTCTTCCAAGAGCTTGTGTTGTACTAGCACAAAGGCTTTGCTAGTTAAGGTATATAGCTGTGTGGTGATGCACTTATTATGGCGTATTTATCACCAGAGAACTGGGGAGTATGACTAGGCCTGACCAGTGTTTGGGGTTCACCCAACCTTCCCCACTTGCTTTCTCAATACCTATACACTGGCTTGTGGGAAGGATGGAGGCAGGGGGAGGGTCAGGAACAGAGTTGGACATGGAGAAGGCTAGAGTGTCCCTTGAAAGAGAAGTTAAGAAAAAATGGGAAGGGAAGATTGAGAAGGGCAGAAGAGGTTAGTTTGAGGAAGGTCATAGTGGAAGGACCCCAAGGAATGAAGAAACTAGGGCAGGGGTGGGGAACCTGAGCCTCCAGGCCACATGTAGCCCTCTAGGTCCTCAGGTGTGGCCCTTTGACTGAATCCAAACTTCACAGAACAAACAAGTTTGGATTCAGTCAAAGGGCTGCACCTGAAGACCTAGAGGGCCACATATGTCCTCAATGCTGCAGGTTCCCCACCCCTAGACTAAGGTGACATTATCTGTGGAATGAGGCTTTACATAATTTTTATGTGTGGAAGTCCTAGCTTGATGCTTGAACCTCCAGGGAAAAAAACAACAGCAAGGCGCATTCTTTAACTTCTGAACTCCCAAGTAAACAATAAGAGTAGCACAATAAAGTTTCTTTGTGGTTGAAATGCCTGCACGTGTATCTCTCCTTGAATTTCCTGTCTAATCCAGTAGAGACTTTGGAAACCGAATTTGTGTTGGACATAAAGGTAATAGAGAGTTAAATGCACAACTGAAGTAAATTTTTATAAGCCACTGCTGAAATAACTATTTAGCAATAATGAGGTTATTACCCTGAAGCTATGAGGTAATGTTATTATTCTGTTCGTTTACTGTTGTTGCTACCTCTGCTGAGGTCTGGGAGTGAGGTGAGCTGAAACCCTAAACTCAATTGTCGAAGACTAAACTAAATTTATTTCCGTCCTTTTAAAGCACTTTCACTTTCACTGTTGATTAGGCCTCCCTTGGGGGATTAATGCCAAAGACAAGGGTTATCTGAAGTTCATCCTTTGTGGATTTTATTGAAAAGAGCTCTGCTGAGCTGATGAGCTAGGGCGAAGAAACCAATCCATTCTTACCTCCCCAGAACCTTGGGAAAACAGCTTTGGCAGAAGTTAAAGACCAGATTTATCAAGGAGAGAGGCCTGGGGTTTTATTAAAATATATAACCACAGCACAGAATCTAGACCAACCAGAATGAAAGGATTACTTATCATCCTTGAACTTGAACTATAGGATATGAGAAACCAAGAAAAATGATAAAATGGACTAATCAGAGGTTTTCAGGAAGCCCTGGAAAATACTGCATTAAAAAAAATCCCTTCTATAAATGATCTTGGTGTGTGTGGGGGGTGGTGTCTGTATTTGCAAAGGGAAGTTGAAGAACTGAGGCAATGAAGCTTTCCAGGAAGGAAGGAAGGAAGGAAGGAAGGAAGGAAGGAAGGAAGGAAGGAAGGAAGGAAGGAAGGAAGGAAGGAAGGAAGGAAGGAAGGAAGGAAGGAAGGAAAGGAGGAAGGAGGAAAAGAAGAAAAGGAGAGAGGGGAAGAGGAAGGAAATAAATAAGGAAAGAAAGGAGGGAGAGAGGAAAGAAGGGAGAAAAGGAGGGAGGGAAAAAGGAAGGAAGGGAGCACAAGACACTTTTGTCTGTATTAACTACATATTTGCAATAAATAGCTACATAGCATGGAAAGCCTGGATAGATCATCATCTCATTTCATTTTATCATGCTGACATGTTCTAATGTAGCATATTGCAGGTACATAAAAAGAAAACATTTGGCCAGAAACAAGAAGTTAAATGATTTGGTTTTTCTAAATCAATACATTACTACAGTCATAAAGCTGTTGTGTTTTGTTGTTGTAATGCATAAAAAGTTGGGTGCCCTTGACACCAGCAAGGGATAATTTCGCCCAAGCAGCTCCTAATGGTTGTCACTTTCCAGGCTACTGACCCACCTGTAAAGTATTTTTTGCCAAATCACCTCAATTTAACTTGCCATCAATGAAAACACCAGAAAAGAAAAAGGAATTCTTAACATCTGGATGTTTAAAAGCCAGATCATGTCACTCTTTATTCTACTGTATATCTTTACTACTATGTTCAATATATAGTTGCCTCTCTCTGGTTTCATCTCATCTTCACTGGTCTGTTGCCTTCAGTCTAATTGAATCAGTTTTCTGATGTCAGGGTGTTATTGATTCTTAAATAGCCTCTCTCTTAATGACCTATCTTCATTACTGTAGCAGTTCTCATTGCATATTACCTTCTGCTCTTCCCCTCATTCCCAATTGTCAGTTTGCAGAAAAACACTGCTCTCGGTGTGTAAGACCCTGGGTACCAGCAAGCCTTCAAGTGTCTTTTATCTGAAGCAGTGTTTGATACAGCAATATATCAGTACAGTGACAGCGCACGGCCAACCCCTGGAATCTGGTTGTACTGGCAGCTCAATTATAATCTCCTCATTTTACAGATATGGGAGCTGAAGTATAAGGTAATTATGTGATTTGTAACAGGTTATCAGGGGAGTCTGAAGGAGAACAGAAAAAGATTTCATATCTAAACTACATAACCATGCCAGACAGTAATAATGCTTTTTAAAAAACCTGCTGCTCTTTTATCATTTTAAATGATCATATTATTAGTTGAAATTAGTTTGTAGTTCATGAATTTCATTTCTATTTTATCTCAAATAAATTTATATATATACAGTGTCTCAAATATATACATACATACATATATATATAAATATATATGTACAGTGGCAGATTAATGCCAAACCTGCTCTAGGTAAACAGATTGTATTTGCTATCCACATATTTCTTTCTTTGTTCCCCCCATATTTCTAAATGTACTTTTTTAAGGACTTTTTTTTTAAACTTCACTGGTGTTAATGTTTAGTAAATTCAGTTTTACAGCTTTCAAATGGTTTATTAAGAAAAAAATGTACACTAGCTCATCCTAGCTGGGGAATCTATGAGGTACAGTGGATAAAGTGCTGGGCCTGGACTTAGGAGAATCTGAGTTTAAATCCAATCTGAAACACTTGCTAGCTATGTGATCCTGAGCAAGTCACTTAACCTGTTTGCCTCAGTTTCCTCATCTGTAAAATGGGAATAATAATAATTGTACCTACAACCCAGAGTTGTTGTGAGGATCAGAGGAAATAACATGTATAAAGCACTTAGTGTAGTACCTGACACATAGCAGGTACTATGTGAATGTTAGCTATTAGCTGTTATTAATGTCCTATACTTCAGTTCTTTAGTCTGTTATTTCATTAGTGTGGGTACTCCCTTCACTGATTGAGATCATGAAGCCACTCAGACTTAGTGGGTGCTCTTCAAGAGTTGCTGTCGCTAAAAAAAAAATCATTACCCAGAAGCTAACTTGGGGATTAACCTCTTGGTACTTTGCTGGGGCAGTTAGGCGGCATAGTGGTTAGAGCATTGGGCTTGGAGTCAGGAAGATTCATCTTCCTGAGTTCATATCTGGCCTCAGATACTAGCTGTGTGACCCTGGGCAGGTCACTCAACCTTGTTTGCCTTAGTTTCCTCATCTGTAAAAATGATCTGGAGAAGGAAATGGCAAATCACTATAGTACCTTTGCCAAGAAAACCCCGTATGGGGTCATGAAGAATTGGAAATGACCAAAACAAATGAACAACAATGCTTTGGTGGGCTAGTCCTTAGGCAGTACCATATAGTGGTTCACTTGGTCCACGTGAAAAGCGTTTCTGGCTTGGTAGTATGTGCCAGAGTTTATGATGTACTGTTATCTCCTCCATGGTCACTTCCACGTACGTATGAGTAGAATACAAAGACAAAAACATGGCAGCCTCTGTTCTCAAGGAGGCTATATTGTACTGGATACATAGCTCAGTAAATATAAGTTATGTACAAAATAAACACAATGTGGTTTTAATTGAGTTCAACTGTGGAATCAGGAAACAGGGCACTTGAGCTGAGGCTTGAGAGGAGCTATGGGGAATATCTATATCTATATCTATATCCATACATACATATGTGTATATGTATATAGATAGCTCTATACACACACACACACACACACACACACACACACACACATCACATTTATACTACAGTTCTAGTCTCTGTTCCTGGCTCTAGTTCACAAACTATTAGACCCTTTTTTTTTAATTGAATTTTAGTTTAGACCCAAACACCAGAGCACAAATACAGAACAGAGAAAAGAAAAAGAAAAACATATCATAAACTTAAATATTGGAACTTAGTTACAAAGTAAGAAAAGAAAAAAAAGCATGTCATATACGTAGCAGAACACAGGAAAGGATTCAAAATACGTAATGATAAATTTTCATTTCAAGAAAGCCTGTACGGCAAATGCTACACATTGTGTCGAGAGCTGTCCATCTTTTCTTTACTTCCTTGTAAGTTTTCTTTTGTTCTCTGCTATGCACTTTTGTTGATTTTGTTCTTTTTTTCCCCCCTCTCCCCCTGCCTCCAGAAGGCTACAATTGAGTGTGGATATATTTCAGTACCAAATAGTTTTAATAATTTTACTGCCTTATAATGTAGTTTAAGATCTGGTACTGCTAAACCTTGTTCCTTTATAAATTTTCTATTAGTATTTTCAGTTGCATGTGCTGAAGGTATCTCAATTTGAACATGTCTCTTATCTTTCCCTTCTCAACTCGCTGTTTTTATCAATGGCACCCACTCTTCTCCCAGTTACTTAGTTTTGTGACTTCATTTTCTTTCTCAACTTCTCCTTCTCACTCATCTCTCACATTCAATTATTGCCAACTCTTTTCATTTCTACCAGTGGGACATCTCTCCATTCCCCCGTACAATTCAAGTTCTCATCACTTCTCATCTGAACTTGTGCAGTGGCCTCGTGGTTGTTCTCCCTTTTTCATCTTTCCCCACTCCAATCCATCCTCCAACCTGCCACCAAAATAATTTCCAAACATGCATATGTGAATATGAAAGCCCCCTCCTCAGTGAATTTCTGTGGCTCCCCATTAATTCTAGGATCCAATATCAACTCAGTTCTTCACAATTTGGTCCCAACTTGGCATTCCAGGCTTATCAAATGTTGTTCCCTGCCACACATTCTGTGATCTAGCTTAACTGGCCTCCTTGCTGCTTCTCCAAATGACACTGTCTCCCTTTGGTGTCTTTGTAGGACTTTTTTTTGTCTTTTGGCAAATAACGTAGTACCCAGCATGCAACAGGCACTTCATAAAAACTTGCTGATTGGTGACTTGTGTTGACTGTAAGTTCGGGAACATACAGAGCCTCTTAAAGGAAAACCATAAGTCCTTACTTTCCACAACAAACTAACAAAACAAGTGGATGAGAATATTTATTATCCAAACTATGGTATGCATTTTGGTAGAAAATTCATAGAATTGGACCATCAGTACATATATCTTGGACAGATATTACAGACAGACAGTGAGCTGGGCTCAGAATTGAACAGGAACAAAAAAACAGACTGGCTTTTACAAAATTGTACTTTTAGTTTTAATTTCCTCAAGCTACTACCTGAAATGAAGGCACATCTTTTAAATTGCAATATTCTTTTGTGGCTACAAACATGGAGCACCACAATCTATGAAGATTTTAAGTTGAGTGTCACTCAAGGGCAATGGAGGGGCACATAGTAGGAAGGGAGGAACCACACATTACCAGCAGGAACTACCTTTCTTTTTAAAATTTCTATCCCCAGTGCTTAACATAGTGCCTGGCACTATGATTGAGTACCTATATTGATAAGTTCACAAATCCACCAGCAGTAATTTTCTATATAAACTCAACATTTCTCTCCTTTCAGAACTTTCCTCTGATCTCCCTTGAGTTTCTTTAATGACTGTGCTTTCCTTTTTTTTTGTGCTTAATATTGTTTTAAATAAAATATCATTTTCATAAGTTATAACATTACTTTGTATGATAAACACCACCAATAAAGCAATGATAACATGTAAATAAATACACAGTTATTTTGAGGAAAGGTCTTGTCACTAGATGTCCTGAGAAGGCTTAAACTGGTCCAATTCTATATCTTCTGGAATGTTTAATGGCCATGATTTCTTTCAAGAAGGCCATAAAATGTGTAATCTTGGGATTCCATGGAAAATTTGAAATCATTGCTCTGAAAAATATTGTTCTCCTTTCTCTCTCCCCTACATACCTACAACAGAATTTTCCTCTAAATGTTTCCACTAATCTGATCTGCATCCTGTAGGAGAATATGGTCCAATGTTTATTGAATACATTTTAATCAAAAAAATACAAAAAAGCATGGGCAAAATATAGAACACCATCCTGTAGCTGATCATTACCTATTCAAATACTATGGCTTCCTTTAAAAAAAAAAAGTGAAGCACCTGGACGTCTATGATGCCTATCATTCTCCCTCATTGTTATACCCAAAAGATATGAACCAAAGAAGCAGCATTTGCTTGTGTCCCTCCACAGTGCTCAGAAAGCAAAGGAAAAGATGAATATGAAATTGAGCCTGTTTCAGAAAGGACCCAATTTTCGAATCCAATGAATACACCATTCTAATCATTCCCCCTGGGAGTTTGTAATGCTGGTGGAGAGAAAATGCTAAAACACACACACACACACACACAAATTCACACACTCTTCATTGCTGAAATAAAGTCCAAGGATTAGTCAAAACCCCTAATTAATACTATAATATAAATCTGATAAACAGTGCTATTCCTAAAAATAAAGTAGCCACATGGGTATCATTAATAGCAGGCTTTGGGGAACGGAGGGGAAGGATATGTTGTGCAGGATGAAAACAAAATCATTCGAGTATGTGAGGGAGAGAAGGTTAGCTCAGATGAAACAGCTATATATAGGATCTCTCTGTGTGAGCCATCGAGCGGGTGCCATTACAGGAAAGGTGGGGAGCCAAATTACCGTCTGTGTTTGGTTTGAGAATACTCCATGGGTGAAAAAGATAGGAAGGAAACATCCCCTGCTTCTCTGCAGGATACATAGCTATGGAACCACGCCCAAAGCTGTACAAACCGTCCAGAAAGGCTTAGGACTTGGCAGGGCTTTTTGCTGACACAGAAGTCACCACAGAAGGGCCTTGGTAGCGGTGTTCAAAGGCTGTACTCTGGTAGTTCTGGCCTTGGGAAGGCAGTCCTATGCCCCACTCCTGTGTTCTTTCCTTAAAGTGAACTTCACCTTTTATGGTCCCCATACCTGAAATTACTTTGCATTTACTTTGTGAATAGCTTACATTTACTTATCTATGCACTGTTACCTTTCCCCAGTAGAATATATAAAATTCCCTGTTAACTGTGAAATGTTATAACAATGCGAGGCAGGAGTTCTTAACTCTGCTTGTATTACAGACTCTTTTAGAAGTCTGGTGAAATCTTCTGATTCTTTCTCAGGATGATCTTTTAAAATTCATAACTAAAGGAAATGCTAAATTTCTAGTGATGAAGATGTAACTTTTTCCTATCCAAGTTCACAGACCCCAACTGAAATCCATCCATGAACTGCTTCGGAGTCTGTGGGCCATAGATTAAGAAATCCTGATGTAAAGGTATATTTTGTGAGCGTATGAACTGTGCCTTATTTCATCTTCTTCCTCCCAATGCTTAGCACAATGCTTTACGTGTAGTGAAATAATTATTATAGTCATCATTCAGAATGTACCGTAGGAAATCATTCTGCACTGGCTGTCTTTGATGTGAATCTCTCACTTTCCAGTTCCCCAAATTCAATTTTTTCTTTAGTGTTGGTCCCTTCCTTCAGCACCTTGAGCAAACTTTTTTTTTTCTAAATCCCAGTCTATTCAGACAAAAACTCTTCTCCCTCTTACTCTCTCTCCCCACCTCCTTTCACCTTTCTTTCAGCTCTGTAGGCCTGGTTCCCCTTAATTCCATGCCAGCCACATGTTCTGTTGACCTCTAAGTTTTGAGAACCATCCCACGTTGACTATCTATAGCAAGAGCAGAGAAAGGAGAGAGTGAGGCAGAGGAGACGGAGCCAAGGGATACCTTCTCTCAGATTCAAAGTTTCTCCATGATGACTGGCATTTATACAGTGCTACAAGATTTACAACATGGACCCCAGGATATTACTTTCTCCCTTGCTTCTCGTGACACTGCTCTTTCCTGTTTCTCTTCCTACCAACCAATTGATCCTTTTGCATGTCCCCTGCTGGGTCATCCTCTACCCCCTGCCCTTATATGTGCGCGTATTATCTCCTCTGGTAGGGACTCTTTCTTTTCTGACTTTAGATCCCTAATTGTTACCCCAGTGCTTAAACATAGGAGTCATTTTTAAAAATGTTTACTGCACTGGTTTTCAAAAGGTGGTCTGGGAACCTGGGGTATCCCGAAGAACCTTTCAGTGGTGCATGATATCAAAACTCTATTTTCATAATAATACTAAGATTTAATTTCTAACATGGTATATATTGACAGATATAACCCACATTAACAAGAACTCTTTGGGAGGTCTTTATTAATTTTTAGGACTTGAAAAGAGGTCTTGTTACTAAAAAGTTTGAGAACTGCCACTTTACTTAATTGATTTCAAAGACTTTACATACAGTACCTCATTTGGTCCTCACATCAACCCTGGAAGATTAATTTTTCTGTGAAGTTAGTAGAAGTTGAAGTAATTTGCCCCTAGTCACACGGAGGCAATCATCAGAGGTAGGAATGAAAGCTTCTTCTCTCCTGACTCAAGCTCTAGAATTTGTGTCGCTCTATCGTGTTGCTCCCAACTCAGTATATTTGAAAACAGAATGAAATTAACTCTAATAATAAATTTGAGCAGAAACGGTGTGACTTTGATTCCCAGTTCTGCCTTTTCCTATCTTGTGACTTTGGGCAGGTGACCTGACCTCTCTGGGCCTTAGTTCCTTATGTAAAACTTCTCCAAGCCTCTTCAATGGCATGCCCCTATCAATACAAATTGGGGGGGGGGGATAGGAATTTTCCCCTCCATCATGGTTTATTTATTGCCTGTTGCATATAGTAACAGTAAAGCTGGTGACCCCATAAATAGGAAAAGGGAGGTGTAGTTTTCACGTCTTTTTTTTTTTTAAAGTTTTCACCTCTTTTGAAGGGGGAGCTAGCTCCCTTTGGCTGTTGATGACTTCTGCGTGATTCTACCAATTGACAGGCATGTGTCTGGCCAGAATGGAGGGAGACTTCTGAGAATGAGGGAGGGCGGGACTTGCCCATCCCTCTTTGCCCACAGGAGTAAGATTTGTTACAAGTCCTCTGTTCACAGCAGGGAAAATAGAGTCCAATTTCATTCTATTGAAACTTCCCATTTTGATGTTGTCCCTGAAATCCTAGCATTGCAAATTTAGGTCACAGGCAGTGGATACAAAAATGTCATTTCTCCTTATCTTCAAAGACCTTGCCCCTGTTTACAAAAATCTAAGCTGCTTTAGATTTTCTTAATCAAAATAGAGGAAGGCGACTCCATGCATGCAACATTCACTTAACAATGGGAGAAAAATGTGCCCCCAGCCATTTCCTGTATTCGTTTATCCCTTTCTGATGCAAGGTCCTCCTTGTGCTCCCACCCTCACTGAATTAATTAGTTGTATGAGCATTTTGTCTGTATAGCCACCAAACAAAAACACAGGTTCTAGCCTTCAAGGGCACCTGGAGGCCCTATAGCCAGCTGAATTTGAGCCTAAGTGCATTAGACATTGGTTTGGAACCAAGGTATCTAAATTTCTATGCTGGTCATTAGGCATGATGACCGTGAGTCAGTAATTATGCGCTCTGGCAAGTGGCCCTCCTGGAGAGCGCTTCTATTCCTAAAATTCCACTACAAGAATTAAATAAATTGTAGATACAGAGGCATCCCACAGCTGGTGACAAAGGTAGGTAAGCCTTTCCTATTCCATTTAGGTTGACTCAGTAAGCATTTATTACACTCCTTTTCTTGGGAAGACATCATACGTACTGAGAATACAATGATCATGAAAAACCTCACAGTTCTTGCCCTCAAGGAGTTTGTAATACATGTTGGGGGGTGAGCAGAAAAAGAGGGGAACAAAACATATACACATATATGTAGAATATGTTAAGGCCAAAGTAGAGAACCAGATAAGGACTCTGAGAAGAAAATTTGAGAAAGGAAGGAAGAGAGAGAGGGAGAGAGAGAGAGAGAGAAAGAGAGAGAGAGAGAGAGAGAGAGAGAGAGAGAGAGAGAGAGAGAGAGAGAGAGAGAGATCACTTTTCAGCTGCAAGGATACAGGGATTAGGGAGGTCTTCCTGGAGGAGGTGACATGTAGGGAATGGGTTCCATCTATAGAGGAAAAGTGTGTACATGTACATAGAAGCACCAGGGAGCCACTAACAATCCAATTTCCCTGGAATGTGGAGTGTGAAGGGGAGGTGTGTGAACTAAGTCTGGGGCCAGCTAGTGGAAGATCTTCATGGCCAGCCCTTGTAATTTGTATTTTATTTTGAAGGAAATAGGACAGTAAAGGTGATTGAGGGGGCAACTAGCTAGCATAGTAGATAAAGGGCTAGACCTGGAGTCAGAAAAACTTGAGTTCACATATGGCCTCAGACAATTACTAGCTGTGTGTGACCCTGAGAAAGTCACTTAACCCTATTTGCCTCAGTTTCCTCATCTGTAAAATGAGCTGGAGAAGGAAATGGTAAACCACTCCAACATCTTTGCCAAGAAAACCCCAAATAGGGTAACCAAGAGTTGGACAGGACTGAACGACAACAACAGCAACAAAGGTGGTTAAACACTAAGAAACTAGAATCTTTGTGAATAGCTCTTATTTGAGTGTGAGTGGTCACTTCCTTTGATACTGATGAGAAATTAGAGGCTTCGTTTTGATGGTAGTATGATGGATAATCCCTTTGCCTATATAAAGACTGCACTTTTTTTCTCTCTTTTTTCCCTTAATAGTATTTTATTTTTTCCAATTACATATAAAGATAGTTTTCAACATTCATTTTTGTAAATTTTGAGTTTCACAGTTTTTTCCCTCTCTCCCCTCCCCCTACCCTTTCCCCTCCCTCAAAGAGCAAGCAATCTGATAGGATATATATGTTACAATCATGTAAAACATTTCCACATTAGTCATGCTGTGAAAGAAGAATCAGAACAAAAGGGAAAAACCATGAGAAAGAAAAAACAACAAAAAAATGAAAATAGTATGCTTTGAACTGCATTCAATCTCCATAGTTCTTTCTGTGGGTGTGGATAGCATTTTCTATCACGAGTCTTTTGGAATTGCCTTGGATCATTGTATTGCTGAGAAGAGCTAAGTCTACCATAGTGGATCATCACACAATGTTGCTGTTACTGTATACAATGCTCTCCTGGTTCTGCTCATTTCATTCAGCATCACTTCATGTAAGTCTTTACAAGGTTTTTCTGAAATCTGCCTGCTCATCATTTCTTATAGCACAATAGTATTCCATTACATTCATACACCACAACTTGTTCAGCCATTCCCCAGTTGATGGACATCCCCTCAATTTCCAATTCTTTACTACCACAAAAAGAGCTGCTATGAATTTTTGTACATGTGGGTCCTTTCCCCTTTTTTGTGATCTCTTTGGGACACAGACCTAGGAGTGATATTGCTGGATCAAAGGGAATGCACAGTTTGGTTGCCCTTTGGGCATAGTTCGGAAGTGCTCACCAGAATGGTTGGATCAACTCACAATTAGTAGTGTACCAATTTTTCCATATCTTCTCCAACATTTTCCTTTTCTGACATATTAGCCAATCTGTTAGGTATGATGTGGTACCTCAGAATTGTTTTAATTTGGATTTCTCTAATCAGTAGTGGTTTAGAGCACTTTTTCATATGATTATAGATAGCTTTAATTCCTTCATCTGAAAACTGCCTGTTCATATCCTTTGACTATTTGTCAATTGGAGAATGACTTGTATTTTTTTAAATGTGACTAAGTTCTCTATATATTTTAGAAAAGAGGCTTTATCAGAAACACTAGCTGTAAAAATTTTTTCCCAATTTTCTGCTTTCCTTCTAATCTTGGTTGCATTGGTTTTGTTTGTGCAAAACAGTTTTTAACTTAATGTACTCAAAATTACCTATTATGCATTTCATAATGTTCTCTATGTCTTGTTTGGTTGTAAATTCTCCCTTTCTCCATATATCTGACAGACAAGCTACTCCTTGCTCTCTTAATTTGCTTATGTCTAAAGCATGTACCCATTTTGACCTTATCTTGGTATAGAGTGTGAGATGTTAGTCTATGCCTAGTTTCTGCCATACTCTTTTCCAGTTTTCCCAGTAGTTTTTGTCAAATAGTGAGTTCTTGTCCCAGAAGCTGGGGTCTTTGAGTTTATCAAACAGTAGATTACTATAGTCATTGACTACTGTGTCTTGTGTGCCTAACCTATTCCACTGATCCACCACTGTATTTCTTAGCCAGTAACAAATAGTTTTGATGATTACTGCTTCATAATATAGTTTTAGATCTGGTTCAGGTAGGCCACTTTTCCTTTCCATTTTTTTTTTCATTAATTCCCTTGCTATAAGACTGCTCTTTGATGTTCAGGTCATACATTCCAAATAAAACATTGTGTTTGTGTGTATGTATATGTATGTGTGTATGTGTATGTGTGTGTGTGTGTGTGTGTGTGTATGTGTGTGTGTGTGTATACACACACATATATATTTATATATGATAGAAGGTCTCAGAGTCAGTGCGAAACATCCTTGTTAAGTGCCCTCATTCTATGGTGCTGTATGAAGTACTCAGAGGAATAATTCACAACTTTTCCTTAGTGTAAAATGGAACAAAGAATAAAATGAAAATTTGTGTTTGCCTTCAGTTTCCCATATATCATGTGGTCCTTTACTATAAGACATTTTCTGTCAGCTAGATTTTTTGGTAAAATCACTGCCCTCTTTTCCTATCTTTTCTAATCATCTCCTCCATTTGAGTGTAAAGGAAACAGTCAAGTAACTTGGAGTCAGGAAAGTCCTAGCTTCAAATCCCAGCTCTAATACTTAATAGTTGGATCATCATGAGCAAGTCACTTGATTTCTCAGGATTCATTTCTTCATCTGGATCATGGAGATAGAAACATCTATATTACTTATCTTAACTGGGTTGTTGTGAAGACCAAGTGAGTTCTTTGCAAACTCAAAGTGTTACATGAATTATCAGTTATTGTTATTGTTGTTGTTATTTTTAAGTTAGACCTGGATGAATTACATTAGGGCTTAAATTAATAAGGATCTCAGCTTTTAAAAATCTGGTATCTTCTTTTGTTTTCCCCAGAGTATTTTACCTATTTGCATAGAGTTGTAAATGTCCCTTCAAGTAGCACAGGAAGGTACGATAACTTTAAAGTGGGAGAAAGACATCATTTGCATTATTTGACCAATGCCACATGAACATTTCTAAGAGCTTTACTCTTAGAAAAAGTTATTGGAGCAAAGCTATATAGTAACCAATATCCACTGGTAATACCCATATTATAGCAGACACAAGAGTACAAAGGCATTGTCAAGATCTTTATTATGTCCCATTCTGAAGAGACTAGTGTGTATATATAATACATACATGTATTTCCAGTGCATACACACATGTACATATATATATATATATACACATGAGTGTGTGCATGTTTGTATATATACGTACATACACATATATATCTTATATATATGTTTTATATATAATCATATATATTAAGCTTTAATAGCTTAGAAGTGCACTAGGACTTTTGTAACACCCTGTATATGAAATCCTAAACCCCTCGCTGCCGCTTTCATTTGCTTGGACCATCTATGTTAAAAGGCATTTGGTTCCATTGTCCATGCATTGAGGGTCATTGCTGTCTGGGTGCTTGGATCCATTAAAGCCTAAGGAAGCAAATAGATCACTGGCACATAGAGAAGTCCTCAAAGCCAAGGGGATCTTTATCAGTATGTATGCTTGGCCCTCTGCTGGAATATAGAAGATTCTGGAACCAGTGGAGGTGCAATGTATCTCAGTACTGTAACATCCAGCCTACAAAAGTGCCTGTCTATGAAAACAACTTGTCAAAATTTACTACCTCTGAAGTAATGACTTTCCTCTGAAGACCTCAAGTTTTATTTTGTCTTGTTTTCTTCCTCTTGGATAATATAAGTATTTTCATTTTTTAGGTAGTTTCTGCCATGCCTGATTCATTCTTACCTCTATTCTTCAGCTTTGTTGTTGGAAAGCCTATATTTGAAAACAAAGTGATTGGTTTGTAATTAAGCAGAGCTGAAACAGGCCTTAAGACTTACTGAAAGCTCATGTTTTTCATACTGATCCATCCTATGAAAACATTTCATTTTCCTGAAGAAGTGCCTGTTTCTTTTTTGAGCAGCTCTCCCAATCCCAGGCAGAAGGGCAGGGTGACATTAGTATTTGGTCACAGTGTAATTGCTGAGCTCTTGCAGGGCTAGGGCCTCTGACACTTCCTGACTGATGACGTGCTGATGGATGGAAGCTGTCTGGATCCTGGACAAATGTTTAGTAACTAGACAGAGCCTGGATTTATGGTCCTAAACGTGCCAGTATGTCAAGGTTAAGATATATCTTATGTCAACCAAGAAGATGTACTTAAATGCACATTATTTTCTTAAATGATGAGCTGACTTTTTCCATAGTCTCAGCTTCCCTTCTCCCCCTGCCTCTTTCAGCCCCACCAGCAGTATCTTGATGCTATACATGCATTAGTTGTGGTAGGCAGGCACTATTGTAGCCCCTAAGGTATGAAACCAATGTCAGCAGCCTTTTAATTCATTCTTATTTATATTCCTGCCCCAGTGGAATAAACGTTGTCATTTCCATTTTGCAACTGGAGACACAGTGGCTGAGTCTAAACTTGAAAACTGAACTGGACAATAGGGCAATTTTTAAAAAAGCTTTGCATCACTTTTGTTTTTAATTACCTGAGTATTTCAACTGAATATATTCTCTGACCTAAATGAGCTAAGAGCAGCTAGTTGGTGCAGTGGATAGAGTACTGGCATGGAATCAGAAAGATTCATCTTTCTGAGTTCAAATCAGGCCTCAGACTAGCTCTATGACCCTGGGTAAGTAACTTAACCTTGTTGGCCTCAGTTTCCTCATCTGTAAAAATGAGTTGGAGAAGGAAATGGCAAACCACTTCAGTATCTTTGCCAAGAAAACCCCAAATAGGGTCATGAAGAGCCAGACAAGTGAAAAATGACGGAATACACACACACACACACACACACACACACACAAATGTGCTAAATATCTTCATTGCTTAATTCTCCATATCTTTTTAAGGATGTCATTATTTCATAACTAAATTTATTAGTGAGCAAACTCTGGAATTATCCTCTTTCTACCTAAAGCAAAATCTATTGATTATAGAATTATTCTGATTATTAAGAAATAAGGCACATATTTTGTGCCTTTTTAAAATTTTTAAATATAAATTTATTTATTTTTAGTTTTCAACATTTACTTTCATAAGATTTTGAGTTCCAAATTTTCATCTCCCCCCTCCCCTCACCCCAAGATGGCATGCATTCTGAATACCCCTTTACCTACTCTGCCTTCTCTTCTATCTCTCCCCCCACCTTATCCTCTTCCCCTTCTATTTTCCTATAGGGTAGGATAGACTAATGTACCCCATTTCCTGTATTTCTTATTTCCCAGTTGCATGTGAAAACATTTTTTTAAAACATCTGTTTTCAAAACTTTGAGTTCCAAATTTTCTCCCTTCCTCCCTCCCCACCCACCCTCGTTGAAAAGGCAAGCTACTCAATATAGGTTATACATGCAGTTATGCAAAATACTTCCATAGTAGACATGTGAAAAACTAACTCTGTTTCCCTTAATCCTATCCTGCCCCCCCATTTATTCTATTCTTTCCTTTGACCCTGTCCCTTCTCAGAAGTATTTGCTTCTGATTACCCCCTTTCCCAATCTGCCCTCCTCTCTATCATCCCCCTTCTCTCTTGTCCCCTTCCCTTTTGCCATTTTCCTGTAGGGTAAGACAGATTTCCATACCCAGTTGAATGTGTATGTTTTTCCCTCCTTAAGCCAAATCCTATGAGAATTATATTCACTCATCCCCTCTCACCTACCCCTGTTTCCCCTCCACTGTAAGAACTTTTTCGTTTCTGGCTTTTTTGTGTGTGTGAGAGAGATAATTTACCCCGTTCTACCTCTCCCTTTCTTCTTCTCCTAGTATAATCCTTTCTCATCCCTTAATTTTATTCTCCAGATACAACCCCTTAATCTTCAAACTCACCCTGTGCCCTCTGTCTGTCTATCTATCTATCTATCTATCTATCTATCTATCTATCTATCTACATTAATATAATTTTTCCCCCTCCAACTACCCTAATACTGCCAAAGGTCTCATGAGTTATAACAGTCCAACCTTAATAAGTCTCTTATGATTTCTCTTTCCTGTTTACCTCTTCATGTTCCACTTGAGTCTTGTATTTGAAAGTCAAATTTTCTATTCACCTCTGGTCTTTTCATCAAGAATGCTTGAAAGCCCTCTATTTCACTGAATGACCATTTTTTCCCCTGAAGGATTATACTCAGTTTTGCTGGGTAGGTGGTTCTTGGTTGTAATCCTATGTCCTTTGCCCTCTGGAATATGATATTCCATGCCCTGCAGTCCTTTAATGTAGAAGCTGCTAAATCTTGTGTTATCCTGATTGTGTTTCCACAATACTTGAATTTCTTTTGGGCAGCTTGTAATATTTTCTCCTTCACCTGAGAACTCTGGAATTTGGCTACAATATTCCTAGGAGTTTTTCTTTGGGGATCTCTTTCAGGAGGAGATCGGTGGATTCTTTCAATTTCTATTTTGCCCTCAGGTTCTAATATATCAGGGCAGTTTTCCTTGATAATTTCTTGAAAGATGATGTCTAAGCTCTTTTTTTGATCATGGCTTTCAAATAGTCCAATAATTTTTAAATTCTCTCTCCTGGATCTATTTTCCAGGTCAGTTGTTTTTCCAATGAAATATTTCACATTGTTTTCTAATTTTTCATTCTTTTGGATTTGTTTTACAGTGTCTTGATTTCTCATAAAGTCACTAGCTTCCAATTGCTCTGTTCTAATTTTTAAGGAAGTATTTTCTTCAGTAATCTTTTGGACTTCCTTTTCCATTTGGCCAATTTTTCTTTTTAGGGCATTCTTCTCCTCATTGGCTTCTTGGACCTCTTTTGCCATTTGGGTTAGGCTATTTTTTAAGGTGTTATTTTCTTCAGTATTTTTTTGGGTCTCCTTTAGCAAGATGTTGGCTTGTTTTTCATGATTTTCTTGCATCACTCTCATTTCTCTTCCTAGTTTTTCCTCTACTTCCCTTATTTGCTTCTCAAAATCCCTTTTGAGCTCTTCCAAGGCCTGGGACTGATTCATATTTTTCTTGGAGGCTTTGGATGTAGGAGCTTTGACTTTGTTGTCTTTTTCTGGTTATATGTTTTGATCTTCTTTGTCACCAAAGTAAGATAATATAGTCTGACTCTTTTTGCGTTGCTTGCTCATGATCCCAGCCAATTACTTGAGTTTTAAACTCTTTGTTAAGGTAAGAATCTGCTTCCAATGTGGAGAATGTACTGTCCCAAGCTTCAGGGGTTTATACAGCTGTTTTCAGAGATACTTGTAGGGACCTGTAAATTTTCAGTTCTTGCAAGGTAGTATGATAAGGGGCGAGGTGTTTACTCCTTTCCTGGCCTGTGCTCTGGTCTGTCAGTGATCACAAACACTCCTTTCTGTCCTGAAACTGTGAGGAAGGTTTCATCTCCACAGCCACTACAAGGTCCACCACGCCAGCACTCCTCTGCGCCCTAGGACTGCCGCCCAGAACTGTGACCCAGATCCAAGCACGGGCAAAGCAAGAGATTCCTGCCTCAGAACTAGCAAAGAGATCCCTGCAATCGCCCGTTGATCAGTCACTTAATTCCCCCTCAGTCTGTGGGCCGGAAGCTCAGGATGCAGCCACTGGCCCAGGGCCCGCACTGTGCTCTCTGCCCTCTGGAACTGGCTCTGAGACCTAGCTCCTCTCTCAGCACCACAGAAACAGACTTTTCCCACTGACCTTCTAAGTTGTCTTTGGCATTAGTGCGTTGAGATGTCTGGAAACCACCACAGCTGCCCACAGTTCAGTCCACTGAGGCCTGCTCCAGGTTCGCTGCAGCCTGTATGCCCACGCTGTGCTGCGCTCCACTCCCAGCCCGGCACAATGTACCTTTCCGATCAATCATGCAGATTGTCTGGGACTGAAAATTTGCTTCACTCTGTCTTTTTGTGGGTTCTGATGCTTTAGGATTTGTTTAGAGCCATTTTTTATAGGTATTTGGAGGGGCTTGGGGGAGAGCTCATGCAAGTCACTGCTTTCACTCTGCCATCTTGGCTCTGCCCCCCTATTTTGTGTCTTAATAGTCGTAATAGCTGGAATTGATAGAGGGCTTTAAGGTTTGTGAAGCACTTGATACATTTTTTTTCATTTGCACCTCACAACCCAGGGAGGTAGGTGTGATAATTATCCTCATTTTATAGTCGAGGAACCAAGTCTGAGAGTGGTTAGTCAATTTGCCCAGGGTCACACAGCTAGTAAGTATCTAAGGAAGGATTCAAACTTAGGTTTTGCTGACTTTGTGACACCAAGTTGCCACTAACCACTAATTAAGGCTTAAGGAATATATTTTTTAAAAGCTATCTAATATTTAACCTTAGAAACTGAAGTATAAGCTATACTACATGATGATATAGTATATAATAATGATATACGCTGTGTGTGTGTGTGTGTGTGTGTGTGTGCGTGCGTGTATGGGGAAGATAGTTACTTTCTGGACATTAATTGATTTTTAGGCAATCTGCCCAAAGCAGGACTCTTGGGGTCCTAGGCACCCAAACAAAAACCTCAGGTTCCCTACAGCTGTGTTAATTAGGACCCTCATTCTGGTGGCAGGTCTTCCTTATAGAGAATTGTGAGCAAGATATTGTGCAACCCTGGACCTGGCTTAGCTTCCTGAGCAAGGAACTTGATCTGAGACACTGTCCAAGAATCTATCAGAGACTGTGCCATTAGGATGGGCTTCAGCTCCAGGAAAGCACTGACTGTGCAGATACTGGGTCATGTTACCAGATTTAGAACCTCCTGACAGTGCAGTCTAAGCCACTAACTGGCACACCTGTACCCCCAGTCCATTTGCCCAGCCTCCATGGATTGGGTGTTCAGCCAGGATGGAAGAGGTTATTATTTCCTTCCAGGAGTAGAGTGCAAAATTTCAGTGCCCTCTAGTGTTAGGCACCTCCTTTTACTGCTGGACAGATATGTTCTTCAGGTAGTGATGTTTAACTCTGCAGCTAGTTGTAAGTTTCTTAGCCTCTAGACCTTAGATAGGTGGTTATCAGGTGCATGTTTTATCCCTGTGAAAGCCAGGGTCCTGTGAGAATGCATTTGCTCTCCACAGTTCTTTTGGGTTCTTTCCCCAATAAATCTACTCTTCTTTTTCCTAGCTATGACTATATCATTACTCTTGTTATACAAGAGTTTTGTCTCTATATAAATCTATACATATATTCTATATAATATTTATAGCAAAATAAATTATCTTGAAACTTCCCAATTTTTATTTTATAGTGTAAAACTCTACTTCAAAATATACATTAGATGGTAACTTTAGAAAACTTTTATCTTTTTTGCCTAAATTGTTAATTTAGTATTCCAGTGGATCCATGATATCATCAATGTAAGTATTTTCTCCAGTGATACAGAGCATAACTCCTCTACACTTTCTAGTGCTATGCAACTCTTGCCCATGTCCTGTCGTAACTTTTCTACAGGGGCCTGATCCAGTGATCTTGTGGTCACTGATTGGGGATTAGTGCATCATGTGTGCTATTTACCTGTTAGTCTTTCCATTTATGACATAGTTAGCTAACCTCCCTTTCCCGGGGCACTCACTTTTTGGTTAATATCCTTTAGACCACTTTATACTCATAGGTCATCATTTGTTATATGCTGCAGTCTGTTTTCACCTACCTTGCATCTCTCTATGCCTACTGGCTGATCCATGATTTTGATTCTGGGGAGATTGTGATGTCTCAACATTCACAGCCACATATCATGACCAATAGAACATGGACTTTTAAAACACAGGATTTTGTCTGGGAGCCAAGATGGCGGAGCAAAAAGGTAGTCGCTCTCACTCTCCCCTATCAACCTCTGACAACCCAGAAAATATCACCCCAGAGAAAAAAAACCCTGGAACAGCTGAACTAGAAGAAAGATGGAGAACAGCAGTGCAGCAGCCCAGCAAACGGGTCTCCCAGGGCCTCAGCAAAAATAAGGGAAGCAGCACTACAAAGGGCCCCAGGAGGATAAGCACCCTGCAGCATTCATCTGAAAGGAGCTGAAGAAAGCAACCTAAAGTCTTCCTAAAGTCCCAGCCTTGCTGATTCCAACCCAACACCAGGTAAGCTGTGAGAACCCTACAGCCTCCAACTGTCAACCAGGAAGAGATCCTGAAGCCCAGGTGGTAGAGCAGGCAAACAACAACACCTGGAGCTCTGAGTGCCTCAGCGAGGGTGGGGAATCGGTAGAAACCACCTCAGAAAACCACCAGGTGCCTCAGCACTCTACCACAAAGGAATCTCCCAGTGCATTAGCAGAAACGAGGGAGGCAGCATTGCAAGGGGCCCCAGGCAGATAAACACCCTGCAGCACCCATCTAAAAGGAGCTGAAGAAAGCTAAAGGAAAGGAAAAGCAGGCAACCTAGAATTGCCTGAAAGTTCCAGCCTTGCTGATTCCAGCCCAATAACAGGTAAGCTGCCAGAAACCTACAGCCTCCAATTGCCAACATAAGAGGCCCCAGCACACAAAGCCAGTGACCAAGACCTAGGCTCCCAACACAAGAAGCTTGGGTCAGTGCCCTCTGTTCCCAGCAGGAGAGCTCAATCTCTTTAAAGGCCAGGGAATAAAGAAACACCATGAGTAAAAAGAAACGTACCATAGATTCATATTATGAGAAGAGTGAAAATCAAGACAGAAATTCTGAAGAGGACAACATTGTCAACAAACCCACATCTGCAACATCAAAAGGGAATATGAACTGGTCTGAAGCCCAAAAAGCCTTCTTAGAAGAGCTCAAGAAGGATTTTAAAAGTCTAATGAGAGAGGTAGAAGAGTCCTTAAAAAATATGATTGGCCAATTGGAAAAAAAGTACACAAAGAAAACAAATCCCTAAAACAATTGGCCAATTGAAGAAGGAAGTACAAAAACTAACAGAAGAAAACAATCTGTTAAAAACTAGAATTGGACAAATGGAAACTAATGACTCTATGAGAGAGCAAGAATCAGTCAAAGAGAAAAAAAAAATGAAAAAATAGATGAAAACATAAAATACCTCATCTGTAAAACAACTGACCTGGAAAATTGATCCAGGAGAGACAATTTAAAAATTATTGGACTACCTGAAAATCATGATGAAAAAAAGAGCCTGGACAGTATCTTTCAGGAAATCATAAAGGAAAACTGCCTGAAGTCCTAGAACCAGAAGGTAAAATAACCATAGAAAGAATACACCACTCACCACCTGAAAGAGATCCCAAATTGACAATGCCAAGGAATATAAGCAAAATTCCAAAATTACCAGATGAAAGAGAAGGTGCTGCAAGCAGCCAGAAAGAAACAATTTAAATATCATGGAACCACAGTCAGGATTACACAGGACCTTGCAGCTTCTACATTAAAAGACCACAGGGCGTGGAACATGATATTCCATAAGGCAAAGGAGCTTGGATTGCAGCCAAGGATCAACTACCCAGCAAAAATGAGCATGATTTTTCAAGGGAGGAGATGGATATTCAATGAAATAGGGGACTTCCAAACTTCCTGATAAAAAGACCAGAGCTCAACAAAAAATTTGATCTTCAAGTACAAGATTCAAGAAAGACATAAAAAGGTAAATGGGACAGAAAGATACAATATGTTGTTAATAAGGGGACTGTTTACATCCCTACAAGGGAAGATGACACTTGCAACTCTTGAGAACTGTATTGTTATTACACCATGTTAAAGGAGTATACATAAAGGGGTGGATATTAGTTGACTTTGATGTAATGATAAAAAAAAATCTAATCAAGTGGGTTAAATGGATCCAAGTAAGTGGATTAGTCTGATCTTAGAAAATGTACTGAGAAAGGAGGAGGCAGACAAGGGTAAATTACATTACAGGAAAAGACAGAAAATCCTATTACAGCAGAGGGAAAGAAGGGAGGGGTGAGCATTGTTTGAACCTTACTCTCATCAGATTTGGCTCAAGAAGGGAATAACATAATCAGTTAGGTATAGAAATCTAACTTGCCCTATAGGCAGTAGGAGGGAAAAGGGGAAAGAAAAGGGAGGGGGGAAAGAAGGGAGGGAAGAAGCAGTAAGGGTAAAGGGGAAGAAAAGGGAAAGGGATAATAGAAGGGAGGAGAGACTGAAGGAGGCAGTGGTCAAAAGCAAAACACCAGTGGGAGGGGGAAGGAGAAAGGAGAAAGAAAAGCATTAACAGGGGGAAAAAAGGATGGAGAAAATGATACAGATAGTAATCATAACTGTGAAGGTTGAATTGCTATCTTTTTTTTTTCTCTTCTGTTGAGTTTTGTTTCCTGTTTCTGATGGTTCCTCCTATTGGTTTTAATTTTTACTTACAACTTCACTAATGTGAAAATATGTTTAATAGGAATGTAA
Source organism: Phascolarctos cinereus (assembly GCF_003287225.1). Taxonomy (NCBI): domain Eukaryota; kingdom Metazoa; phylum Chordata; class Mammalia; order Diprotodontia; family Phascolarctidae; genus Phascolarctos; species Phascolarctos cinereus. Next base: position 54,429,513 of record NW_027555514.1, on the reverse strand, counting down.
ATGTATAGCCTGTATCAGATTGTGCGCCGTCTTTGGGAGGGTGTGGGGAGAAAGGGGGAGGAAAATTTGAAACTCAAAAGCATATGGAAGTGATTGTTGATAAATCAAAATAAATTAATAAAATAATTTTTTTTAAAACCATGGGATTTTTTTTCCCAGAAGGTTTGGGAGGAGGGGGAAAGTAATTTAAAACATTGTGCAGTTTTCTAAATACAATCCAATCAGCTGTTTTTGCAATTCAATTCTGGGACCATTTTATTATCCATATGCAATATCTATCAATGATATATGCCATGATAGACTAGCTCTATATACTGTCCATCCAACTATATAACATAGTTTACCAATTTGTGTTTCCTCACATAGAATGAGCTCCTTTGGGTGATTTTGGGTTGAGTTTAGCAGGCTCTATAAAATTCTAGGATTTGATGCACTCTACATGTCACTCATAAATAAGAGTATTTGGAAGACCTCACCATTAATAGGGAATGCCTCTTCCATTTGGACTCAGAACTGGGTATCCTCTATGATACTGGTGAATTCTTTTGATGAGCATCTATCTACCTCTTTCATGCTTCTCTTGATATTCATAGTCATGAAATTATCAAATAATCAAGTCAACCCCTCTTGTGTGATCTTAGCACATACGTGGGAGTTGCCTTGTGAAAGAATAACTGTAAAGTCTGGCTTTTGCTTCAGCAAAGCAAATGCTTTTTTGTCATAAACAGTGAATAAGCACAGTGAGCTCTTGTAGTCTCTGCACTTTCCAATCAAATCTCCTTTTTCACTGAGGGAAGTAAAATAAGCATGGATATGTGGATTATAAGATATGCTAAACTGACTGCATAGCAGACTCCTGATCTTCTTACTCTCGGTGGGGAGAAAAGGACTGAGCCTGTTACCCATTGATCACCAGTTACTTTGCTGATATCATTTCTTCCTGATAAGGGTTTTAAAAAAAATTAACCTTGTAGAACTTTGATCTGTTGCTGTGATTGTTGTTTAGTTCACAAAAAAGAGATTCTTGTTGCCTGCCATGTATGAGAAAGACTGATAATGGGGATAAAATAGGGAGCAAGTGCATGAGAATAAAGGAAAAATCAAACCAGAAAGAAAGCAGATTTTATCTTCACCCCTTCCTAAGCCAGTGTGAACAACATCTCAGTCAGTATTCTGGTAATGGTCATCAGAGAGTGACGGAACAATGACAAATTCATTGTCTTAAATTCCAGATATTGAGATCAAAGACTTCAGACTCCTTTAATGTTTGTTTTCATGTGTATGTGATAGAGTTTCTTTGTTTTTTCCATAGGACCTCAGCATGGATGTGGAGGTTATCTGACAAATTCAAGTTCTACCTTTGTTTCTCCCGATTCTAATGCTGATGGTAAATACGACAAGAACTTGGACTGTGTATGGCTCATAACAGCCCCTGTCAACAAAGTCATCTATCTGACCTTCATTACATTTTCCCTAGAAGCAAGGTCTTATCAAGGATGCGTTTATGATTATGTAAAGGTACGGAAATCAGGTTTGGAACGAGATGCTACTAATTATAGCCTCCAATTGCAGTGCCCCTCTGAAAGATTACAAGTAAATTGAATCCTTATAAAATAATGTATTCTCCAGTTGGCTTAGCCTATAGTTTCAGAGATACCTTATCTTTATTTCTGGTTGATCTTTAATTAGTTTTGCTTAAAAGCAAGAAGTTGGTAGACTAGAGTTCTGGCGAGAGGACGTATCCAAAGTAGAGATTGAAAGCTGTAGACAACCCAAGTCGAAGCCACGAGGATAGATAACCTCTCTGTCAGAGAAAACATAGAAAGAGAAGAGCAGTAGACTGAGGAGGAGTTTGGGGAAATGCTCATAGTTGCAGTGGGAGAAGAGGAACCAGTGAAGGAACCAGAGAAGGTTACTAATGACTATATGATACATGCCCAAGCTCTGGTCTTACACAGGTCGGGTTCTGTATTGCAGCAGGTGTCTCCTCCTCATAGCTTATGTATTTGGTTTGCTTTGGCTCCACTTATAGTTTCCTTTGGGAACTGTAGAGTATAGCTCATGTCTGGATTTCCACAAATATGGTAAAATAATCCCTGGTTCCTATGAAAATACTCAAATCAACAATGCATATTTGGCACAGGACAGCCTTTATTTCATCCCACATAAAGAATGTAGGAGGAGCCCATAAACAATCACTATAATTTCCTTCCCTCTTAAGTAAATCTCACTTTCCTTTCAGGGACCTATGTAGTCATCTCATAGCCTCATAGTGCATATTCCTTTTCTTATGGTTTGGTCTTCATTCAAAAGGAAAAAAACAAAACAAAACAAAAAACAAACCTGAGGACCCTTGAGTAACCAACACTCTGGTGAGGGTCTTCTTTACTCCATGGACATGTACATGCCTCCAGTCTCCTGGCATTATCTCAGAGGCTTAGATTAGATGAGGCAGTATGTCCAGTGAAGAGCAAAGCTTATGGAGTCAAAGTAACCGGTGCTTAATACCTATTTTCTAACAAATCACTTAACCCACCAGGCCTCAGTTGCCACATCCATAAAATGAGAGGATTGGACAAGATGGCCTCTGAGATGCCTTCTAGTTCTAAATCTGTGAACTTAGTCACTTGAGGTTCCTTTCTCCAGTGAGCTTCAGCTTCACGCACTTTCCTTTGGGTTTCTGAAGAGACAATTCCTTTCCCATCAGACTTCTACTATTCAGATAATTCGTATTACCAGCAAAGGGTAAAGTCTAAGGTGTTTTTTTTTTGCTCCCCCATATAGCTAAGTCAGAGGCTCAGAGGCTCATAGGTTGAGACCTAGAAAGACCCCAAGACCGTCTGATCCAATCCCCTCATTTTATAGATGGGGAAATTGAGGGTCAGAGACCAAGGTCACAGTGAGTGGAAGAACTCAGGCTCCAACCCAGGTCCTCTACGTCTAAATGCTGTGCCCTGCCCACTGCCCAACACTGCAGCTCCTCAGCTTCAGGGTCACTGGACTCAATATTTGGGCCAGAATGCTTGATCTTTCTGATACTCCTTTAGAAAGCTGAGCAGTTCTGCTCACTCAGCAACGTTGTACCATTCTCCACAGCTGTCATCTCTTTGGCTGAGAGGTTATATCACTGCCTCTCTGTAGCTGGGTCTAGGAAATTAGAGTTTACAAGAGGCTAGGTCACATGCCTCTGTCCTCTCCTGGGACTATGTGATTGAGAGAGGTCTTACCACTAGCCCTCCTGCTATGATGGACAATGGCAAATGTAACTGAAATACAACTCTGCCCACAGACTGTCCTTAGTGGGTCTTAGGTTGGGCGAGGTGGGGAGTGGCACTGTGCCAAAGCTGGCCCCTCTGCCTCCTCCCACTTAAGACCCAGGTCCACCTCTTAAGCCTCTTATTTCTGGTCTTCACGCAGCTCTCTCCTTCTCCATCCCCCACTCTCTTTTCTCTTCTTCCCCTTCTGTCCTCTTGTTCTTTCTCTCTCCCTCTCCCTTTCCCTCTCCCTCCTTTCTGAAAAGGATCAGCTTTGCAACTGACCAGCTTTTCATAGACACAGAAAGAATGTACAGCTCCTAACCACAGCAGCCCAAACCAAACTGTTCTTTCCCAGTCACTGAACTGTAATTACTCATATTGAATCCAGTATATATGAGTCTTTATGTACTCATAATCAGGAGTTGACCACAGTCCTCTCAGTGACGGTGCCAAAGGAAAATACAAAGTCCCAAATGAAGGGTCACCTCCTTAGAAAGTCATCAAACTGGGACAGCTAGGTGATGCAGTGGATAGAGTACCAGCCCTGGAGTCAGGAAGACCGGAGGTCAAATCCAGCCTCAGACACTAGCTGTGTGACCCTTAGCAAATCATCCAATCTTAATTGTGAAAGAAAGGAAGAAGGAAGGAAGGAAGGAAGGAGGGAAGGAAGGAAGGAAGGAAGGAAGGAAGGAAGGAAGGAAGGAAGGAAGGAAGGAAAGGAAGGAAGGAAGGAAGGAAGGAAGGAAGGAAGGAGGGAAGGAAGGAGGAAGGAGGGAGGGAAGGAGGAGGGAAGGAGGGAGGGAAGGAGGGAGGGAAGGAGGAAGGAAGGAGGGAAGGAAGGAGGGAAGGAAGGAGGGAAGGAAGGAGGAAGGAGGGAAGGAAGGAGGGAAGGAAGGAGGGAAGGAGGAGGGAAGGAGGAGGGAAGGAGGGAAGGAGGGAGGGAAGGAGGGAAGGAGGGAGGGAAGGAGGGAGGGAAAGGAAGGGAAGGAGGAAGGGAAGGAAGGAGGGAAGGAAGGAGGGAAGGAAGGAAGGAAGGAGGGAAGGAGGGAGGGAAGGAGGGAGGGAAGGAAGGAAGGAGGAAGGAAGGAGGGAAGGAAGGAGAAGGAAGGAAGGAAGGAAGGAAGGAAGGAAGGAAGGAAGGAAGGAAGGAAGAAGGAAGGAAGGAAGGAAGGAGGAAGGAAGAAGAAAGGAAGGAAAGAAGGAAAGAAGGAGAGAAAGGAAAGCAAAGAAAGAAAGAAACTCATCAAATCAATTAGGTTTCCTTTATCAGTGCCCCATATTCATACAGGTTTACAAAGGAGCTTTCCTTACCATTACCTTGAAAAGATCACTAAGTTGGAGTCAGAAGATTTGTATTTCACTTCTGGTTCAATTACTTATGCTTTTGTAAACTTGGGCACATCATCTACCTTTGCTGAACCCCCATTTCTTACCTATAAAATGAGAGGTTTGAACTAGATAAGCTAGAAGGTTTCTGATCAGCTCTAAATCTATGGTCCTATGGACCCTGTAGGGTAGGCTATGGAAGTGTTATTAACACCCATTTCATAGGTGAGTAAACTGAGGCTCAGAGAAGTTAGATGATTTAGCCACAATCATCCAAGAAGTATCCAGACTGTGACTCAGAAGATGAGAGACACCAGCATTGGGTTGGGTAGTCATCAGTAGATGTCATATATTGCACAGGAGTTAAGGAAGATGAGGATGAAGAAGAAGTCATTGGATTTGGCACAGAGAAAGTCATCAGTGACCTTTAGGAAAGCATTTGCAGTAGAGAGTGCTAAGATTAGAAACCAGATTAGAGAAGGCTGAGAAGAGATTGTACATGTCAAGCTCCTTAGATTCAAATATATGTGTATGTATGTACGTATATATATATATATATATATATATATATATATATATATATATATATACATATATGTGTGTGTGTATGTATGTATGTATATTATATATGTATGTATATATATATGTGTGTGTGTATGTATATTATATATGTATGTATATATATACACAATGCATATACATATATATACATGTATATGTATACACACACACACACACACACACACACACACACACACGTATATTTCTGACAGTGAGACTGAGGAGACAAGGCTGAGTTGTAGGGCTGACCAATATAGGAGTTACTTTAGAATAGGCTACTAAAAGATATTGTGGAATCTTCTCTTAGGGTCTTTAAAATAAGACAAAATAGGTACCAATTTCATTAAAGTTGTTAATATTATAGTTCTTCTTATAGACAGAGGCATTGAGTAGTTACATTCTCAAGCTCCATGATGTTTCAATATCATTAAAACCATCAGTGAGAGGCCCTAAGAGAATTGCCTGAAGTACTTATTAATGGAAACTCTCCCATTTCAAATCTAAGAAATTACTTTTGAATGCAAGTGTTTTGGTGTTCTTAATAAACACTATAAAGAGGTCTTGCCTTCCTTTATGTCTTAGTGCCAATGGCAAGGATGGGAATAGTTTCCCATTCTCCAAATGTTCAGTCTCCCTTCAATTCCTTATTTCTTTCAATGATACCACTGCTTCCCCAGTCACCCAAACACGGAACTCTGAGGTTGTCCTTACTCATCTCTTGTTCTCATCCCATATTTCACATGCTAAGTCCTTTCAATCATCCCTCTGGATTGTTTTTCATAACCACCACTTCTTTGTCATTTCTACTGCTACTGCCCTTGTATGAAGCCCTCCTCCCTTGAACTGCACTTTTGTAAAAGCCTCCTAACTGATCCCCCATCGCTTGTCTCTTCCCTTTATAATTAATTATGCAACCACCACTGGATTAATCTTTATAAAATTACCACTTTAATCATGTCACTCCACTACCTAAATTTTGATTGATTTTTTTTATTGATTTCCCCACTTCTGACAGAAGAAAGTTCAAATTGTTTCATCTGACTTTGAAGGCTCTCTGAAAATTGACCCCACCCTGCCTGTCCAACTCTTTCAATAATAACTAATAATATTTAAATGCCTTCTGTGTGCAGAGCACTGTGCTACCTTGTAGGGGAGATGCCAAGTTTAGATAACACACGGTCCCTGCCCTCATAGAACTTAGAGACCAGCAGGGGGTTAAGATGCCAACCCAGAGAGCTGTAATACATAATATTGAATGCATACTTTAAAGAGTTACAAAATCCAGTACTATAATAAATCTGAGAATGAAGATGACTGGTGACCAAGGAGAACAAAGACAAATCCTAGAGGAGGGGACATCTGAGTTGGGTTTTAAAGGGTGGGTAGGATTTCACTGACAAAGAGAGAGGAAGTATATTCCAGGCATGAGCAGAGGCATAGATGGAGGTATAAAAGCATAGTGAGTATGTCAGGGCCAGAACATAGTCCAGTTTTCCTAAGAAATAGAGTATGTAGAAGGGAGTAATAGAAGATAAGAATAGAAAGGAAGGACGGTGTGTTGTGTTGGGCTTTGATTCTGGGGGGAAGGAGTTTGAACTTTAATCAGTAGACAATAGATATCCAATAAATAGTTAAACAAAGGAGTAACTTGATCTATTTATAAGAAAGATAAAATTCTGGAAAAGACGTGAAGGATGAATTAGCCGGGGAGAGAATGAAGGCTAACTGAGCAGACGGGGAGTTAGTCCAGGCAGCAAAAGTCTGAGTAGGGTGGTCAGAGTAGAAATGGAGAGGAGGGTATGAATGTAAGAGGTGTTGTGAAGATGATACCAACGAAACTTGGTTTTCCAGTGGGGAACTAGTTGCTTAAAGTAGCAATGAGACATGAACAAACCTGGGTCATTGGCCTTTCTGGCCAATCTGGAAAGATAGGTATAGCAGTGAAACATATACACGGAAGAACAACATTTACTGGTATTGAGAGTTCTGTGGACCATACAAAGCTAGGCAGGAAGGAAGGAAGGACCCACTGGTAGGAGGTATGGATTGATGCCTTCTACAAAGGGGAGGAGCCATTTCTTAATGGTAAAGTTGCTCAAGTATAAGTGCATTCTTCACTGGTTTTTTTTTACTGAGATAAGTGAAACCTGTCCTACAATCTGAGGCTTCTGAGCCAGAATGCTGGGACGGCAACTGAAGGTTCCTTAAAATGAAGAAGATTTTATTCAATATTCAATAAATATTTATTAAGTAACTACTATGTGCCAGGCAAGTAAAATACAAATGAGAAAAAGCAAGACAGTATCTGCCTTCGAGGATTGTTAGAACAATCTAACAGAAGAAGCCAATGCACAAAAGGAGGAAGAGGCAACACCAGAGAGTACCCAGTGTGGGACATCTGGTTTCATGGAGTTCAGTAGAAAGTTGAGAGTGCATGGAAAGTCTAGATGCTGCCCTTCTATCAAGGAAAGCTTTGGGAAGAGTTAATGCTTACTCCACCCTCCAGCCCTCCAATTAGAGGGGAGAAGAAGCCAGGTAGTTGGAGGGTGCTAAGTATCCAAGGCTGGGTTAAGGAGGGTGAGATTTCAAGTGATTAGCTTGCGCTGGGAGGGGCATCTTGGAGAATGAATTGGAAAATCTAGATCCCGCCCTCTCTAAAGAAAAGCTTTAGGAAGAGTTCAGTGCTCTTGGAGCACTGTGGAGTTCAAACCAATTAGAGCTGCATATGAAATCTCTGAACCAGGAACAGATGTTCACATGGTTTCCCTAGGTGGAAGTATGAGCCAGAGAGATGTTGTGAGACTACCCTTCTCAAAAAATATTGCATCTCAATCTAATCATGTACTTCACCTGCTACTACTAAAGTCCTACTCTTTTGCCTTAAAGGTGACGTAGACGTGATGATGGTATCTCAGAGGCTATTCCAATAGCATACTCTGCCAACCTCTTCCAAGCTAGAAAATAGGACCACTAATAGGTTTTATTTCAGTTGTCTGAGAACCAGTTCAAGTAAGGAGTGACATAATTTTAATGATGACTTCTTTTCATCAGTGTAACTTATGAAATCATCTCTGCTACTAAGGCATAGCAGGGTTGTGATTTGTGTCACTGCAGGGAGAATCCCTGACAAAATAATAGTCCTTTTAAAATTTTGTACCCATCACAGTGCCTAGAACAGTACTGAGCACTTAAGAAATACTGAATAAATTGGGTCTATGGGGAAAAGAGATAAAATATAAACTGGTAAAAGCTATAGACAGTATCTGATAGAGAAACATAACTAGAGGATAATAAAGTCACATGAGCATTTGAATCTGTCTTTTAAATCCCAAATATAGCAAAGAATTATTCCAGGATTCCCAAGCTCAAAATTATCTTTATAAAAAAAGTTTTAAAATGAGGATGACAATGAGTCAGCCCCTAGGATTTTTAGATAAGAACTCTGAAAACTTTAAATCATTGTGTAACTGTGAATAGTTTTATTATTATTATTATTATTATTTTCAGGGTAGTAGTGAAAGTACTCATTTAGCAGTGCCCCTCATTGCAGAGAGTAATTTTATAATCTTGCACTGCTTCCTGGAAGATAATAGTAATAAATATTAGTGTTTTAGCTAACCCTTTAAGGTTTGCAAAGCTCTTTATATATCTGTCTTATATGGCATGCCAAAACATTTGTTAGAAGAGCTAAAGTTATTCAGCTATAATCTCTATGTCTGTATCCAAGTCAGCACAGTCCAGCTCAGCTATTGACATATAAGTATATTAGTATGGCCTTTGAGATAGCTGACTTTTAGGGTTATTAAGATAGCTGCTTCTATTGAATTATTTATTGTAGCAAGTAAATATCCTTCGAATAAAATTGCATTCCTTTTTACCTTTCACTTTCCCCTTCAGTATTACTGTCATGAAAAGTCTTGAAAGTAAAATTTTGGGAATTAAATTATTAATACTAGAGATTAAATTGAGCACACTTTGGAAATTTCGAAATTAAAGATTCAACAACTGTAACTTGTCTAACCAGTAGTGGTATAGTTGCATCATTATTACAAGGTGCCAATACTTCAAAGACCCACTATTTTCTTCATACCCATATTCCCTTCACCCATGTAGAACATAACCCCTCTCTTAGCTGACTGTCTCCATAGATTGCTTGAATGAAAAAAATCCATCACCATTTTGCCACCATGATGTGTGTCCATCCAAATACTGCTAGGTTATTTTGGGGACATTATGGGGGGGGGGCGCGCTGCTCTAAAAGACTGTTTGGCTTGAGAGGATTTGCCAGACTTTGGGTCCATTGGCACAGCCTTCAAGAGCCTAGCTTCACATCCATTATACTGAAGTAGGACTTTAAAGGAGGAATTTTACAATGTGTTCATTATATTTGTACAGCAATATATAATCACTTTATTGTAAAGTTAAAATTCTGCTATTGAAATCTTAATTATGAGATTGTCAGATCTTTTTCATTCTTAATTTCCATCCCCAATGTTTCATTGAGAGGAGTAGCATAGCAGCCCTCTAAGCTGCTGAGACTGTGCCCACTTTAATTGGTAGAGGAAGTTTCCATATTGGGAGCTCCCAATACCAGTGAAATCTCGAGTTAGTCCCCATTCCGCTATTTCTATTAGCATGTCACTTTGTAGAAACAAATAATTTCATAGACTTACAGAAACCTTAGCATTGGAAAGAGAGCTTGGCAACACCTTGTCCAGTTTTGACCTGACCAAGAAGTCCCTTTCTAACATCTCAGCATTTTCTTCAAGACCCCAAATGAGGGGAGATCCACAAGCTCTTCACAAATCACTGCTGCTTTGGAGAGCTCAGATTGATAGGAAGGATTTGTTCCACATTGGGCAGAAATCCTCCTCTCTGCAACTTTCAGCCGTTATGGCTCCTTGTGCCTTCTGGGGCCAACCAGAGGGAAATTCTCCCTATTCATTAGGGAGGAAGGAACACGCCATCTAGTGTTGAAGCTGTTTGTTTCTATTTTGAGTTGGTTTGGGGTTTTTTGTTTGTTTTTTGGTTTTGCCATTTCTGCTTCATTCATTCAACAAACATTTACTAAATGTTTATTTTATTTCACACTTTTGTGTCCTTTAATACCATTGGTCATATTAGTAGCTGTAGCTCTGCTCTGAGGTCCCTGAAACACCTGATACCTTTCATTTAAAACTTTAGAGACACATCCCACACCTGAAACAAAAATACCAGTGTCCATTTATTTAGTAATACCATGAAGAAGGAGAAAGAATTCTGGAATGAATTCAAAGAGGTAGATTGTCTTTGGGTAGCATTTTATTTAACCTTTTTCCTAAACCATTAAAATTATGTGCATGTGTAAATCTGTGAGTATGGACGTCTTTGCAGCTGGATATAAATGCCATTAATTTTCATCTAATTTTCTGCTGGGGGCAGCTAGGTGGCACAGTAGTTAGAGTGCTGGGCCTAGAGTCAGGAAGATTTATCTTCCTGGGTTCAAATCTAGCCTCAGACATTTATTAGCTGGGTAACCCTGGGCAAGTCACTTAATCCTGTTTGCTTCAGTTTCCTCATCTGTAAAAATCAGCTGGAGAAGGAAATGGCCAACAACTCCAGTATCTTTGCCAAGAAAACCCCAAATGGGGTTACAAAGAGTCAGACATGACTGAAAAATAACTGAACATTAACTAATTTTGTATTGGCTTTAAAAAAAATAGAACAATTAAAAATGCAAGACTGCTGAGAATTCAATTTAGACATCTCATGTCTCTGCATGTCCTTTGAAATGCAATTCAACAAGTTTGACATTTATGAAGCATCTACTTAGCTGTGCTGTGCTGGGTACTGATGATGCCAGCATGACAAATGGTAGTTACTCTGTCCTCACTGAACTTATAGCATAGATGATCGTCACACTAGCCTGTGAGAGTCAGCATGGTCTAGTGGGTAGAGCATTGGACTTGGAGTCAGGAGGACCCTGGTTAGAATCCCACATCAAGTAGTGTGACTCTGGCTTCCTTGGGCTGTGGTTTCCTCAGCTCCAAAATAAGGGGGGGCTGCATTTGGTGGTGTCCAAGGTCCCTTCTAGCAATAGTCCTATGATCTTATAATCAATACCTTTATTGAACACCTAGTAACAGTGCACCTGATGTAACTGTCATTTTGTCTTTCTCATATGAGACCACCTCTTTTTGGAGCATGTAAACTTGGTCTATGTTAACCCATGAACTAGCTAATTTATCATAAAGCACGAGGCCTGAGAATAACTGGATGAGTAATAAGCTCTTTGTCTTTTACAGGTGTATGACGGTGATAATGAAAATGCCAATTTGGTTGGTACATTTTGTGGTGCCACTCTACCTGCTCCTTTTATCTCTAGAGGCAACTTCCTCACAGTTAAATTTGTCAGTGACATATCTGTGGAAAGGGAAGGATTTCACGTTACATACACCACCTTGGACTGTAAGTAATTTGAAGAGATCAAAAATATTGCAAAAGAAAAATGTCTTACATAAAACTTGTCTAGAGTACCCTGACTCTACAGAAACTCAAATTGGCCATAATATAAAGAGGGCACCAGATATATACAAAGAAGCCAAGTCTTCTTTGACCATTCAAACTGGACTCAGTCCAGTTTAGTGGACTGTCCATCATCCATTCAAACAAATATAAAATTGTGGACTAGTCCATTAAGGGCAGCATTTTTTCATGGAAGTGCTTACATGATGGTATTTACATATTGTAATCAGACAACCTGGGTTTTCACATCCCAGTTCTACTACCTATTAACTGTGTGTCTTTGGGCCAGTCTTTTCATTTCTTTGAGCTTCAATGTACTCATCCGTAAAAGGGTAGCTAGGTGGCAAAGACTCCTCTCCTTGAGTTCAAATCTGGCCTCAGATACTTGCAAGTTGTGTGATCCTGGGCAAGTCACTTAACCCTGTTTGCCTCAGTTTCCTCATCCATAAAATGAGCTGGAGAAGGAAAAGACAAACCAGTCCAGTATTTCTCCCAAGAAAACCTCAAATAGGTTCACAAAGAGTCAGACACAACTGAAATGACTGAACAACAAAATGGGGGTAATAATGTTTGGCCCTCTCCCCTCACAAGGTTGCTGTAAGGATCAGATGAGATCACATAAAGGGAACTGCCCCATAAATGTATGACCTCACTATTATTTCTCTCTCTGGCACAGTACCATGCGGAGGAACATTCAATGCCACGTTGAGCCCACAGACCACTGCATCACCCCCTTCCCCAAACCCACTATTCCCACTGTCTGTTTGCACTTGGATCATTGATGCGCCTCCCCAGCAGCAAGTCAAGCTGGTAGTACAGGCATTTCAGCTGCACTCTGAGGACTGCTCCCAGAATTACCTACAGATTCAGGATTCCCCAGAGGTAATGATAATCACAGAACAATGAAATACCTTTCTCCCAGTTTTGTAGAACTGGCTTGGATAAGAATCCTAAAGTTGAGGAAGAGAAGGAGAGATTCAGTCAATCAGTAGATATTTATTAAGCACCTGCTGTGTGTCAGGCATTGTGTTAAGTGCTGGGGATACAAAAAGAGTCAAAAGATTTAGACCACATAAATGCAGAAGGCCCCTTTAAGCCTTATGGTTTTATGAGTTTTAAATAATCGTCTTATATTATTTTGTACGCTAGAGTCTCCATTTTATTGGACAACAATTTAAGGGAAGGTTTTGCTAAAAAGCCTCTTTGGTGGGGCCCAGGATGGAAGTCTCCTATCAAATTTCACTCTGTAGTGAACAATGAGGTCACATTGTATGATATTTATTTATAAAACTAATTTATGTATGTTTTTGTATTCATAAAGTTAAGCAAACATTATTATAATTTCAATCTTCCATGAAACCATTCATATCAATGCTTACGTATTTTTTGCCTGTACCATGGAGACTTATGAAATTAACAAAAATCAGCATTATTTTTTTCCTTCCATGCACAAATTATTCATCTTTGTGAGTGAATAGGAACAGTAGGCCATGGCCATTCCACATCTAGTTGTAATCTCTTTCACACTCAGCCTCAGAGCTGATTTTTGGCAGAATGTTTAAATTATTCTTCAAGATGTCATTTAAATGCTGCTCAGATTTGCTTTTCATGAGAGCAAATCTCAATTTTGAATGACTTTGCATCCATTCAGTTTCAGAATGATCAGAGCCCTGTACATCGTTTCTGTAGCAAAGATGCTTTGGCTGTACCTGAGTTTTATTCTTCTCGGCGAACTGTTATTGTGGTTTTCAAATCAGAAGAATTCCGTAGTGACAGTAGAGTCGCATTTACCTATCAAGTCGCAGGTGAGCATCAAAACAGATTCTTACGTTCTCACATATGCTTTGATTTCCACTGTTGTTATCAGCATTGATTTCAATAAATAAATCAGTCCTTGTTACTAGTGATATTTACCCACATGGGGTGAATTGGTTTCTCTACGTGACCCAAGTTATAAATGAAGAAATTACAAAGCCTATTGTAAGTTACCAGGTCAAATTAACAAGTATTTATAAAGTACCTACTATGTGTCAGGCACTGTGCTAAGCACTAGGGATACACAGAAATGCAAACAAAACAAAACAAAAAGTCTCTACTCCCGAGGAGCTCACTGTGTAATGAGACAGACAACATGTAAAAAACTATGTATAGGATAAATTGGAGATAATCCTCAAGAGAAGGCATTACCAGTAAGGAGAATTAGGAAAGATTTCTTATGGAAGGTAGTACTTTAGTGGAAATTTGAAAGAAGCCACAGAAGCCAGGAGATGGGAATGGAGTAGGAGAGAAATCCAGACACAGGGGACAGCCGATGAAAATGTACAAGAGTCCAAAGAAGGAAAAACCTATTCAAGGGACATCAAGGAGGCTAAATTAAAAATTAATGCTAGTCCAAATGACTGAGCACTGTTCTCCACTTGGAAGGTTAGTAACTAACAAGTCTTCTGTGGTTTAGAAATGTAAGTGATGCAGTTGAGATCTTGAAGAAACAATGTATTTGCTATAGAGAAGCTTATTCCCAGACCCAGTCAGTGATCAGACCATTTTTAGTCTGGATAAACCTAAAATTGTGATGAAAGCAAACAACAGCAACAACAAATCCTGAGACTTTGGAGCTCCGTTGTAGAAAAGCTGTAGTCCAGAAAAATTGTCCATTTTAATCAGAACTAAGCAATTCTCCAAAAAGGAGTTAGTTATCTTGTGAGACCTTGAATGGCATCTGATTCAATGGACATATAACCAAGAAAGTGGAAGAAATAGATGTCACAACCTCAGATGTCCTAAGGAAAATATCTGCCTGTTAATATCTAAGGAATGAAACAGGGGAAAAAAGTGACATGATGATTTCTGTTCATTGCAAATGTTGTTTTTTCTTCTTCTTCTCTCATGCCCCTTCTGCTCCGCCCCCCAAGATTGCAACAGAGAATACAACCAAGCATTTGGCTATCTGAAGAGCCCTGGCTGGCCAGAGAACTACAGCCATAACCTGGACTGCTCCACCATTCTCCGAGCCCCATCAAACCACTCCATCACACTTTTCTTCCACTCATTCAATGTGGAGTCCACAAGGGAATGCACCAACGACTTCCTGGAGGTAATCAACAACCAAGTTTAATCTAATTAAAAACTGTAACAACTTAATCTCAAAGTGAATGATCATTTGAAATCTCACCTTTCCGCCTCCCACATCCCAAGTACCACAAGTAGATTCTTTATAATGCATAAAAGTGAGATCACTGGGAAGTCCAAAAGTAGCAAGGCAGCCGATGACATTGGCATGGAAGAAGGAGATGCATTTTGGGGAACTACACTAAAGAATAATTTAAGTTGCCTACTGACTATAACACACTCAGGGCAGCAGCAGTTTTCTACATGAGAGTCCATGGCTCATCTTAAGTTTGATCCTGTGAAAAATATGTTACATTCAGTCGGTAATATTACTGAGAGGTAGTTGCCTAAAATACTTAGTAAATGACAGCCAGTATTAGCCATCTCCTTCTCTCCACTCGTACTGCCATACTAGTCTGAGCCCTTACCACCTCTAGCTTGCACTGTATCCTCTTTGGTCTCCATACTTCAAGTGTCTTCCACCCTCATCCATCCTCCTCACAGCTTCTACATGGATATTCCTGAGGTAAAAGTCAAATCATGTCACATTCCCTGCTCAGGAACCTTTGGTGATTCCCAATTGTCTCTAAAATCAAATATAAATTCCTCTGTTTGGCATTTAAAGCATTTTTTTGGCTCCAAATTATTTTTAAAGGTTTATTTCACATCATTCCCCTTTACAAGGCAGGTGGTGATACAGTGGGTAGAGTGTCATGCCCAGAGTCAGAAAGACTCATCTTCGTGAGTTCAAATCTGACCTCACGCACGTGTGCTAGCTGTGTGACCCCGGGCAAGTCACTTAACCTCGTTTGCCTTAATTTCCTCATCTGTAAAAAGACCTACAGAGGGAAATGGCAAACCACTCTAGTATCTTTGCTAAGAAAACCCCGAATGGAGTCACAAAGAGTCAGACAACTGGAAAAAAAAAAAAGAATGACAATTCCCCTTCACACATTCTACATTCCATCTAAACTGGCTGATGTGTTATTCCCTATCACTTTCCCTTGCTTGTTTCCAGTCCCTTGTACATTCTGTCCCTCAGGCCTAGCATGATCTCTCATCTTCTCACCTTTGCCTCACAGAAGTCCTACGCAACTTGGATGTTGCCTCTTACAGGAAGCTTTCCTGATTTCTCTGATGGTTGTATTTTGCCCCCACCCTGGACTTATTTGGTATTTTCAGTACACATTTTGTATATCTTTGATCTATATACAGGTTGCTTCTTCTTAGTAGAATATAAGCTCCTAGAGGCAGGAACAGTTTCATGTTTGTATATCTCTAGTTCCTAGACCAATGTTGGGCATATAGTAGATGCTTTAAGAAATGCACGTTGAATTGAATTGAATTGCTAACAGTTTTCCTAAGTTACTGTGCTCTCATGTAAAGAAATTGACTCATGGATCTAGAAGGCTATTTTTGTGTATCATTATAAAAAAACCCAGGACATTAAGAGTCCTGAAAGAATATTTATATTCGTTTACAATTATCTTTTCCTAACCCTAACTATATAATGAACTCAACATTATGTGTTTGTTGAAACAATTCACGTAGTTCAAAATAATATATAGGGGTGGGGTGTTTTGTATTAAGTTTGATACTTTAAAATTCACATTTTCTCATTTTAAAATTTTAGTAGTTTGACTTTCTCTGTTTCATGGATACTGTATGTGGTGCTGATGGGTCAAGATATAAGACAAGGCTGCCCCGGTATCCTCTACATGAACAGGAACTACCTGAGTTCTCCTGCTTGGTTTTGTGCTGCTGTGTCTCCTTTCCGCCACCAGAGGGGGCCATTCAGTCTATTTGTCTCTTCATTGCTCTGTTAACATGCCGGAGCTCAAATCTGGGGATTTCCTCAATATCACAAATTTACTAACAAAAAATTGGATAAAAGAACAAGGGTCTGAGAATATGCCCTCATCTGACCACTGGAGAGTCAGCCCCAGCTCACTTTTTCAGTCTGCAGCAGCCCCAGAGCACACTTTATTGTTTCCTTTATTAAAGTGAAACCTGGTTTTGAGCATGTGCATATTTCTTAATAAGTAAATGGATAGACACATTATGACTTTAAAGAGACTGATGACAACACCCAAATAAAAGTCTGCTGAACTTTTCTTGATAAATGGAATTGAATTCAGATCCCTTGCCTCCCAAAGCAAGCCGGGTGATCCATTCATGTCATAAAAAAGGAGCCATAGGCAGGTCCCCCAAATTCTGCTTTTTCCAATTTGCCTTCTCTCCAGAGAAGATATTATCTTGAGATTTTTGCAGATCCTCCCACCACGAGCAAAACACCCGGAAATTGCTGGTGTCAAAAACCAAACAAAACAGAACAAAACAAAAACAGACAACCAAAACACCAAAGGCTTTTCAGGCCCAGAGAGTATGTCCAAGCCAGGGATGTGGCCAGTTGCTTGAAGCTCCTGAACTGTAGCCATGCATGGGGCCTGAGGGCAGATGGTGAAATGCAGGAGAAAGCTTAGGACTAGCCAAGAAGGGTGTGCCACCCCTGACAGTTGATGCTCTTACCGCCTTTCACTCCCCAAATTCATATTTCTGTACCTCACTCTGGCCCTAGAAATCTGACCTTTCAGGGAAGAAGAATGGGTAGAGTGAAGGCCTAGGGGTTAGGAGAAGAAGAAACAATAGTTTGTGTTATGTCAGGGTTCTATTCCAACGTTCCCTAGTTCAAACTTATCCCAAGCTAACACTTGCTGAACATAGATAGCATAGGGCCTCTATTCAAAGGAGATGGTAATTATCTAGATTCAGTTCAGAAGAGGGCAGGCTAGAGAAGGTGGAAGCCATGGCCCTGACTCTGCCTCTTCCACTCCATGATATTCCATGCTGGTACTGTTGACTAATAGGCAAGGAAAAGGAATCCCAGCTCTCTCAAATGTACTTATCATGAGATATTATAGTAATAGCATTATTATTTATTATGTCTTCTGTCCTGGGATTTGAAACCACAATTAGACTATAAGTTTTTTGAGTGCAGAGATAATGTACAATTTTAAACCGTGGATCTCTTGCAAGGCCTAAAACAGAGCCTTGGTCATCATAGGTACCTGTTTAGTGTTATTATCATTGCTGTTTTACTCTAAGAATTCTAACTCTTATTCTTAGAGATCAGGTAGGCCCTAGTCTCAATTCTAAAACAAGCATCCCTTACTTTCGTTTTCTGTGTTCTTTCTCCATCTTTAATATATTCCTGTGCCCTTCTTTTGCCTAGTGCCTACCTCATCCTTCCTGTCAAGAAGAAAGTTGATTTGACGTATCACCAACACCTTATTGTCAGCCAATGAGATGTCAAACATTTATTAAACGCTTACTATGTGGTAGGCATTTTGCTAAATAGGGTAGTGCCTCCTACCTGGGTAGAAAAATTTTTATGCGTGGGATCTTAAACATCTCCCTTAGATTACAACATGTAAGCAACATCAACTGTGTACAGTTATACATCTTATTTTTTATGATTGATTTGCATGATTAGTATATGTTCAATACTATGAGGTTCTGAAAAAAAAATTCTTCATGCTGAGAAGGAACATAGTATAGTAGAAGAGAATGTTGGACCTATGTCTTCATTACTTCCTATGTGGCTGTGGGCAAGTCACTTTCCTTTTCTCATTTTCCATATCTATAAAATGGGGATAATAATCAGACCTACCTCACAATGTGGTCCAGGTAACAAGTGGAGAGAATACCAGGGATATATGGTATGGAGGTGGAGCAGGTCATCTGACAGAGTGAGATGGAAGAGTGAGATGTGGTGGTTCCAAGACTGGACTCCCCATTCACTGAGCTGGTCTGAGGATAGAATATTCCTAGAGCCCTTTAAGGTTTGCCAAGCTTTTTGCATATGTGATCTCATTTTAAATGCATGTGGACTTTAATATGTGATTTGAGGGTTGTTTGGTTTTTTTTTCCAATCCCTGCCCCTTTATATAAAGTATATAAGTCATCACAGTAGTGTAGATAGAGTCCTGGGCTTGGAATTTTGATGAATGTGGTTTAATAGGGCATCTTGAAAGCACCTAAGTACTGAGTCAGCTCAAGGGATTGGCAGAAATAGGAAAGTGCAACTCTGCATGTGCCTCTTCCAAGCTCTAGTTGACTCTACTAGCGTGATAGAGGCAGGAGGTAAAATGTGATTGATTAATGACTTTGCCTTTTTTACAGGTAAGAAATGGTAGTGATGGAAGTTCCCCATTGCTTGGCAAGTACTGTGGCACTCAGCTTCCTAATCCCATCTTCTCTAAAAACCACCTCCTGTATCTAAGATTCAAGAGTGACGCCATACACTCAGGTCACGGATATGAAATTCTGTGGACGTCATCCCCATTCGGTAAGCCTTTAGCTACAGGCTATTCTTGCTCTTCCAGTGATAAAGTAAGTCAGAAAATCTTGGAATATGTACTGGGAAAAGCAAAAGACAGAGATGGAATAATATGTTCTCCAGTTATTTGTATACCTGAGGAAAGCAGACAGGTTCACAGTGAAAGTCTAGAAACTTCTGCTTGAATTTTCTTTTATCACTTTTCATTTTTATCAGTTTTGATCAACTCTCAGGATAAAATGCATATTTTTAGAAAAAATTCTAGTTATTAAAACATGTCTAATATTATGCATATGCAGGGATGCTTCACAATGATAATTCCTTCTCCTGAAATGAGTTAGAGACTCAAAAATGTACAGTAATGGGTCATTATTTATCATTAAGTGCATTGTCAAATCCCAGGGATAGGAAAAACTTTGTTAAGAATTGTTTATTCTGTTTTTATATAACATTAAAGAGTGAAATAGTGTTAGGTTATCACTATTATAGCCAGACTACGAAAGGAGAAGGAATTACCTCTTCATTCCAGACATTAGAAAATTTCATAGGAAACAGATATTTCATTTAATAGAAGATGCCACATCATATGTCATAGATGCTGATGGAGGGTAGAAATCCTTCCTAAACAATCCCTGTATTATAGATAGTACATCATGGTTATTTCATAAATAAATATGGTTTTAAAAAATAATTTAATAAATATCGATAACTTTTAGAGTTTTGGTTTGAAATTTGCCAGTCCTAGTATTGTTGTGTGAAGGTCAGCAGATGATGACTTTTTAGAGTGGTAGTAACTCCTAATCTTTATTTTCAGTCTTCCTTCTCATCCCCTAATGTCTCTGTTGTTTCTCTTTCATCCCCATCAGCTGCCTTCATACCACTATATACAAATAGATCTATACAGCTAGAAACATATGTTGTGGAATTGTTCCTAATCTTTCTTGCTTTTCTTCTCACTTTTCCCTTCCTTTTATTTTAAACTTCTTATTTGAGGGGAACAGGCCTGGAAGAAAGTAACTCAGAGCCAGCTTCGCTTACAGACACGAAGCTGAAGGCCTTCTCCATCACTGTTACGAGAGATCTTCCGGTGACCTGTAGAAGAAAAGTCTTTTTATAATTTCATATAATTCACACAGACTTTTATTCTGATCAATGTGACTGTGTTGAAATCTGACTAACCTCTTCTCAACTTTTCTTTCAGGCTGTGGTGGAACTCTCTATGGGGAGGCTGGCTCTGTTACTAGTCCTGGCTACCCTGGTTCCTATGAGAACAACACTCACTGTGAGTGGACTATTGCTGCCCCTGCCGGGAGAACCCTTACAGTCAGCTTTTATTTTATCAGCATTGATGATCCAGGAGATTGCATCCAAAACTATCTGATTCTTTATGACGGACCCGATGCTAGCTCTCCATCATCTGGACCATACTGTGGAGCGGTGAGTGGAACGATCTCTGAGAGCCAAACTATTTACTTATTTTACAAGCATTTTACTATCTCTCTCACTGCTTCCCTCCCCAACTAAACAGTTTTTTAAAAGAAAAAAGATATGTATAGTCCAAAAAGCAAGATTCCCACATTGGCCACATCTAAAAATGTAAGTTGCTTTCTGTGTCTTGAACCTGTAGTCCTTTGGGCTCATAGTTTTATCATTGCAAATGGTCAGAATTCTACATTCTTTCAAAGTTACTTTTCTTTAGAATTTTGTTGTCATCATATAATATTCTCCTAGTTCTACCCACTTCACTCTGCATCACAAACTATTTATTTAAAAATGTTATACAAAATGTGGGTGACTTAATGTGCTAAGAAAGCAAAGTAGCAAAATGAGTCCCTTTTTTGGTAAGGTATAGTTAAATTTTTCTTTCCATTTTGGAGGAATGAGCACCATCTAGAGGGCTTAACAACATTAAAATATGTTTTCATTTGCACAGCATCTGGGATGAAGTAGCCCAGTAAGAAGGCCATAGAACCATGGCTCCACCCACTGTACTTGCTTAAAACCATAGGAATATTGAGACAAGAAACACAGAAAAAACTAAACTGATGCTGAGTACAATGGTTAAAAGAAACACAAGGAGTCCTTGCTGAGTTGTAGCTGGCACTCCTTATGAAGTACTGGGAAAAGTCTGTTGGGAGGATTGTTCTGAATGATGTGGGAGAGGCAGTGGAGTGCAATGGGAATATTGCCAGACGTGGACTCAAGAGGTCTATGTTCAAGGCCTAACTCAGATAATGTCTTAGTTGTGTCTCTTAACTTCTCAGGGTCTCGGTTTCCTCACCTGTAAAATGGAGAGAATAATACTCAAAACTATTTTACCTCACAGAGTTTTAAGGAAAATACTTTGAAAACTCAGAGGTCTGAGTGAGTTGTTATTGTCAGAAATAACAATGGTGTAAAAGAAAGCAGTCTGTGTAACTGCATCCTTATGGAAAAACAGTTGGAACTCTACTGTCTAGATAAACCAAGCTACGCATATAGCATTGTCCCTTTATGTTACGGCCAAAGAAGCAACTCAGGATGCATTACATAATGCAAAAAACTGTAATGTGGAACAGTGGCTAAAAATGGCCCTAGAGCAAGGCAATCCATGGTTCAAGACTTACCTCTAACATCACTAGCCATGAGATCGCAGGTGGATCACTCAACTTGTGCAGACAGCTCTTTAAGACTTTCAGTAATAGATGACATGCCAGTCTGCACCTGTGGAGGGATTGTGACCTCCAGGAGTTTCTTACACTGATAAAACAATAGGCCCAGACCCATCAGCCCCACATCTACCCCTCCCAGAAAAGTTCTGATAAGGGCAATGCTGTGCATAAGGTGTAGGAGATGATTTCATGAAATGGGTTTTGATGTGTAACTATTTAAAAAAGAAAAAAAAATGTAACCATATAAAATGTATACTGCTAAATAAATAACATTCCCTTGAGAGGCAGGATGGCATAATGGATACAGTAGATACCTTGGAGTCTTCATATCCTACTTCTGATACATACTAGAAGTGTGACCGTGGAGGTCATACTGTGCAAATTTAGAGACTTCTCTGCTCCTAATGTTTATATGGATCCATGTGCCCAACCTGTGGTAGAGCCTTCTGAGCTTGTATCGGTCTGGTCAGCCACAGTCAGACACACTGTACCTTGACCCTGACATAGTAGTATTATTTTGGTCCTCTTTGAGCACGAAGGACAACAGCTAACCAGCTGTGTGACCACGGGTAAATCCTTTAACTTGTCAATGCCACAGGCAACTTTTGTAGACTGTGACAAACTATTATACCCTGGTTTTCTAGATGTCAGGATTCCAACTGTGTATTAATATGGATTCCAGCTTACCATATACTGATTTTACAATATTACTATTTACATTATTACACAGAATAATAATAACTCACATTTGGATGCTAAGAAGTGGGTTTATTGGTCTCTGTTAAAGGAGGAGTTTCTGCACCGAGAGTTCCCTGTGCTGATGAAATCATAGATCTGGACCAGAAACCTCCCAGTTTTATATTGGTGTGGCAGTTCATCATTTCCAGTATGCTATCACATATATTATCTTAGTGTTTCTTCTTCACAACAGCCCTGTGAGACAGAGAGGAATTATAATTCATACTCTGCCACTGACCCTAGCCAAGTCACTTAATCCTTTTGAGCTGATTTCTCCTCTGTAAAAGGAGGAGGCTGCAGTAACTGTGTTCTAAGGTGCCCTTCCATTTATCTCTAAAATCTTATGATTCATTCATTTGGTGTTTAAATTTTAATATTTTCTTATATGAAGACTGCAAGACTGAAATGGAAGATACTTCCATGGAACACGGTCATTGAATGAAGAATTATAATTTTTTCTTGCAATATAAATTAAGTTGAATTACTATTCAGCAAATACTTCATCACCAATAGCTTTAGAATTTGGACAGCTAAAAAAGAAAGGCACAAAAAGTAAAGAATTTAGGAAAAAAGTGGATCAAATTAAAGCTAAGGAATTGTCAGATTATTATGCCCAGTGATCAATAATGGATGTAATGCAATAAAGATCATATAAGCCATATAATACTGTATTGATAATATTAATACAATAAAGAAGATTTAACTGGGAAAAAAATGATTCATTGCTCTTTCTACTATACTGTCCTACCTTTAAAAGTAGAGGCATAGGGACGACTAAGTGGCACAGTGAATTGAGTACCAACCCTGGAATCAGGAAGACCTGAATTCAAATCCATCCTCAGACACTTACTAGCTGTGTGACCCTAGGCAAGTCACTTGACCCTGATTGCCTCCTCTGCTTCACCCCCCAAAAAAGTAGAGGCAGTGTAAAGGGACTAGACTAGAAGCCAAGAGTATTACTTATCAATGATTCCTTGTATGACCTTTGACAAGTTACTCTATATCCCTGGGTCTTAGTTTTCTTACTTTCAAATTTAAGGAATGAGGAAAGAGAATCTCTTGTTTTCCAGTTTTAACATTATAAGGTTTTCCTTCCCAAGCCACTTTAGCCCAGTGCAATCTTTCCCTTTTCTGAACTCTTCTATTCAGCTTATTGTCCATACCACAGTAGGAAGGATTAATGAACATTTAAGAACATCTACCCATGTAGTGTTTTTACTTATGTGATCATCTCTAGGAATATGCTTAAATGTGTGAAAACCTAACTTCTTTCTTTCTGTTTTAAATCCTAGGATACAAACATAGCTCCATTTGTGGCTTCCACTCATCGTGTCTTTATCAGATTTCATGCTGAGTATGCAGTTTCTCCATCAGCATTCCGATTAACCTGGAGCAGTATTTAGATGTTCAATGCACTCTTATGAGCTGGCACTTTGGTTCTACCGAAGAGATAATCAGTTCATAAAGTGTTTGACAGAATGCTGCCACCATAATAAATGAGAGCTGAACATTATTTATTGTCTAGCTCTGTTGTTGGGAGCAGCTTGTACTTTTATCTTTTCCCCCATGAAAAAATATTTACAACCATCAAATATGAAGTGAATCTCCTGGAGTTTTAGATATGCTGCATTTTAAATTCTGTTTCATAAATTAAAATTAAAATGGTTCTTAAATGTTTACTTAGAAGGCATGTCAAAATTGTTTTGCAAATCTAAAACTGAAAGATTGACTAGAAATGGGTTTTGCATTATAAATGTTAATCATGAGAAAATAAACATAACAGGATTTTAACAATTGTGCTGTATTAACTTTTTTCTTTCTTTTTATTTATTCTGATTTATCAACAATCACTTCCATAAGCTTTTGACTTTTAAATTTTTATCCCCCTTCCTCCCCACCACCCTCCTCAAGACAGTGTACAATCTGATATAGGCTATACATATACATTCCTATTAAATATATTTTCACATTAGTCATTTTGTAAGGAAAAATTAGAACCAATAGAAGGAACCACCAGAAAGAGGAAACAAAACTCAACAGAAGAAAAAAAATAGCAAATAATATACTTTGATCTGCATTCAAACTCCATAGTTCTTTCTTTGGATGTGGAGAGTATTTTCCATCATGAGACCTTTGGGATGTCTTAGATCTTTGCATTGCTGAGAAAAGCTAAGTCTATCAATGTTAGTCGTCGCACAGTGTTACTGTGTACAATGTTCTCCTGGTTCTGCTCACTTCACTCATCATCAGTCCATGCAAGTCTTTCCAGGTTTTTCTGAAGTCTGCCAGCTCATCATTTCTTATAGCACAATAGTATTCCATTGCATTCATATACCACAACTTGCTCAGCCATTCCCCAATTGATGGGCATCCCCTCAATTTCCAATTCTTTGCCACCACAAAGAGAGCTGCTATAAATATTTTTGTACATGTGGGTCCTTTTCCCATTTGTATGATCTCTTTGGGATATAGCCCTATAAGTGCTATTGCTGGGTCAAAGGGTATGAGCCTTTTTATAGTCCTTTGGGCATAGTTCCAAATTGTTCTCCAAAAATGGTTGGATCATTTCACAACTCCACCAACAATGCATCCGTGTTCCAATTTTCCCACATCTTCTCCAACATTATCATTTTCCTGTTTTGTCATGTTGGCCATTCTGATAGGTGTGATATGGTACCTCAGAGTTGTTTTGATTTGCATTTCTCTAATCAATAGTGATTTAGAGCATTTTTTATATGAATATAGATGGCTTTAATTTCTTCATCTGAAACTGCCTACTCATATCCTTTGATCTTTTGTGTTCTTATAAATTTGACTTAGGTCTCTATACATAACTTTAGAAATGAGGCCCTTATCAGAGACACTGGTTATAAAAATTCTTTCCCACTTTTCTACTTCCCTTCTAATCTTGGTTGCATTGGTTTTGTTTGTGCAAAAACTTTTCAATTTAATGTACTCAAAGTTATCCATTTTGCATTTCATAAAGTTCTCTATCTCCTGTTTGGTCATGAATTCTTCTGTTCTCCATAAATCTGATAGGTAAACTATTCCTTGCTCTCCCGGTTTGCTTACAGTATCAGCCTTTATATCTAAGTCATGAACCCATTTTGACTTTGTTTTGGTATATGGTGTGAGAGTTTGGTCTAGGCCTCGTTTCTGCCATACTCTTTTCCAGTTTTCCCAGCAGTTTTTGTCAGTGAGTTCTTATCCCAGAAGCTGGGGTCTGCATTAACTTTTTAAAGCTCACTAAAAATTTGCTAAGTCACTATGTAGACACATAAGTACGCATACTTTGCTGGGTCTCTGAGCTCATCAATGGGGACATTCACTCCAACAATGGAGGCACTTGCTTTGTTTGGGGCAGAGCATATCCCCAGTACTCCAGCAGTAGCAGCCAGTTGGGAACCAGGGCAGACCACCAGTGTTTATGTGGTGGGGGAGGCAGGGGTCCAACACCCCTGAAAGAAAAGGGATTGACATCCAACTGACGCCAGTGACTTCATTATCATTACATCACTGGCCCACCTTCTTTTCTGGTCACATACGACTTTGGTGACACCTTCTCCAGAAGGGAAAGTCACTGTTGGTAAGATGCTGCAGCATGCTTGTACCCACAATGTATGTTTTCATTGATCTTGTTGTCACTTGCAATTCTGAATCTTGTAAGATTGTGGTGTTCCATGATTCACATCCTAATAGCAACTTTGGGGAGCTACTGGTTTTAAAGAGATGAGTTTTTCTAGAAGCAAGAAACATGGGCTCATTGAAAGTATTGCACATTTTCCCAAATGTAACCCAGCCAGAACTTTTCTTCCTATTCACTTCTGGACCCAGGTGCTTGTTCTTGGACAATATGCATTTTTTTTCTTCCTTCCCCTTTCCCCAGTGTGAATAGTTAGACTGATCTTTTTGAAATGATTGTGAATTTAATTGAGAAAACTTTACAATGTTCTGGAGCTTAACTATGTGTAATAAGTACAATCTCATCTGTAAATATAACTTCAATATTAATAAAAAGTCCTCTTTCATTTGAATTCTGCAGAAGATATTGCTCAACAACACTGATGAAGACCCTAGATGAGTATATATCTCCCTTTTTTTATTCCACTCTTTATATGGTTTGTTACTGAGTTAGGGATTGTGGATTAGCTGCCTGAAATTACCAAAGATCTTAGCAGAAGAAAACTCAGTTACTGTGAGCATAAGTAGATAGCTCAACAGGGAAGATGTTCATAACAAAGGGAAGATAATCTAGAGGAGATCTAAATGGGTCCAAACATTTCTGAATAAATAAGGCAAGACAAAGTAAGATAAATAAACACTTGATGAGCCAGAGAACCCTGTGGATTCCCACGAGAGCATGGAACCACAGCAGAATGGTCCAAAACAGACATGCCCAACGTGCGGCCCACCAAAGGATTTCCTCTACATTTTTCTTGGGCGCTGGAGAGACACCTATGGAGTTAAAAACAACAGCAGCAGCAGCAACAATAGCAACAAATAACAAAAGGGAAATCACTAAGAGATTTTTTTCTAAAAGGGCATAAGACCACAAGGGTAGTAGAACCAATGGTAGAGGGACAGGTCTGAAACCTCATGGATTAAATCTCATAGCACATGAATCAATTTTTTTTTGTGGGAATAAATTGCAGAATGTGAGAGAATATAAAATGGGAGAGGGGATGAAGAAAATAGATAGTGAACATATGATATGTCCTAATCAAGTTAATTGTAAAAAATGAAGGGAAAGTTAAGTCCTGTGTCTCTTAGGAAGAAGAGGTTCTACTGGAGAATGGGTGAAGTGGCAAAAAGGAGGGGCTGAAATGGGGAAAGAAAATGGGAAATCTTGATTTAGTGCTGGGAAGAGGTTCTACTGAAGATGACAACCAACCTTGTGATGGCTATTAGCTGCAGCGATTTGGTGCTCAGTAAGATTAATACCTCTAAAACAGTGTTGCACCTCCTTGGATGCGCCATCTTGGCACACGAGACAGGGAATTTAGCTCTTAGGAGCAACTGACATCCAGAAAGGAGGAAGGCCATGGACTCAGAGATGAGTCTTCAAGGAAATGATCATGGGGAGGTCAAGTGAAAGTAATGAAATACACAATCAGGAGTACTAGAAAAACATCTGCCATTGGGCAATACTTCCAGCCTCTCAATTTCCTAAAGGAGCTGATACATCTAAGAACACGACACAACTGAAAAAAATGTGGTTTGGGACAAGATCTAAAAGATAGTAACATAGAAACTAATTAGAAAGCAGAACTCAAAACAGGGAACTTAGAAGCTTTAATTCCATGAGGAACGCAGAGACGAAAGTAAGGACCATGAAACAAAGGCCAAAAATCTAAAATATATACGAAGGGAAGAGATTTAATAAAGAGAACGGGGGAAATAAATCCTTT
Source organism: Phascolarctos cinereus (assembly GCF_003287225.1). Classification (NCBI taxonomy): domain Eukaryota; kingdom Metazoa; phylum Chordata; class Mammalia; order Diprotodontia; family Phascolarctidae; genus Phascolarctos; species Phascolarctos cinereus. The sequence continues at coordinate 54,401,621 of NW_027555514.1, read as the reverse complement.
TAGAAAAAAGGTATGTAAATAAAAAAACTAACAAAACAATTTGAAGAAGAAGAGAGGAAGGAGATTTTACTTAAACTACTTGAAAAAGAAAAAAGAGCAAAAGAATTAGATAAATAGGTAAAAGGAGGAAACAAAAAGGAGTTAATAAGTTAAGCAAAACTCCAAAACTATATAAAGTGGTGACAAATGGGAGGAGGGATTAACTATGAGGGGAAGAGGGCAACTAGGTGGTGAAGTGGATAGAGCAGCAGCCCTGCAGTCAGGAGGACCTGAGATCAAATTTGGCCTCAGACACATAATTCTTCCTAGCTGTGTGACTCTGGGCAAGTCACTTAACCTCAACTGTCTCACTAAAAAAAAAAAAAAGAGTGAGGGGAAGAGAACTATGGAAATAGGGTTTCCTTAAAGTAGACTAATAAAAAAATAACTAAAGAGACAAAGTACTGTGTATAAAGAGGAAGATAAACAGAAAATCCTAAAAATCCTAATCCAAAAAAAAAAAAAGAAATTAGAGACAAAATGAGGAAAATAGAAACTCAACTCTCATAATTTTAAATGTGAATGGATTAAAAAAAGTCCAATAAAAGGAAACAGAGCGACAGATCGGATAAGAAAATAAAACCTCACAATCTGTTGCTTACAAGAAACACACCTAAAAAATAAACACATACACAGAATAAATACAAGGGGCTGGAACAAAATTCACTGTGCATCAAGTGAGTCAAAAAATTCAGGAGTTTCAATCAAAGTAAAAACAAAAATTCATGCATAAAATGAGATAAAGAGGAGAAACTATATTATGCTGAAAGGAACCATAAACAACAAACTGATATCACCATTAAAGTTATATTCTCCAAATACCTTAGCATATAAATTCATAAAGGAAAAATTAAGTGAATTACAAGAAGATAGTAATCCAGTAATGGCCAAGAGACTTTGATGTCCTTCTCTTAGTTTTGGACAAATCTAATAGAAAGCTCAACAAAAGGGAAAATGCAGAAATGAATAAATTGGTGGAGAAACCAGAGCTACTTCTAAATAGAACTACTAAAGAAAATTTGTATTTCTTAACACCACATGGAGCTTTTAAAAACTGGCCATGTATTAAGGCACAGAGATATATTATAAATAAATGTTAAAAGGCAGAAATGTTAAACACATCCTTTTCAGATCACCATGCAATAAAAATGCCAATCAATCCAGGGACAAATGGAGACTTAATGAAATCATAAGTAATGAATGGTATCAAAGAACAAAGCATAGGAACAATTAATAATTATGTAAAAGTAAGTGATAAAACAATATACCAAAAGCACGGGGGAAGCAGTGACCCAACCTCCTAGCCAAAGACATGACAGCCACAGAGATGGGAACACTATGGACAAATAGTGGGAGGTCCAGAGTCCCAGTTACCTGGATGGAGAAGGGGGTGGTGATTCCTGGATAGAAGCAGACTCAGTTTCTTCTCTAACCTCAGGTGTATATTTCCCTTCAAGGGTAATTCAAACCACAAGGTGGTGCTATAAGTCCGGGAGAGGGAAGACAATTATAATCATTTATGGGCTACTGACTGAAAGCTACACATTACTGCATTTTTCATAGGGTGAAATAAAAATTGCCCTGTATCTGGTATGCATTTTTACCACAAGTGCTTGTATGGGATTTTTGAACCCTTTTATCCATACCAGAGGAAATTTATAAATAAAATATACTCTGAGATTGCCCATAGGTAACTGACTCTGGGTAGGAGAAAAGTGGGAAAAAAATCATTTTGAGGCATTGCCTCAAATATTGGATCCAGTCAGTTCAAGTCCAGAGAAGAAAGTAGGGGCCCTGGGTTACAACTATTACTACTTACATGACTTCTGTTGTGCAGCCAAAGCCTAGTCTGAGAATTATGACTATTTTGCAAGCACTGCACACATATCATAGGATCACAAATTTAGATCAGAAAGGAACTTTATACATCATTAATTCAACCTTATTATTTTATAGATTGTTATAAGATTAAGTCTATTGGTCTTGAGACCACATGACAGTCTCCCCATAAGGGAGGCAGTAGCTGATAGAATCTATGCATGTGAACCATTGTTATAAGATTAGGTCTAATGTTCTCCCTTTAAGGTGAGGCTAAACATAAGCTTATAGAACATACTCATGGAAAAATACTGAAAATAGCATTTTTTGAAGGTTAATATAGCTGTGTCCCCCAAATAATATTTTGTTTGCCATCAGCTCATTTTACTCTCTGATAACAAAACCTCAACACATTTTCCCCTTACTCCTGAGAAGGAAATCAGCCAGCTGCGGGAGAGGAGGGGAGCACCCCAAATCAGAGTATAAGAATTCTACTCTCAGAAGGGCAAATTGGAGCATGCCCTTCCTGCTTAATGGACCCACATCTCTCTGCTCCGCAGTTTAGTGCCACCTTTATGTGAGTTACATTCTTTGTCAATGTGTATGTCTGAGTTGTATGTTGGGGCTTCCTCTTCTGCCTTCTCTTCCTCCTCTTCCCCATTGCTTGCAATAAAGCTTTGCCTCGAAATGACTCCCATTGTTTTACATGTTATTCTCAGTACTCCAACTTATTAATGAGTTGTTTTCTCACACATCTCTGACTGACCCACAGGCCATTCCTTACACATAAATTGCCTACCCAGACAAAGGCTTAAGATACTGACATCCACACCCATGTGGCAGTGTGAGCCCAGCTGCAGAAAGCAAGAGTCAATGAAGGAACCCTAGGTCCTCCCAGGAGTGACTCCCTAATGGCAGAGGACTGTCATAGACTGAAGCACTGGGAAGTTAGATGACTTGTCTAAAGTCCCTGAATTTAGGACTGAGACAGTGAAGCCTACATGTCTTACTCGAGTTGGCTAAACCTAGAAAGGATCTGAGAGAGAATATAGTTTAATCTGCTTGTTTTACATGTGAAGGAATCATGGCTTAGAGAGGCTACTTTGTCTACGGTCAAGGCAGGTGACTGCAATCTCCAGGCTATTTCCACTGCTTGACACTGTTTTCCTAGGTAGGATGCATGCTACAGAGAGGAGGCCGTGCAGTACAGTGGTTAGCACACAGATGCCTATGACATGGCCTTTTAAGTCAGGAGAGCACAGTTTAAATCCCACTCTTTACACTGTGTCCCCTTGGGCAATAAATTAACAAGAAATTTAATTGGTACATTCATAGCACCTTATGGGACTTCAGTTTCCTGTCTATAAAATTAGGTGGGTGGATTAGAATTCAGGGCTTCTTAAACTTTTTCCACTTACAGCCCCTTCAGTGTTTCTTAATATATGGGTCTCAACCCCAAGTGGGTATTAAATCTATCTTCTTGTCAAATTTATCACTTGGTCATATGTGGCTTAAAAAATGTGGCTGAACACAGTAGATGCACACATTTATGTGAACACATTTATCTTTAACTGTTCCCCAATTGGAAAAGTTGTTAGACCAATGGCTGAGTCAACAGGAATAGATGGGGTATGTGTATAATAGTAAATAATTTTGTAACACCTACTATGTGTCAGGAGCTTTATAAATATTGTTTGATTCTTACAACTACTCTGGGAGATAGGAACTTTTATTATCCCCATCTTACAGATAAGGAAACTGAGGCACAAAGGTCAAGTGACTTTCCATAAAGCTAGTGTCTGAGGACAGACACAACTCAGGTCTTTCTGACTCCATGGCCCAAGCTCTATCTACTATGTCACCTAGCTGCTCAGCAAGTTTTACTAATATATACTTTAGTTTTCTTTTTTGACCAATAATTACTGGGCTTGCTTTTTCACATGCTTTATGGTACTATGGTACTAATTGCCTCCATAAGTTGACTAGTTGTGTTTCATATGGAATACCTACCTGTATGATTTCTGGGAATGCCCATGAAATATACTACATACAAAATATTTCTAAACACTCTAGAATGAATATAAGTTTTAAATGATTACTTTTATTTCCCTGTGAATGAAGGAGCTGAGAATAGTTCTTTGGGTGGGAGGAGTAACTGAGTGGAAGAGACAGTTGGCAGCCTGATGAGAGAGGGCATTATATAAAAGTTTTGAGAGAAGCTTAGGCTGCCACACACATTCACCAATTTCACAATTTCACAAACCTCAATATCCAGTTTCAGTTTTTCTTAAAACTGTGGTTAAATTTTTTTTCATTATGCACTCTCATGGCAGTCTGGTGGAGCCTATAAATACCTTTTATGAATAGTGTTTTTATCTGCACAAACTAGATAGGATTACCAAGAAAACTATACTAAAATCGTTATCAAAATAGTTCCTTAAAAAGTTAACAGACTCAGGGTTAAGAATTACTGGTTTAAGACATAATTTGAGGTTTGACCTACTCAGAAGTCTTCAAAGGTGTGGGATCATCAATTGTTCCCCCAGGTTACTTCCAATTTTTGAAGATATAGAATGCATCAGGTGCACTAATATTACAATTAGATTTGTTAAAACAAACAAACAAACTTGCTGTTGTGCAGGTATCTTTAAAACAAGAGTTATTGGCTTGATCCCAAATTCTAAGATTTTCATCTAGAGCACCACTACCTAGGATCCTGGCTCTTCTGCCCTTTCCCTGCGGTCCCGCAAGTTTTTTTTTTTCCCAGATAAATATAATTAATCAACCTCATGATGAAATTGCTGTCTGAGAAAATAGCTGAAATGGCATTGTAAAAAAAATAATTAAAAGGCAGGGGTTGTTAACCTAGAGTCTCAACTTTAAGTTCTTTTGACAACAATTTCAACCTAATTGGTTTCCTTTCAAATCCTACATATTGTATTTGGTGTATTTAAAAGCAATATTCTGATAAGGGGACCAAAGGTTTCAGTCAAGCCACAAGAACAAGCATTTATTAAACGCCTGCAGTTCTGCACTAGGCACACTGCCCAAGGGGTCCAGGACAGGAAAACTTCAAGGCGAGGCAAGGTTCTAAGGCAAGGAGAAGTAAGGCAAGGTCAGGAGCCACAACCTCCTCAGGGCCAATGAGCATGGGTGCCTCCAGACACTTTGCTGGGATAGTTCATAGGATCCAACCAATCAACATTTATGCCAGGCACTGCATGCTAAGCACTAGGGGATACAAAAAAAAGTTGCAAAAGACAGTCCCCGCCTTCAAGGAGCTTGCAATCTAACCGGGGGGGGGGGTGGAGATATGCAAACTAATATATACAAAAGCTACGTACAGGTCAAATCTAAGAACCAGTTAACATGTATTAACCGCCTCCTGTGTCCCAGGAACAGTGCTAGGCACTAGGGATACAAAAAGAGGCAACAGACAATCCCTGCCCTCAAGGAGCTTACTATCCAAACGTACAAACAACTGTATACAAAGCCAGCTGTATACAGGATAAATAAGAAACAAAGGGGAAAGCACTGGAAATAAGAGAAATGCTTCTCAAAACCCTGGAGGATAGGACCCACAGGCTCTGCCAAGTGCGGGGGCAGCTTCTCTGACTTCCTCAGAGTTTCCGGATTCCTCCAAAGCCTCCGCTACCCCTAATCAAATGACACCGGTGGCCAACAAAACTGGACATGCGCAAGCGCTCGTACGCACGCGCCTTCGGTTTAACCAATCAGCACCGTAAGAGCGACCTCCTGAGGGCGGGGCGGAGAGCGGAGCGGGGCGGAGTCTGAGGACAGGTCCACCGAGGTGATTGGCCCGCCCGGAGCGCCACATTCCGAGATGGGGCGGAGCCTCGCCCCGGGGGCCCCGGGCCTCGGAGCAATTCTCCTAAATTGGGAAGAGTCCTGGGCTTCTCTCGTGCGGGAGGGGCGGGAGCTGAGAGCGGCGCGGTGTGCGCCTGCGCTGGGGTCCGGGACAGGGCGTGTTTACTCCTCCGGGCTCCCGGCTGATCTGTGCGGGTACCCCGACGCTCCCGCCGTCCGCAGTGAGTGCGGGTGACAGTGGGGGCGGGGCGGGGCGGGGGCGCCCGCCTGCCGGGCCTCCGACCTGGGGACGGGGCGCGGGGGCGGGGAAGGGTCTGGTCCTGTCCGCCGTCGGGGACGGGCGCGGGAGGGGACGCAGGGGGCGGCGGGACCCCCGGCCCACGCGTGCCCCGCGTCTTGTTTGTGTCCCCCGCGCAGACCATGTCCAAGTCTCTGAAGAAGCTGGTGGAGGAGAGCCGGGAGAAGAACCAGCCCGAGGTGGACATGTGTGACCGCGGCATCTCCAACATGCTGGACGTCCACGGCTTGTGTGAGTAGCTTCCGAGCCCCCCTCCCCCCCCGTCCGGAGCGGGGCGGGGGCGGGCACGACCGGGCCGGCGGGGGGCGACTCTCTGTCTGGCCGGCGTCCGTCCTGGCTGAGCTCCGCTTGCTTCTGGCTTGGCTCCTCCGTCCCGGTCCTTCCGTCCGCTCACTTTCTCAAACTTTGAACGCGGGTTCTCTTTGGATCCGTGCCGGCGGGTGTTAAATAAGAGATCCAGGGCTGCAAGGGGCCACTGAAGCCAACCTATCCGCTAACTCCCTCATTTTACAGGTGGGGAAACTGAAGCCCAGCGGGCTTAAGGGACTTGACCAAGAGCATCCCAGATGAAATTTGAATCTAGGACTCGACACCAGGGCCGCTGTTTTTCCACTGTTCCGCTCCGATTCATGAATATTTGCCATGCCACTGAGAAGTGTCATGATATAGTTAGTAGACTATTGAAAATTTGACATTACTTACAAACCAGTTGGTATTTTTTTTTCTTGATTTGGAAGGAATCAATATAGTTTTCTCTAATTTTCGTTTTTGACAGGATTTTACCTCATACACAAGATAAAACACAATGTAAAATATGTGCTGTTAATTACACTAGACCCTTATCAAATCATTTAGCTTCATTAAGGTTAACGGGATCATCTCTGATATCTTCTCCAGCTCAAAATATAACATGATACGTGAAGTTATGTTTTATAAAAATATCTTTTTGTGAATATTAAAATGAGCCACCATGGCAAAAAAAAAAAAACCAAACCCAAAAACTTGAATCCCCTTCCATTGGAGGGAATTAAAAACAAGGGTCCTTAACCTGGGGTCTATGAACTTCTTATATATACTTACACATATTTGTTGTTGTTCAGTAGTTTCAATTGTGTCTGACTCCTTGTGACCCCATTTGGGATTTTCTTGGCAAAGATAGTAGAGTGGTTTGCCATTTCCTTCTCCAGCTTATTTTACAGATGAGGAAACTGAGGCAAGGGTTAAGAGACTTGCCCAGGGTCACACGGCTAGTAAATGTCTGAAGTCATATTTGAACTCAGGTTTTTCTGACCCCAGGCCCAGTACTCTATCCATTGGGCCGCCTAGCTGCCCATACATGTGCATACACATCTTATATAATATAGCACATATATACCCACAGACAGGTATATGTATATACATAGGAACATGTACACGTACACAGATAACTTCATTTCAATATAATTGATTTCTTTGGTAATCCTGTTTTGTGCATTTAAAAACATTATTCCGAGGATTGCATAGGTTTCGCCAGACTGCCGAAGGGTGTCACAAAATGAGGTTAAGAATTCTTGATTTAAGATTAGTGTCCCCTCAGTGATTAAAAACTAGAGTTCCCCAAATAAAAACTTAATTCTAAGGGTTTTGAAAATGTGATGCTGTAATTCCCAATCCTAGTTTTTTGTAGGTCCGCAGGTTGTCCACATTTGTGTTGTAAGGGGTATAATGAACTCTTTAAAGCATGATTAGTGTTAATTCAGTTTAATTAGTGGAAAATATTTTTAAGTTCTGCTCTGATGTGTCATTGTGGTGTGGAAATGACTCTGCGATCTCCAGACTGTGCCAGTAGAACACAGCCACAGGCAGATCCTATCAGACTGAAAAGACTTCCTCTCTTTGCCCAGTGACAAGTTTGTGTCCAAAGGGACTGGTCTGGATGAGTTTGGAGAAGCTTGTTGTCATGCTGATAGCAGGAGGGGAGGCTACAGGATGTGGTGTTTGAATTTTGCCTCTTTCGCTTGCTACCTGTGACCTTAGCAAGTGACTTAACCCTCTCTTGTCCTGGTTCCTCAGCTGTAAGATCTGTAAAACGAAAAGAGAATTAGATTTAAGTCTTCATGGTAGGCTACTAAATTGTGGTTAGTGTTTTTATATGTGTCCATGGAGGGTACGCCCAAGCTGATGAAATCACAAATTCTTTAAATGTTGAAGTAATAAAATGTATTTGTACATGTACACTTCAAGGAGTGGTAAATTTGTCTGTGTGGGTGCTATGCAAATTACCTCTTGGTGATGGGGAAAAGAGATTTAATGATATTAAGAAATTTAACAGATTATTAACAATAGGCTATTACAAGTCAAACAAGTTATAATGTAATAATATGTGGGGTTAAGTAGGGTGAAGCCTTCTAGAGTATTTGCCAGTAGAATCCCATGTTTAGCCCTAACATGGTTTCTTCCATCCCTGTTTGTATCCCACTCTGCTGGCTTAACCATGAGATTTTAGAATAGTTATCAAGCACCTTTGAGCAGAGAACCTGGAGGGGGACGAGATAAAAGAAGTAGAAAATTTGGTTACTGATGAGAAGCACTGTAGTTATATTTGGGGAACCAGAGTGTCCTAAATGGGGGCAAAAAAAGGTAAAAAGGCACATAGTGCAACATGAAAATAAATGCATAATATAACATGTATGGCGGAGCTGATCAGGAAAGACTTTCTGAAGGATGGGTTTTGAGCAGTGTTTTAAAGGAGGCAGATAGGACAAAAAGAGGAATGGGTGTTCCAGATAGGGAGCACAGCATGATTAAAGTTAGTGAACCATCAAGGTATGTGGGAGAGACAGCAAACAGACTTGCTTGGGTTGACAGAAGTAACGAGAATAGGATTGGTAAGACAGTGTTGGGCCAGTTGTTGGAGGGCCTTAAAAGAGTTCCTGTGGTAAGCATCAAGAGCTATTCTGTGTCCAGGACCTTGAACAAGGTAATGAAATGGTCAGAGTGATTTTTGAGAAAGATTTTTCAGACATTTGGCCATAGCTTAGATTATAAATGAGAGGGCTTGAAGATAGGAGAAATATTTAGGAAGCTGTTGCTCTAGTCCAGGAGTGAGAAGATTGACTAGATTGTTGACCATGACAATGGAAAGAAAGGCATGAAGCAGAGAGAATTTGAGGTTGGGCAAGGAAGAATTGCCAGCTCTTGGGGATTGATCAGATGTTGGCAGAGAACATTGAAGAGTCATACATTTCAGTGACTTCAGAGTTTTAGGCCTGGAGACACTGGGATGGGTGGTAGGGAAATTTGGACAGGTTGAAACGTTGTAGATAAATTGTGAAGGTATTCACCAGTGGGCAGAACTAGAAACAATAGATGGAAATTACAGTGTCAGATTTCAATTTAATGTAAGTAAAAAAAAGACTTTTAGGGTTAGAACTGTCTGAAAGTAGAATAGGCTGCTCTGGGAAGTGGCGACTTCCCCATCACTGAAAGTCCTGAATCATCTGATCATCTGTCCAGGGAGGTCGTAGAGGGCGAATTCATGTCTGAGTTAGGCTAGATGGCCTTTGAGGTCTCTTCTGTCTCTCAGCTCCTATATTTCATTCATCTGATATTTTGTACTTATCAAAACCTACCTGTGTTGACCTTTCGCAGTATAAATAAACTGATGAAGTACTACCTCCTGCTGACCCTTCAGGACGCAGTACCAGCTTGGAAGAGGAGAAGCTGAATCTGCCAGTGCATTGCTCACTTTGGGCGCTGAAGTTGTCAAGAAAATGGGGACTGGCCAGAAGCAGGAGACTGAAAACATCTGTACTTACTGCTCTGTTGCTTCTTCCTCCCCAGCCCTGCCCATATCCATCTTCCACATCTGGCAGATTACTTTGTCACGTAGTGTTGCTGGTGATGGGGGAATGCCTTCGGAAGAGATTTGTATGTGTTTGGGGATGTGGCTCAGGGGATTCTTCTGTGCCCTTAAATGACTGCTTTTATCATTATTACATACGATCTTGAAAGTGAATCTAAGCCGTTATAGGTTATAAGGTCATCTTAGTCACTTCGCTCAACAGCCAGTCAGCATTTTTACATGTCCGTTATTAGCCGGGCTCTTTGGAGCCTGTATTTGTGGATACAAATACAATGAATGAAATAGTCAGTTCTCTCAAGGAGCTAACGCCCTAATAAGGGAGACATGGAGAAGGAAATGGCAAACCACTCCAGTATCTCTGCCTAGAAAACCCCAAATGGGGTCGTGAAGAGTCAGACAGGACTGAAAGAATTGACTCACAGCCACAACAAATATAAAGAATATATATATAAAGACAATACATAGCAATGCAAAGTATTTAAATACTAGGTGGTTTGGGAGGGAAGGAGCTAGCATTGGGGGAGTTGGAGCGCGGACCAGGACAGGCAGTGCAAAGGCATGGGGAGGGAAGGTGAGGTGTCATGGGTAGGGAACTAAGAGAAAGCCAGTTTGGCTGCATTGCATAATGTAGGTGGAGGGGAAGGAGAAGGAAACAAGCATGTAGTGCCTCTTATGTGCAAGGCCCTGTGCTAAGTGCTTTACAGATATTCCATTGAGATTGGAAAGTTGAGTAGGGGCCAGGATAGAAAGGGCTTTAGAAGCTAAAGGAGTTTAGATTTTATATTAGAGACAATTGGGGGCCACTAGAGTTGACTGAGTAGGGGAGTTACATGGTCAAGGCAAATCACTTTGACAGGAGGTTATGGGTTAGACTGTTGAAAGACTTAAGGCAGGGAGATCAGGTAGGAGGCTGTCGAAATAATCAGGCAGGAAGAGATAAGAGCCTGAATGAACTGAGGCAGTAGTTGTGTGAGTAGAGAGAAGGGGGGGGGTTAGTTGGATTTGAGAGAGATCGTGAGTCAATAAACATTAAGTGCCTTCTGTGTGCCAAGCAACTGGTGGATCATGTGGGGGTGGGCAAAGTGAGTTACAAACCTAGGAGATTAGTTGTTTCCGTGTTGTCTCATAACCTAACCCTTGTAGGCTGGAAAGGGGCATAGGCCTCGCCAGAGTCCATCCTAGGTCACGGACAGTTTGGTTTATAATGAAGCTGACCACACAGGCATTCTGCCCTGAAACATTCCTCTGCAGAAGCAGCATGGTATAGGGGGAAGGGGGCCAGAGTTGGAGGCAGGAGGCATCTGGGTTTCAAGTCCATCTTCTGCAGTATGGGCACAGGTCACATCCTCTCTGAGCCTCAGTTTTCTCATCTCTAAAACAAGGGAAAAGAGATTTAAAATACCTAACCTCATAGGGTGGTTGTGAGGATGAAATGACATCATGTCTATAAAGCAGTTTTTAATCCTTAAATTAGAAATCCCAATTTCTACAACAACCCTTTCCTGATCCCCTGGCTGCCAGTGCCCTCTCCTCTGAAATGATCTCCCACTTAATGCTATATTTATGTGGCATGTACTTACTGCTTTGTGTGTTGTTTCCCCAGATAGAATGTGAGCTCCTCTCGGGGAGATTCTGTGTCTTTGTGTCCCTGGTTCTTAGCACAGTGCCTGGTACCTACAGAAGCACCTAACAGCTGCTAACTGACCCACTGAGCTATCGTACACCAGACGTCACTGGGAGTGTGCTATAGCCTGCTTATACCTACTGTGTGTGTTTCCTTTGCATCTTGAGTCCTCTGAAATTTTGATTCTTTGGAGATCCTGGAATTCAGCAAATTCATGGCCATATAGAATCACTGAAGGAATTTTAGATGGCCTTCTGTAGGTTGGGAATAGCTTAGGACGGGGTGGGAAACCTGTGGCCTCAAGGCCACATGTGGCCCTCTAGGTCCTCAATGCAGCCCTTTGAATCCAAACTTCACAGAACATATCCTTTTGTTAAGGCCACATGTGGCCTCAAGGCAGAAGGTTCCCCACCCCTGACTTAAGATCATTGAAAACACTGCACAGTTAATGTTCAGCTGGATCTCTCTTTTCCTGTTCAGTCAGGGGCCCAGTTCCTTTCCATATGTGGTACCTGTCCAAGATTATACACTGAAAGACTTAACTCGCTGGGCTTCCTGTCCATCTGCATGTTATGACATGGGCAATATACAGCCATATTATTTTTTCCACAATGCTGGCCCACGTGCTGCTGCTGCCCACACCCAGTATTCCTTCTCCAACCATCTCAGTGGTTCTTTGGTGACCAGGCATCTCATTGAGGTGGCCCCTGTAGTGCAAACAGAACAATGGGATCTGCAGCCAGGGGTATCTGGCAAACATTAGCATTGAGTGGGAATCCCTTTTCACCCTGGATTTTGCCCTGGTTCTCCTCCATGAAAATGGCGAATGTTTTTGGCAAATCTTTATCTCCCATTTTTTTGTTTTGCTGGATACTGAATATCTGCAAGGCTGTTGAACAAATCATGACCATAGTAGTGCCATAGCCATAGTTCTGGTGCTGTTCTGTTGTATGATGGCTCGTGTCTGACATGTTCTTTATGGTGATCTCAGGCTACTGTCTAGGGGATAGATTAGCTGGTTACAGAATGTCTCATTTTAAAAACCAGCAATATAGACTGGAAGGAAGTTGAACTGCCCAGTCTGATAGTGTGAGAGATTGTCACAGATTATTCTTTTGGGATGAGCTTCCAGCTCTTACATTGCCACGTGATGTGTCTTGTCTGATTCTCTCTCTGCTTTGTTCTAACTATAAGATCATGTCTTACAAAGGGTCCTACAGTTTAAAGACAAAACTAATATTGGCCTTGTCTGCAAGAAACCACCATTCTATTGAGGCTGGGGTGGGGGGAACAATATATGCTAAATAAAATTATTTACAGAGTAAGGTGAATCAGTAAAGGCCTTGGTAGGAGGCGGCATTTAAACCGAGTTTTGAAGGGAGCTACAGATGCCAACAGGCCATGATGAGGAGGCAGTGCATTTCAGGCATGGTGCCTGTCTCCTGAGTGCCAAGACATGGAGGTGGAAAATGGATGTCATGTATGGGGAGCAGCAGACAGAACTGTTTGCGGTGGAGTGAGCCAAGGGGAGGAATGTGAAATCAGTCTGGAAAGAGAGCTTGAAGCTAGATGAGGAAGGACTTCAGATGCGAAAGGAGGAGTTTGTGTTTTATTCTAGTGGGAATAGGCTGCAGCCTGCTTTAACTTTGTCGCCAAAGTTCAGCTGTTTTGAAAACAAGTCTGTAATGCCACCTTGTGGTTCTTTTGTCACTTTGTCACTTAAAAAAAATCTCACTGAACCTTAGAAGTAACTCCAGAATAGTAAAGGATCCGACTCTATCTTATGCCCTTCAGTAAGGCCCCAGTGCCACCGTATGTCATTGGGTTGACGTGATTGGCATTGGACTTGGGAGTCATAAGGTTGAAGGAGCAGAAAAGAGAAAAGGCAGCTGCAAAGGAGAATAATCAGGTTCTATGTGGTACTTAGATATGCCGAAGGTTTTTTTTTAAAATTTATAGTAAATCCATTGATTTTTCTCTAATTCTGCCAGTTCTTCATTCTTTGATGCTCTTATGAAATAATCATCCTCTTGACGTCTTTTGACCAGTTTACTGCTGATTAGCATCACAGTCTGCCTCCTGATTTGTAAGGGGAGAAGTAGGTAAAATTCAGCTGCTTCTCTTTGTGAGATGCTTTCCTGCATACTGTCCCTGTTTGCCAAGACATATGTTCTCTCTCTGAGCTTGTTACCCCTTAGTAAGGCATAGGGACTTGTGAGAAGATAGACATTTTAATTTAAAGCTATTCTAGTTCTCAGAGAGCTGTGCAAATAAACTTCTTTGGATTTGGGTCCCCCAGATCTCTGAAGAGGTAGCTTTGCTCACTTTAAGATTACATCTCTTTCTCCTCTCCAGCCCCCAGATCAAAATAAAGCCCAAAACACCCCTCCCAGTTTCTGTTTGATTCCCACCCATTTGAACAATATTTTTAAGTATCAAGGAGGGTGAAGCCTGGAGAATGGCCAAACCAGTGGGAAGCCGCATGGTAACTTTTTATTGTGTTAAGTCAGTAAGTTTTCTTTGTCTCTTTAGTTGACTTTAAAGATGCATCTCTTTGTAAATCCCTGGGCTGAACCAAAGGCATGAAATACAGTAACATTGCTTTAGGGACTTTAATAGGGACTTTTAATATTTTATAGTAAAAAGTGAGGCTCTTCACCATGAGCTCCTTCTTTCTTCTTCCTCTTATCACTCTGGTGCCTTCTGCTTCTGCCTCCTTCACTCCTGTCTCATGTGATGGGATGACCTTGCTCTTGACCATAAGGCTAACCTCTCTACTTGTTCAAGAGATCCAGATCCCATCCATCCTATCCCCTCCAGTACATTGCCCCCTCTGTCATCCCTGTTCTTTCACTTACCTGTCTCTACTGGCTCATTTCCTGCAGCCTACAAACATGCTAATGTCTCCTCCATCTTGAAAAAACCCTCACTTGATTCTTGAGTCTCTGTTAACTATCATTCTGTTTCTCTTCTGGCCTTAGTACCTAAACTCCTCAAAAAGGCTTTCTGTAGGCGATGCAGCTTTTGACTCTATTGATCACCCTCTTCTCCTTGGTACTCTCTTTTCTCTAGGTTTTCAGGACATCACTCTCTCCTGATTTTCCTCCTTCTTATCTGACTGGTCCTTCTCTATCTCCTTTACTGGATCCTTCTCTCTAGATAGCACCCTCTAACCACAGGTGTCCCTCAGGCTTCTGTCCTGAGCCCTCACCATTCTCCCTCTCTACTACTTCACTTGGTAATCATCAGCTCCCATAGATTTAATTATCATCTTTATGCTGCTGATTGTCACATCTACTCAGTCTGTCCTTTGAGACATCTCTAACTGGTTGTCCAGTAGACAGCTTAAATTAATGTCCACAATGGGCCTCGATCTCTCCACCTAAATCCTCCCCCTGATCTTACCTTCCTTTTTACTGTAGAGGACAAGGCCATCCTCCCAGTCCCTCAGGCTCACACCCCAGGAGTCATCCAGGACTCCTTCCTGTTTCTCATCCCCCATATCCAAGCTGTTGCCAAGGCCAGCCACTTTTACCTTTGTATCATCTCTAGAAAGGCTGTTCCAAGCATCTCTCAGCTCCAGGCTCTGACTGTGCCTCATGCCTGGAATGGTCCCCCTTTTCAACGCTGCCTATTGACCTCCCTGGCTTCCTTTAAGTTCCAACTAAAATCCTTCCTTTTGCCTCTTAATTCTAGTGCCTTCCCTTTGTTAATTATTTCCCATTTACCTTGTTTGTACATGTTTGTTTGTTTGTACATAATCCATTAAATTATGAGCTCTTTGAAGGCAGCAGGGACTGTTTTTTGTCTCTTGCTGTATCCCTAGTGCTTAGCACAGTGCATGGCACACAGTAGGTCCTTAATAAATGTTTCTTGATTGATTGATTAATAGCATGCATTTCTTATTTAGCAAGGCTCATTCTGGGTCATTTCTAGTTCCGAAGATAGCCAAAATGTTATTCTCACCGTCTGCCAGCATGTGTTGTTAAGGTCTATGAAGCAGCAGGGGCCAAACAGGAGGGGCAGAATGATGATGGCTTCTTGACTGGTTTGGGCAGTGCAACTTTTATACTTTAAACATTCTCTCTTCTTTTAATAGTGCAGTGTTCTCATGGGACTCACAAAGAAACAACCACTCATGAACAGAAGGGAGTTGAGGTTGCATAAATACATCCACGCGGCTCCCTCTTTTTAACTGGGCATTTCAGAAATTCTCATTCCTTTGACTGCATCATTTTTGTTTTCATATCCCAGCAGCCAGCACAGTTCCTGGCAGGTAGGAAGGGCCTAACAAAAGCTTGGTGATAGGTTCGATGGCTGAGTATGGGTCTTTCCTCCAAAAATGAAGATTACAATCCTATTCTAACTTAGTGGGCAGCCTTTGAAAGTGCTTCTGGCCTAATAATTCAGCACCCTGCAGTCAGCCCCGTGGTGAGCAGTTCCAAATTTAGCCTAGACAACACAAGAAAATCTATTCATTGGCCCATATGAGGAGCCTTTTTTAATTTGGTCTATGGCCTGCTGGACCTTCAGCCCCACTGACATTGTCATTAAAACCAGTCACTTTCTTGCTTATAATGAGGAACTGGAGTAGTATTTAAGTGAAGAAAATCATCAGTTAGCAGCAGAAAAGAGGCAGGAAGTAGATGTGCATGGTGGAAAGAACATTAGACTTGGGCCCAAGAGATCTGGATTCAAATTCTGCCTCAGGTGCTTGCCGTCTGACTCTGAGTAAGTCATTTAATCTTAATTTTCTTATCTATAAATTGAGAAGGTTCTTCTAGGTGACTCCTGAGGTCATTTCTAGGGACGACTCTGTGATCTTATCAGAGGCCAGATTTTTTTTTGCCCCTGGGGTGGGAGTAGATGGTGGGATGTTGGAGAAAGAAAATGTATCCTTTGGGCCAATATTGTATGTCTAAAGTGGAAACATTGGAGTAAAATATGGACAAATTCTGAGGAATCTTGAAAATTTGTGTAAGCTCTAAACTTCCTTCCAACCCAGTTCTAAATCAGTGACCCTCTGTGAAGGAAGTAGGTGTAAAGATGTTTAGCTATCAAGAGTCATTTCAAGAGTTTTCCCCTCTTTCTTTTGAATGGTTGTATGTCTACCTTGGCAAGGTAGGAATGAAGGCAGGCCTACTTTTACAAATGCCTGTTTTACGTGTTTGATACTCGGTTTTGTACCATGCTTTGTCACCATTACCAGTGAGAAATATGTGGCCTTGTTTGTTATGCATAGGGAATGGAGAGCTTATTAAAACAGCATGTTTGTGGAAGAACCAAAGTGCTATGGATCTTTTTAAGATTAAGTCTCTTAGCGTTCATTGGCTTCATGGAACATAGCTTCCTTGGTGCTTTCATTGACAGCTCTCTATTTAGTCACTGCATTTTAGGAAAAATTGAAAAAGAAAGGAAAGGTTATTTAGTGGGAAAAGTGGTGACATCAGTTAACATGAGTTCAAATTCTAGTTTTGCCACTTATTATGTATGTGGTATTGGCAGATAGCAACCTCTGTGATTCAGTTTTCTTATTTCTAACATGAGGGATTCCTTCTGAGGTTTTTTCCAAATCTATATCCTTGAACCTATAAAATATCTATAAAATATCTGAGAATCTACCTACCAAGACACAAGAATTATATGAATGGAATTATAAAACACTTTGCAGAAATTAAATCAACTTATTAAATTAAATCAGCAATTAGAAAGATAATGTTCACAGTTGGGTTGTGTCAATATAATTAAATGACAATACTACCTAAATTAATTTATAGATTTCAGTGCTGTACCAGTCAAATTACCAGAGTTACTTCATAGAACTAAGAGAAAGAATAAAATATTTATCCGGAGGAACGAAAGGTCAAGAATTTCCAAGGAAAGAATGAGAAAGCGGGGAAAGGAAAGGAGGCTAGCTGTACTAGATTTCAAACTTTAGTACAAAGCAGTTATCAAAACTGTCTTGTACTGGTTAAAAATAAAGAAGTTGATCTCTGGAACCAATTAGGTGTATATGAATAAGAGAAAATAAAAAATAATCACATAGTATTTGATGAACTCAGAGACTCTAACATGTGTAACTCTTTAGAAACAGAATAGTCTCTCCTGGAATAGGTAATATTATAAATAAATAAATATATAGGTAATATTAATATTATAAACATACAGGTAATGTTAATATCATATATATACATATATATGTAATTTTAATAGTTAGGGCAGATAGGTGGTATAGTAGATAGAGTGCTGGGCCTGGAGTCAGGAAGACCTGAATTGAAATCAGGCCTCAGATGCTTACTAGCTGTGTGACCCTGGGCAAGTCACTTAACTAGTTTCCTCATCTGTAAAATGAGCTGGAGAGGGAAATGGCAAACCACTCTAGTGTCTTTGCCAAAAAACCCGAAATGTAGTCACGGAGAGTCAGACACAACTGAATGACAGCAATGATATGAATAGTTGACATTTATATAGTGCATTCAGGTTATAGGACACTTTACATGTGTTTGTGCTATTATTAGACCCATTTTACAGATGGGGAAACTGAAATTAAGATAGGCCAAATCACTTGCTTAGGGTCACACAGCTAGTAAGTGTCTGAGGTGGGGTTTCCACTCTGCCACCAAGCTGCCATTTGAATATGCAAGTGGAGATTAGTGATGAGGTGTCCCGCTTCAGATAGGGATTACGTTAGATGATGTTTGAGCTGGCTTTCTGTTGGGAAATTTGTCTACCTGGATGAAGGCCTGTGATTTTGTGTTGACAAATATTTCCAAGATTATCCATGGGAACAGTAAGTAGTTATTCATCCTATGAAATAAGGTTTTAACAAACTGTTTCTTTTGTTAGCATCTAGATATAATTTGGATATATGTTTACTAACTGGTCTTTTTCCTTCTTATTTATAGTTACTTTATCCCACATCACACAACTGGTTCTCAGCCACAACAAGCTAACAAGTAAGTGCATTTTTTGTTTTGTTACACGTTTTCAAAAGATTCTTTCATTATCCTGTTGCCTCAGTCCTTTCACAAATGTGACCTGTTGGGTTATTTCATTTCAAAGACACAGTAAAGAAGCAAATCATCAACTTTATATGGGAAAAATTAATGACATATTCTCAAAATATATGAACAAATTCTCTTCCTAAAGGAAGTTCTTTGTTCTCCTCCAAGGGAGTTTTCCCTTGATGCTTGGTGCTAATGTAATTTTGTCAGCTCCATTATTAACAAGGGCAGTATGGCGTGATGGAGAGAGCAGTTATCTGGAATCAGGAGAGATCAACATTTGGTTCTTGACTCCCATACTTGCTAGTTATGTAACCACAGGAGTCATTTTAACCCTTCTGATCCTGTTTCCTCATCTGTAAAATGGGCAAAATAACACGTGCACTACACTTCTCATTGAGTTGGTACAAGGCACTTTGTAAACCCTAAACTGCTTATAGATGTGAGTTATTGTTTCAGAAGAGTTTCCATTTGGTGGCAAGGTGAGGTGGATTTTGAGTGCTTTAATAAGATGACCTTACTTGTATGTGTGCAAGGTCCCACCTGCCCTCCCTCAAGAAGTGGCAACCCTAATCAATCTCCTCTCTGCTGAGAGATATAAGGAGGAAGTAAGCTTTTTAGTTCTGTGCTAAGGGCTTAAAAGGATAACTTTCTCAATGAAAAAGTTGCATTTGTTTTGAGATGTGCATCTAGAAATCTGAATTTATAGAATATAGAGGGATTTGGAAGGCTTCACTTTACGTAAGGATTCCTTCAAATATGGAGAGCTGTGCATTCTCCTGTTTGGGTACAAGTAATTAGCAACAATTAACTGACATAGAAGGAAACTTTATGTAGTGGGATGTTATTGCACCCTAAGAAACTGATGACTATGAGGGATTCAGAGAAATATGGAAAGATTCATAGGAATTGATGCAGAGCAAATGGGACAGAACCAGGAAACCTGTTTATGCTCTGACCTCAGCAGTAAATGTGAGAGAAGGCAGCTTTAAAATGTCACAGAGCTCTGAGCAAAGCAGTGACCAATCATGACTTTGGAAGACTTCATACTTACTCTTACCTCTTGGCAGAGAACTAAGGGATTAGAGATATCAAATGCAGTCATAAGGGATCTTTAATAGAAAATAAATCACGTAGGGGCAGCTCGGGGGCACAGTGGATAGAGCACCGGCCCTGGAGTCAGACCCGAGTTCAAATCCAGCCTCAGACACATGATACTCACTAGTTGTGTGACCCAGGGCAAGTCCCTTAACCCTGATTACCTCTCCAAAAAAAAACATCATGTATAATGATAGGGCATGACTGAAAAGCCTTGGGATCATATGGTTTGATTTACCAAAACTTAATCTCCATGAAACTTTTCAGAAATATCTGTCGTAGTTAGGAAGGCACAGTTATATTGATAGAATTGGAGCTCCTTGAGGCCTGGGACTCTTTATTTTTGTATCTTCAGTGCTTAGCACAGGACCTTGCCTGAAGGAAGGGCTTAATGTTGAATTTAAGTTTTAGTAATTCTTGAGTACTTTAAATGAGCTACAGTTCTTTGCCATTGTGAGTATTCCATCATCACCCTTCCAGGGGATAGTAAGAGTGATTTTGTGAGTTGCTTTATCCTCGCCTATGGCCAGTCTTATGTTTTATTGCTGTTCTTTTCTTTCCAGATTGCCGTCATTTCCTCTGATTCCTTTTCCCTCACAATAGAAGCCTTCTTTGTAACCAGGAAGTGCCACTGAGCAAAACAAACCATGCCTTCACTATGTCTGATGATTTGTACTTCAGGTTGCACCACTGATAGTTTTATCTCCTCTCTGCTAAGAAGAGGGAGGCCTTCATCATAGTCAGACCCCCAGAATCAAGATTGGTCACTACATTGACCATAGCTCTGATGCCTTTCCAATTTTCCCTTATGTGCCATTGTTTGGGTTTTTCTCTTGTTCAGTATCAGTTGATAAAAAATTTTCCCAAAGTTCTCTGATTTTTTCATAGTCATAATTTGTGATATTCTTATTATATGTTTTATTATATTATTTATTATATGTTATTTATCTCAACTATATATTTTATATATTCATAATTTCTTACATTTTTAAATTTTGGTTTCCTATTTTATATTTCTTATATTCTCTTACATCACGTACTATAATCAGCCATTCCCCGAACCAGAAGCACTTACTTTTTTTTTTTCAGTTCTTTGCTACCCCTAAATTGGCTATTATAAATCTGTTTGTAAATATGGCACTTTTCTCTATCTTTGCCCTTCTCGGTAGGCCTTGTAGCGTTATCACTGAGTTAGAGTATACACAGTGGTGAGTTCTCTTCTTTGAATCCATGTGTTTTTATGCTATAGTTGGAACAATATATAGCTCCAACTACAGTACAGTGTGTCTTTCTACATCCTCTTCCTCCAACATTTACAGTTTGCATCTTCTGTCATCTTTTCTAGTCTCAGAGGTATTTTAATTTGCATTTCCCTCTTGGTGATATAGAGACTTCTTTTATAGAGCTACAATATGAACCATAGTCTTCTTTCCATACCACACTGTCTTTAGTTTTCGAAGGTAACCGTAAAGGCATGAATTCCACATACATTAACCCCTAACTATTGCTTTCCCAATAGTATATTTTAGTTGACTCTCATAATGTTGTGGACGCCCGTCTGCTGTGATATTGTTTACCCAGTTACTTGATAGGCGCATTGGCACGCTGGGTGATGATCCTAGCACTTCCTCATCTGATCTCATGCCACTTTACACTCTTAAACACTTATCATATCTGCAGCTTATGTTATGACTGTCTGTAAGCCTTAGTTCATCTCACCACATTTTTGTCAACTTGAGCAGGAGTGGGGAGCCTGTGACTTCGAGGCCACATGTAGTCCTCTAGGTCCTCAAGTGCAGCCCTCTGACAGAATCTTCGCCAAACCTGAAGTTTGGATTCCGTCAAAGGGCCACACTTGAGGACCTAGAGGCCGAAGGTTCCCCACCCTATGACTATGTCTCATTTTGCTTTCTGGCTTCCTATCACCTAGCACTGTGGATTGCTTAATGTGTCTGTGGAATGAATGAATAGCTGTTGTTTCATCCAGTGCCGTGGATTTGTTTTTTTTAGCCCATTAATGACTTCAAGGTAGAACAGGTTTGTTAGCTTTCACTGCAGTGGAAATTGAGAAGGAAGTCTTTTTCAGATTTCCTACACATACAAACTTAAGTGGTGCTTTGAGATATTTCTCTGGATAATGCAGAGTAAAAAGCATTATAACCAGTAGTGCAATGGATAGAGCACCTACTCTGGAGTCAGGAGGACCTGAGTTCAAATCTGGCCTCAGACATTTCATACTTACTAGCTGTGTGACCCTGGGCAAGTCACTTAACCCTGATTGCCTTCCCCCCCCCCAAAAAAAAAATTATAACCAGAAATATTCAGGTCATAATTATGGGCCTGTAATCATTTGGATATTTGTTGAAGTTAGTAGTGGTAGAATTGTAGCTTTTTAGAGTTGAATCAGATCATCTTCATCTTGTAGGCAAGAAAAGAGCCTGCCCTGAAACTAAGGGATGTGTCTAATGGCACCCAGGTCGTTTGGGGCAGAGCCAGGGCTAGAGTTCCAGGCTACGATCCCCACCCTCATTCTGAATGTTTGGAGATAGGGCCAGAAGAGATTCAGTTTTATAGAAACAAATGTGTCCAGAGTAAGTATTGATTGAAAACAGAACAAAACATAAGAACTGGGATGGCTTAAGTGTGACTTTGTTTTAAGTGTGACAGGGTCTTGATCAGTTCATTTACTTCCCTTAGTACCTCTAGCCCGTAATATAAATAGGAAATATCTGGAATAGGGGTAAAGGTAATTGAATGTTCATTTGTAGGTACTATAGGATGTTTTACTTTTTTTCCCCTTAGAGTATGACAGTTGATGTGGTAGCTGAAGTGGTTAAACTGTTCTGCTTTGTTAATATTTCAGGAAAATTAAAGAATTTTTTCCCATCCATGCTTTTCTTTTTTCTTTCTTAAAAAGAAAAAAAAAAAGAAACCTTACTTTTAGATGTCGGTCTGCTCTTCCTCTGTCTCTGTCCCCACGGGAGATTTGATTGGGAAGCAGTGATCAGAAATAACAAGAGACCCTGCTGTGGGTGCAGGGAGGGATGCTGGGGTGCACGGGGCTTGCCTTTCTGAGGACAACCCACTTTGATTCTCAGATTATAATACAGATGTGTGCTCATAGGTAGCTGGAAGGTCCCTGTCACCGACGGGACCAAGAAAAAAAGTTATGTTTCTCCTCAATCTATCCTGATTCCAAATCTATTCCCCATGTTGTGATCTCAGGAACCAGAGTTAGATCAAGAGTTCCTCTAGAATTTCTTCACTGACAGCTGATAACATGAAGGTTTGAATTGTGTTGTGAAGTTTACATTCATTTGTTTACTCAAAGGAATCCAAAGACATGCATGTCCTGGAATGCCTTGTTTCAAAGTAGATCTTAGGGGCAGCTAGGTGGTGCAGTGGATAAAGCTCCGGCCTTGGAGTCAGGAGGACCTGAGATTTGAACTCAGGTCTCAAACTCTGACACTTACTAGCTATGTCACCCTGGGCAAGTCACTTAACCCCAATTACCACACCAAAAAAGCAAAAAAACAAAAACAAAAAAATCAAAATAGATCTTATGTCTGGAGCTTCTAGGATCTAGGAAAGCAGTGGACCATTAGCCAATTGGTACATGTTTTCTTTTGCATTGTTTCTTTGTTGTTATGTTCTATTTACTTGTTTATCGTACTGTTTCTAAGCATGTTTGTATGGCTGCTGTGCAGAACTGTCTTCATTAGGCCAAGATCACATGCCTGGGGCTAGCTAGTAGAAATACAGAAATAATAGAAATATACCACATTCTGAAAACAGGATTTGGCCAGTAGGTGGGGGCTCACTATGATTTCTTATTTTGTAAATCTTAAATCAACATGTTCCTTCACAGAGAGCTTGTCTGGCCCCAAATCAAGGAGGAGCTGAGGGATGGCAGGTCGTTGGAGCCCTGTGAACCTTGGGTGCTTATTTAGCCCTTCTGTGTAAGAAGACGCGTGCAAACCATTAGGGTGAATATGAGATGAGCCTGCCTCCTGAACTTTTTCTATTGAAAAGGACCAGGGTAGAGGCTATAAGTGGCTTCTGGTGGTTAGAGGACAAATTTTCCATGGCTGCTACATTGAGGGAAAATATATAGGATGTTTTAAAATTGTGTTTCCTTGCTTGTTTTCCTTTTTTTCCAAATTTATAATACTGGGTTGGATGAAAGATTGCTTGGGTGTACATGAAGTATTCAAGCTATGATTAACGTGTAGTATAATTAATGCCTGCTTGTTGGAGAATAACTTATTGGTATTGGCCATTTTACTTTTATCACTGTAGTTTTGAGGAAGTTAGTGACAAGAGCTCCCTTTTTTCCCTGCTTAATTGACTTTTACTCTTTTGTGCCTGTTATATTTCCTATAGACTTGAATGATTTTCTAATAATATGGCAAGGATTTGTTAGGGCACTTTTAAAGTCTAATGAAATTGGGGAAAATGTCATGTCGAGAGATTTGTGTGTGTATGAATTTATATTTTACGTATACTGCACAGCTTGAAGCAGTGTCACGGAGCTGTTGATTACTGAGAAATGAGAGTGACAGCTGGGTCACACTTGTGGGCAGGAGTTAGGAATGGCATGGTTCATTTTTAGCACACGCTTTGTGTTGCCCATGCATTAGGCAGGAGCAGAACCACAGGCACCGCCACACTGTGTTAACAGGGGCTGCCACTGCTGAAATCGAGGCAGAAGGTCTGCTGATTAAACAGATACAGACAAGGAATGGTAGAAAGCATCCCCGGAAGGGACCTTCAAGATCACGTAGTCCAACACTTCACCGCGTCTCCACGGAACATCAGTGTTGGAAGGAAGCTCAGCAGCTTCTGGCCTGACCAGTACCTGAGCAAGAGTCCTTCCTACAACATACTTGAAGAGGAACCATCCAGCCTTCGCTACAGTGATGTTAATTAATAATAATAAAAGTATTAACTAGCATTTGTAGAATGCTTTAAGGTTTGTAATATTGTAGAAGACCGAGACCCATAGGGAGGGGAACTCAGTGTACTTGAGGGTCTTAACGCCTGAGGAAGTTGAGGACCAGAGACAGGAAGTGACTTGCCATTTTGATTTTTTTCTTTTTCTTGTCCTGCCACTTCCCTCCAAATCAGGCCACCAGGGACTTAGGAGGAGCCACCTTGGGACCATAAGTCCCTTTATTCACCTTGACCTTTCCCACTTTCCCACCTCTTCCAGTGAAATCGGTGCTTCTGTTGTCTCTGGAGAGGATGGGTCAATTTCGTTGTGAGCATACTGCCCTGTTGTTCACCATTTCTCTAAATTTCTGGACCAAAACATCCTTCTCTGGCTACCCCTCCCCCTGCCCATTTATGTTCTTTCTCCATTAGTGCCCGACGCCCAGCTTTTAACATAGTCCCTGGAGCTTAATAAATGGTTGTTGGCATATTGGCTTGTTGACCTTAGAAGAATAAAGAGATTGTGTCTCTTCTGTATTTCTGTCCCCAGTGCTTTCTACAATGCCCGACACACAGTAAGTGCTTAAGAAGGCATTTAGTCATACCGCAGTCCCTCTCCTATAGGTCGTCTGCTGTCAGTTTTATCATCTTTTGATTGTAAAAGACTAAGATCTACATAGATGTGAAGGTTGATGCTTTAATAAAATCATATCACAATCTCTAACGTAACCCCGTTTGGGGATTTAGAATTATTATGGTGGAAAATTTAAATAGGGATAATAAAGTGGAACAGATATTATGTCTCTGACATCCTTAATTCATGTGACCATCCTACAAAGAGGAATTTTAGCAAAACTCTCACCTTCCAACAGGAAGTCTTCTCCAAACCCTCTTAATTCTGTGCCTTCTGTCTGATGGCTATTTCCTGTTTTTCTTGTATTTTGGCTTGTTTGCACGTATTTGTTTGCATATTGTCTCACCCATTAGATTGTGAACTCTTTGACAGCAGGGAGCGTCTTCTATCTTTTTGTGTGTCTCCAGTGCTTCACATAATGCCTGGCACATAGTAGGTGCTTAATGAATGCTAATTGATCGGCCATTTCTCTGAGAGATGTGATAGGAGAAATACTTTCCTCTTGGATTTTTTAAACCACTTTTTTAGAAAATGAAGGACCCTAAGCTTCAGATTATACATATACACATACATACATGTATGCATGCATGCATACATACATACATACACATAAATACATACATACATACTTATATACAGACGTGCGCGCGCGCTCACACACACACACGTAATTTTTTTTCATTTAACTTTTTTGTGGGAGACACTTGACTGTTTGAGATACTCGACTGAATCCAGTCACCTAATTAATTGTCTTAGCAGTTTGTATTTCAAACTATTGAGAGTACAGTGATAGTGACACTTGATCTGTTCCACTAAGGTCAAATTAGCATCTTTTACTAGTTTTCTGGCATTTAAAATGAATGCTTTTGCTATGGTTTTCCAAGTGTTTATAGTAAATATGTCCATTTGATAGGAATATAAATATGCATAAAAGCAGAGCGGCTTAGCACACCCTTCTGTCACTTTTTATTGCAATCAGTGTCTTTCACTTTGCATTGTTTTTAATAGGATGGCTGGCTGGCAGAGCTTTGGTAAAGCCTTTGGGACTCACATAGATAAATCCCCTGGCACGTCATATCTTGCATGAGCATTTATTCATGTTTTTCTTTTGCTGTGCCAATTATATCTTTTTGAGTCCTGTCTCCAAAGACTGACATTTTCACTTCTGTACCTATGGAAGAAATGATTGGCGTATTGAAAGACATGGCAGGTGACCCTGGGAAGCATGTCTGCCTTAAGGTCCCAAACTTAGTTTTTGCTGTAGGCCTTGAAAAATCATGATGTTTGTGGTGCTTCTAAAACTGCAGCAGTGTTAACAGTTTTGAAAGTGATGGTCACATCCACAGATAAAGGGACAAAAAGAGGTGAATAATCAAGTATCTCACTGACCAGAGAGGCATAGGTAAGTGGAATGTGTCATTGTGATCCAGAAGTGGTTTTTGTTGTCTCTGTTTCTTATATTCACTTCCTTCTACTGTTAAGTCATACATTCATTCTTTATATCTTTCCAATAGCTGTGCTTTGCTTAGAACACTTGGAAAATCAATAGCAAAATATAACGTCTACTTCTCAGCTTCAGTTTTGTGGCCAGAGGCAGTGAGATGATAGCGTAGACAGACTGTGGGACTTGTAGTCAGGAAGACCTGAGTTTGAACCCGACCTCAGACACTTTCTGTGCAGTCACCTAAACTCTCAGCAGCCTCAGAATTACCTCATTTGTTGTTGAAAGTATCAAATGAAAGAATGTATGTGCATTCTTTGCACACTTTAAAGTGCTACATAAAAATTAGCAAACGTTGTTATTAGTAATGATGTTGGTGATAATACAGTTGATCATAAAAGAGACCATAAAATCACAGATTTGAAGGGAGTCTTCACGATCATTTGTGCAGCTCTGTACGGTACTTGGCACATTGCTTGCACATATGGGTGCTTAATAAATGCTTATCCCATCCTTTCTTCCACCCTGCCCTGGAGAAAGAAGTCTCTCTACAACAGAAGTGTCAAACACATGGCCCACAGCACACCTGATGGTAGCCCGACCAGATGAAAATGTAGTTCCTATCTGACTTTAGTGTGCTGAAATAGTAATTGTAAAAGTATATGTGTATGTATGTGTATACATGCATGTGGATACACACGTATACATGCACATGTGTAATTTTCTAAGTCAATGTGCATCCTTCAGGGTTCCTTACATATAACTTGGAAGTCCCTGTTTCTGTTTGAGTTTGACATCACTGCTCTACAGCATACCCAGCAAGTCATCCACTCTTTGTTTGAAGGCCTCTCATCAATGGGATAGCTTTGATTTTCCAGGATTTTTCTTTAGATCAAGCCTCAGTTTGTGTCTCTGTAACTTCCACTCACCATGTCCTTTAAGACCAAAAAAACCAACCTAGTCCATCTTCTAGGGGCAGCCCTTCAACCACTTGGACAGCTCTTCTATTTTGCCATCACAACTCCCTCTAATTCAGTTCATTAGCATAGAGCCAAGGATGGATCTCTTGGGGCCCTCCACTGCAAACCACCTTCTAAGTTGACGTGGAACCGTTGATGACTTCTTGGGGGGGAGGGGCTCAGCTCTTCAACTGGTTCTGAATACTTAACTCCACTCTTTTTTGTCCATGTAGCTCCAAGTGATTTACTAAAGTCCAGGTAAACTTCAGGTACAATATTCCCTTTGTCTGTCACTCTAATAATTGCCAAAAAAAAGGAAAAAGAAGGAAATATAGTTTTAGATTAAGTAAGAACATCACACACTTGAAAGGTGAGGAGCTGTACAAAGAGTGCAGAAGATGTCATTGCTTACTAGACTCAAATATGGAGTTCAGGATGTCATTGAACTGTTTAAAAACCTACACTGGTTATTTTCTGTCCATACAAGTTTATTTTCCACAGGTACTGTGTATCGTCAGTGAGGCAAGGAGCTCCTTCATTCCTTTTTCTCTCCCTAGAGTGCATTTGCATCATTACCACCAAATATTCCTTCAGGCCCAGCTTAATGGTTGAGGGGAAAGAGCAGATGTAGAGGCCCTGAGTTCAGATTCTGCTACTGTCACTATCTGACCTTGGGCAAATCAACTAAGCTCTCTGGGCCTCAGTTTACTCCCATGTAAAAGTGAAGGGATTGGATTAGATGGGCCCCAACCTCCCTTCCAGCTGAACGTCTGGGATCCAAAGTGAAAGTGGTATTTACTCCATGAAATCTCCAGCTACTGTGGACCTGACTTAGTGCCTTTCATAAGTTAATATTTAGTTGCTTCATGTTGCTTAGTCGTTAGTCTCATGCTCCTCGAAGCCAGGGACCACATCTTTATTCCGTTTGTATTTTTCACTATAAAGTGCTGGGCACCTGGGTCCCTGATGAAAATACAGGAGCTCAGAAGCAGGAATTTAGAGGTGGAAGGGACCTCAGGGCCGTCTTCTTCTTCCGCTCCTGAGGGGAAAAGGAATCCCTTCTATAACCTATAACCTGCCCCACAATTAATGTATGCCCATGGGGGGCTGGGAGGAAGCAACACATTCCCCTTTTGGAGAGCTGTTATTGTTTGGGGGTTTTACCTTTCATCTGGGTTTAGTTGTAAGAATGAATGACTATTTAAAAGTCCAGTGAAAAAGTCAATAGATACTTCTGATTGGTTGAAGGAGGACAGTAGTGAGGGATTTGTACAGAAGATGTCATGGCTTTCTGAGGAATGTAAGAAGGAGTAAGAAGTGAAAAAATGGATTTTCTGAGCGGAAAATACTGCATCTAACCACCATAGACTTCCTTTTTTTGTATTTGTGGTCATTTACTTCAAGTAGTGGAATCATGCTTTTCCTGCAGAGATGAATTATCTCTTGATTTTGATATCACATGCTCTGAAAAAGAAAAAGCTGATTTTGTAGTCAGGGAGTGTATGGAATTAATATCATTCAGATAAACTGAAGAAGCTTATGGAAGAGCATGGGAAGCTTTTTATATTAAGTCTTTATTTAAAATCTTTCCAACAATTATGCATATTCAGAACACTCTTTTGAATCTTTTTTAGAGATCTTTCAAAGCCCAGCTTGGATTCTGTGAACCCTTTTTTTTTTTTAAAAATAATGAAATATACCAAATAGTTTGTTTGGTTAAGCTAAGATAAAGAGTATTCACAAACAAACATGTTAATAGTTAATCACCCCTCCTCTGCAGATGTCTCCCCTTTTTACTGTTTGCTGTCTTTCTTTTTGGGAAATAGGAGAAAAGCTGATCTTTCTGAGAGAAAAATGCATGCTACTAGAATTCTGAAATATAAAGTCCTAGACAATACTAGCTAGCATCTATATGCCAGATAGCTAACATTATCTTATTTGATCTGAGAGATCAGAGAATCTCTGATTAGGAGAACTAATAAGGAAACAGGCTTCCCTTCTCTTTTTAGAGAGGTGGGGACTGTGCATGCTGAATGAGGCATATGATGATGGAGATAGTCACTGTGTTGGTTGTCTTGTCTTGAATCTTAATTTGTTCCAAGGAAGGGTCCGGTGGGGAAGGTTCAAAGGGGAGATGTTTGAGATATAAAGACAAATGGCAATACTTTTTTCTTTCAGAGGGCATGCTCAGTAAAAGGAGAGCAATTTCAGTCTGCAAACTCTGTTGTCTTCAAAGAAAGTGATATCAGTGGCCAACAAAATTAATCAAAAATTGTTTTAAGTTTTGAAACTATTGCTAACTCAAAGAATTAAAGTAAAGATTCTTGAACAAATGTCTTGTTGCTATGTTTTTGGGTTTTCATTTTTGTAGACAATTCATGGTGTGGAAACTCTCTTCACTGATGGAGATCTCAAATTACCTAAATTTACACTCTTGGAAAGTTGTCTGGAACACCAGGAGGTTGTGATTTTCCCCTGTATGCTCAGCCAGAATGGGTCAGAAGCAGGATTTGAACCCAAGTCTTCATGACTGCAAGGCTGGCCCTTTATCCAATAACCACAGTACAGGCTATCTTCTCCTAGATTATTTATGAGTTCACAAAAGATGGTATATGAAACTGCTTTTGCAGTGTTATCCCTCCTACCCTTTTATCTTTCCATGTCCTACTCCTCTTTCAAGGCCCAGATGAGCTTTCTTCTATGGAAGGTTCCTACACTATCCCATTCTACACACGTCTTGTTCTCTGAATTCCTGTTTTATTTATAGCCTGGATCATGCAGTCTAGAACTTAATTATTCTGTATTTCTTTCATGTGTGTTAGTATTATTGCCACAGCTAGAATGTAAATTCCCTGAGGATAGGGACCATGCCATATACTTCTGATGTATTCCTTCTCTATGCTTAGTGCAGAGCTGGGCTCAGAAGGTGCCTCGTAAATACCAATTGATGAATAAGACGGGATCAAGCTTGGAAGTCTTTCCTCCTAGAAACTGTCTTAAAGGTTACTTTAAGAATCAAAGCATGACGTAGAGTAGTAATTCTTTAAAGAAAATATTTAAAAAGATGCAAATGTACAATGTGAGGCCCTTGAGGTTTTGTTTTTGTAGCTCCAGAGTTTATCTCTGTGACTTGCACATGGTAGGTGTTTTGCACGTAGTAGGTACTTATGAAATGGTTGTTGAATGAAATGGTATCACAGTCACAGCCACCAGCACCACCGCCACCACAGCAGTAGCTGGCATTTATGTAGTAGCTTAAGGTTTGCAAAGTGTTAGACAGATATCTCATTTTATTTTCAAAACTGCTATTAACTCCATTTTACAAATGAGGACACTGGGCAGACAGGTTAAATGACATGTCCCGAGTGATACAGCTGATCAGTGTCTGAGGCCACATTTGGACTGGGGTCTTCCTGACTCCAATTCTAGTGCTCTGCCCACTGCACCATCTAGCGGCTTCTGTGAAGAAACATGTCTTCCATGTGCTGCTGTTGTGATAAACTTGCCTTTCTTAGGCATTGTATGACGTCATTTTGTTCCACCTCTTCCTCAGCAGGATACGGTAGAAAGCATGCTCAATTTGGAATCAGAGGCCCTGGTTTCAGATTCTGGCTCTGCTCCTTCACTTACTTGTATGGTCTCAGCCAAGTCATTTCAAGTCTTTGGGATTCAGTTTCCTCATCTGTAACATGAGAGGTTTGGACTAGATGACCCCTAAGGTCCCTTCCAGCTCTAAACCTATGAGAAACTCCAAAATTGGGCCTCCAGGTCTGACCACTTTGGGATATTTAGGAGTCCTGTCTTTTCTCCCTTGTAACTATACTTCTCCTTATCTGTTTTTTTTTTTAAAGAGAAAAACATGGCAAGATTTGTCCATTAGAGGTCACTGTTGAGATAGAGAAAGATAAATGCCAGAAGTTGTGAGTGTAGCTGTGTTTTGCAATGTATTTGGCCGTGGATAGTGGGGCAGATTGCTACTGTAGATAATATTGGGTTTATACACCAAAAATAATGTAGAACATTGTAAAGAGGAAATAGGATTTTTATGTTTTGCTTGTTTGATCATATTCAGGGCTTGGGGGAATATAATTTTGACTCAGATAAATGATTGTTTTTATATTTGAAAGGAAAATATATTTAATGTCATGTGTATTGAATCTGAGTGTTTATATATTCTATAGAACTAGTGTCCAGTGTGGAAACGTCTCTACTCTGGTATCTGGATAAATGTTGGCAGAACTGTATTGCCTTGCACAGAATTTTGTATCTGACATATGTAGGTTTTTCTTTGTGGTAGACTGTTTAAAAATACTCATGTAAATTACCCAGTTTTTAATTTAAAAATAAAAATATAGGACTTCCCAAAATACATGCATTGTGTATGTTTACAGTGGTTTTTTTTTACAACTAAGTACCATTTTGTGTAGAAGAATAACATTTGCCATCGAAGGACAGAGGCGTATTCTGGGGCGGGGAGAAAATAGCACAGTATAAGACATGGATGTGTTTTCTTTGAATATTAATGGTTTAAGTCCTCAGAACCAAGACTTGATTTAAAAAAAATGAATTTGTTCATTTTTGCTACCATTCCCTAAGGCATACATTGTAGATAAATAAAATGAACCCCAAATAACCCCAATACTGGGGTTTCTTTTGTGGCCCTGATCTGTTTGTGGGGATGAAGATTTTCTTATCTTGTGTATTAGAAAATAATCAAGGTCAACTTGTGTGTGTGTGTGGAGAGCCTGTTTTAAAAAGTAGTAAAACCATCCAGTTTGTACCATCCTCATGTACCAGGCTTGTGAATATGATTGTTCGTCTCGATGTGTTTAAACTTCAGTTCACATGCACGACCTTCTGTTGAAGAAATTGGCAGTTTTCCCTTCAGTCTCTGGCTCCAGCTTCCCAGATCTGGTCGTATGCTGGAAGGACAGGGCCATGCGGATGATAAAGCTGGTCTTATTTGAACAAAGTCAAAAAGGGAGAACTTTTACAAACCATGAGATGACCGGGAGGGACCACCTGATATTCAGAGAAAGCCTAAATATGAATTTGACTTGGTAATGGACTAGTATGTATCTTGCGATTTTGACTTTTTAATAGTTTGTTCATCAGAAACAGATATGCATAAGGATCAGCATTATTCTGCTTAAATCTTGAGTGGATGCCTACAAAGCATAGGTTTCTACCATGAAAGCTGTGTAATATAAATATCACTTTCTACTCCAGAATGCTACATCTCAACATATGCAAGTATCCACAAAGAAAATTATCCGTTTTTAAAAAAAAGTATAATAAATTTTAGCCCCATTCCGTAGATATAAAATATCATTGTGATGAGTGAGAAACAGTGATTCTGGCAACCCATAAGCATGAAGTGACCTTCACCATTCACTCAAGGCCTGACTACTTGTAAGGCACCAGATATTCCCTCCTTCATGGATTATTTGTCATGGCTTGTGCGAAAGTTTTTGTGTGTAGCCTTAAAATATGGGGGAAATATGCTAAACAAATTGTTTCTGTGTCAAGAATTTATCTTGTGACAACATTAAAACAACTTGCAGTTTGCATTTTAACAGAAGTATATTTATAATACAGAAACTTTGATCAATAGCCTGTTTTTTTAATTAGTGCCCATTTATCAGTTTGTTACTATGCCATCACATGAAAGATTGGATTTGAAAAAAAAATAATCATACTGTTTTTGGTTGCTGACAGGTATTAATTAAACAATAGAATCTGACAGTGACAGTGGCAAGTGTTAGGGAGAAGAATTGCCCACGTTTGGGTGTTATGGTGTTATTTTGGGATTTTGTAGATGAGCATGTGGGATCACAAATTTTGTGTCACACTTACTTGAACTGTCGTATTGTCCAGATGTGCAGAGTCAACCCTAGGCAAAATCGTGACTTAGGCAAAATTTGCTGGTGGTATTTCACCCATATCTTCACTCAGAGCACATTTCTGCTTGTTCAAGCCATCCATAAGCATTTATTAGTACCTGCTATGTGCCAGACACTGGAGATATAGAGATAAAAATGAAATGGTTCCTAATTTCAAGGTACTTATGTCCCATGGCAGAATCTATTCCTATAAGGACATTAAAAAAAAATACAAGTTTGGTTGGTTGTCCTTTGTGCCAAAAGAGAACTAAAATAGCATCATGATGTCAGGGTCACGGTCCAGTGTGTCCAGCTGTGGCTGATCAGACCAAGAAGAGCTCAGAAGTCTAGATCACAGGTTGGCAACAAATAGTCTGTATGAAATACAAGGTAGTTTTGGGGGGAAGCTAGCAGATGGCGGATCAGGAAGGATCTCTTGTAGGAGGTGATATATGAGCTGAGCTTTAAGAGAAGTGAGGGTACTGAGAGGCAAAGATGAGGAGGGAGTACTTTCCAACCACAAAGGATAGAGTGTGCAAAAGGATGGAAAGGAGAGACGGAATGTGGAGTGTGAGAAATAGTAAGAAGGCCAGTTCGGCTGGATCCAAAAATGTGCAAAGGGGAATCATAGAAAATGAAGCTGAAAAGGTAGATTAGAGTCCTGTTATAAAGAGCTTTAAACATATAGATCAAGGGAGATAAAGCACTTGGTAAGCAATTAAGCTGCAGTCGATCAGTCAGCAAGCTTCTCTTAACTATTTACTAGACACAGTGCTAGGCACCAGGGATACAGGGACAATGGAGTGAAACGCCACCTACTTGCACAGAACTTACATGTTTATGAGAGAGACAAGTACATATATAGGAGTATATACATCACAAATATAAAGGCAATAAATATAATGTAGTTAAATACAAGGTAGTTTGGGAGAGTTCAGGTTGAGCTTTCGCTCTCTAGGGTTCCTTTTCCCAGGGCCCCTCCCTTTAGTAAAGTAGCTTATAAGGGAAAAGAGAATAAGTATACCTTAAGTGCCTACTGTGTGTCTAAACACTTTACAACTGTCAGATCAGTTAAAAATACTCTCTCACTTAATAATGAATAGACCGATCTTTGTTGATGACCGCTAAAGTATAAGGTGACAATCCCCAGATTTGAGACCTGACATGGACCACCTCAGTGGCCTCTAGTCCAACCCAAACATGAAAGGAATCCTTGTTATAAAATGTCCATGCTCTGCTTGAAGACACCCACCCCACCTCTCAAGGCAGCCACTTCTGCGGGACAGTTCTTATTGTTAGCCTAATTTTGCTTCTCTGTAATTTCTGCCCATGCTCCCAATTCTGCCCTCTGGAACTAAACAGCACGATTCTCACCCCTCTTCCATATGTCAGCCCTGCAAATACTTGAGTACAGCTGTCATCCATTCTTAGTCTTCTTCAGGCTAAGCATCTCCATTTAGCCCTGGTTCCTTCACTGATCCTGCGACATGGACTCAAGGCTATTTGCCATCCTGGTTGCCCTCCTCTAGACACTTTCCAGCTTCTCAGTGTCTTTCTTAAATTGCCATGCCCTGAACTGAACACAACATTCCAGGGGAATTCTGATGAGAGTAGGGTTTAGGAAGACTTTATCCACCTATTTCTGGAAGCTCCGTTCTTCTTAACACAGCCCAAGATGGTGTTAGCTTTTTTTGGTTGCTCCTTCACACCGCTACCTCATTGAGTTTTCAGTCAACTAAAACCTGCAGGTCTTTTTAAGAATAGTCACCTCCCCTGCCCCCATTTTATACTTGTGAAGTTGATTTTTTAACCTTTTATTATTTTCCTATTGAAATTCATCCAATTAGATTAAACCCAATGCTCTAGCCTCTCAAGATTTTTATGGACACTGACTCTGTCATTCACTGTGTTAGTTTGTTATTCCTGTCAAAAAAGGAAAGGAAGTTAGTCTGACATGACCTGATCTTGATGAAACTATGCTGGTTATTTGTAACCAACATCTCCCTATTTATATGTTTGTCAACTGTCTCTAATAATTTCTTCTAGAATTTCCCCAAGAAATGAAGTCAAGCTCACTGGTTCATAGTTTGTATACTCTGTTTTCTTCCCTCACTTTCCGCTTTTGACTCCCATAATGGGTTTTTCATTTAAATTGGGACTTTTTGAGAAACCATGCTCCACCCTATGTTGTGGGAATGTGAAATTTGTGTAGTAGAAAGACTCATAGTGGGTGGAAGTAGGCTACATACAATGATGGTATAAAAAAAAATCTTGGAAGTGAAAGACTGGAAAAGAAAGGAAGCTTGCTGTGCCCTGAGAGTGAGGAATTGTAGCAGTTACTCTGGTATCCATGAAATATTAAGAGAGCCAGAGGCTCCTCTGAGTGGATGCAATCTGAGAATTGATGGAAGAACATGGACAAAAATTGCATAGGATTCCTGAAAGAGGGTTGTGATGTGCACTGTTGGAAGGAGAATGTACACTGAGGGTAGCCTGGATCTGCTGAAATACTGCAATATGTAACCTGGTGGCTGAACTGAAAATCGGGAAGGGGAGGGGGGAATTGAGAGGCCCTTTGTACAAATCATGGTTATATAGGTGACTTTCTATTTCACACGCTTGTAGGTAGGGCTGGTCCTATAAAAGGATCTCTTTTGCTTTTCAAGCTTATTTCATTTGAATATCCTTCATTTAGAAATATAAATGATTTGTTGGATTTATTGGCCTTTTATCAGGAAATACTACGTTAGAACACCTCATTCAGCAGCTATGTGGAGGAAGATGGATTAGAGAGATTGGAGACAGGGAGACCAACAAGAAGGGTACTTCAGTAGTCCCAGAGGGGTGATTTGAACCAAAGTGATTGTGTCATTGGACTGAAGGCCATGGGTAGGAGATCTGCTGTGGAGATTGAATCAACAAGATCTGGTAACTGATTAGATATCAGGTCTCCTGAAGAAGGGAGAGTTGAGGATGGATAGAAGGTTTCTGACCGAAGTGACTGGAAGAATGGTGATATCCCCAGCAGAATAGGAAAGTTAGGAAGAGGGGAGGATTTGGATTGGGGAAAAGGTAATGAGTTCCATTTTTGAATTGTTGGGTTTCAGATGTTGGCTGGGCATCTGTAGTTATCTGATGTCAGGTAGATGTGTTGGTGACAAGAGAAGGAAAGGGAGGAAGGGGAGGGACCAAGAAAGAACCAAGGGTGGGACTTAAACGATGGTCCAGTGAAGCACCTTAAGAAGGAGCTACCAGACAGGTAAGGGGGCAGCCAGGAAAGAGCAGTCATGACACCTCAGAGAGGGCAGAATATCTAGAAAGAAGAGGCGATCAAGTGCAGAGTGAATACAGAAAGGTTCAGAAGGGTGAGGACAGGGGAAAGGCAGTGCTGCTATGGGTACTTAGAAGATCATCAGTAGATTCAGTTGAGTGACAGGCTCAGGTAAAGGCAGGGAGTGTAGATGGCTTTTTTTTTTTAGGCAATTGGGGTTAAGTGACTTGCCACACAGGGTCACACAGCTAGTAAGTGTCAAGTGTTTGGTCTGAGGCCGGATTTGAACTCAGGTCCTCCTGACTTCAGGCCGGTGCTTAATCCACTGCACCAGCTAGCCTGTAGATGGCTATTTGTAAAAGGGAGAAGAGCTATAGGTCAGTAGCTTGAGCGAATGGTAGAAAACAAGTGAAACTTTTGAAAAGAACCTTGCATTGAACTCTTTTTTTTTTTTTTTTGGCTAGGCAGTGGGGTTAAGTGACTTGCCCAGGGTCACACAGCTAGTAAGTGTTATGTGTCTGAGGCCGGATTTGAACTCATCATTGAACTCTTTTTAAGGTGAAGAAGCCGTTTATGTTTATAAGTTCTCCTTAATTTAACCATGTCTGAATTTATGTATATCAGACTGTTCAGATATTGGATTTCCTTGAGATAGGACATGTCTATAAACAGATATCGGGGCTTGTTTCACTAGGAAATCTCACGTTGGTGCGGTAGTCCCAGGGGGATTGTTTCCACCTTGGTGCTTTTCATTACTCTTTAGTATCTACACGAGAAGCAAGCCCAGGGAGAGGGGGAGGGGAAAACTCTGTTTTGATCTTTTGTTATATTTGCAGCTTCTTTCTGCACGCTCTCTTTTGGCTATCTCCCTTATAGCAGCGGCTTCCGCTATACACTTGATGCAGCCGCCTTTGAAATCTGTGTCCTCTTTTCTGAGCTCTAGACCAGCTTGTGATAAAGCAAAAAGAGCCCCTGCTCCGAGTCCTAGCCCAGCTCTGATGTTTACTTTTCATGGGACCTTTGGCAGGTCACTTATCCTCACGAGACCTTAGGTTCCACATTTTTCAAATACTTTCAGGTGAAAAATTGGACTGGTTAATCTCTAAGGTCCGTTTAGTATCTAGATAGCTGATCTATGATCTTGGACTTGGAATTGCTTGTCGAGGTCTCAATATTCACACGCCCCAAGCTGACCTCATTGTCGTTCCCCGTAAACCTGATCCTTCTTCTGACTTCACTGTTTTTGTCCATGGCACCACGATTCACCCGGTCTCCAGTGCTTGAGACCTTGGTGTTGTCTCTTTCTTCCCCCTAATATCTAATGGCCAGATACTTTTGATTTTTACCTATAAGCATCTCTACATTGTGTCCCCTTTACTCTAGTCTCATTATTACTATTCTAGAACAAACCCAGATGATAACTTGCCTAAACTGTTGCAGGAATCTCTGAAGAAGTCTCTTTAATCCACCATTTAAAGTATCTGTCACCTTCTTACATCCTCATTACTGCCAGAAGTCTTCCTTGTTTTAAGATCATTTTTCTACTTTGAAAACTCCTGTGTATTATAAAACCCAAAGCTATTCCACAATAAACAAGTAGTCAAAGAATATGAACAGTTCTAAAAAGAATTGCAAACTATTGGCAACAGTGTTAAAGAAACAACCCTAAGGTGTCACCTTGTACCCAGCAAATTTGCAAACCTGGCAAAAGACAGAATTGTTAATGTTGGAAGGGTTGGGGAAAGATAAGCACTGTTAGGCAGCTGTAGGTGAAGCTGTGGATTAGTACAACCATTTTGGAAAGCAGTTTGGGATTATGTAAATAGAATAGCAAAAAAAAAATAGTCCTTATTCTTTGACCTAGAGATTCTACTGCTAGGCAGATTAACCCAAGGAAGTCGCTGATAAAAAGAAAGGTCAAAGCTTGGTACCAAAACATTTTTAGTAGTGCTTTTTGTGGTAGCAAGGAACTAGAAACAAAGTTGATTCCTGTTGATTGGGGAATGGCTAAACAATTGTGGTACATAGATGTAATGGATTGGAATATTACTGTGCTGCAAGAAATGACAAATATGATGAGTAGAGAAAAGCATGGAAAGACTTTTGAACTGATACAGTGTGAAGTAAGCAAGTCTGAGAAAACAACATACACAAAGACTACAATAGTATAAATGGAAAAAACAACCACAAAACATTTGAAAATGAATGTTGCAAAATGACAAATAATTCATTTGTTCATTGAGCCTGGCTCCAAAGAAGAGGTATGAGAAGATAGCCCCCCCCCCACCTCCCACCTCTAGGTAGAGGTGAGAGGTCCAATGGGTATGGAACATTGCCCATATTGCTAGATTTTTTTTTAATATATTGCTTTTTACTGATTTTTTCTTTGTCCCTTTTTCAAAAATTCTTTGTTATATAGGTTAGTTCTCTGAGAAGGGGAGGAATAGAGGGGAAAATTTAAGCACTGTAAGAATAAAAGCAGTAACATTTTTATTTAGGAATAATTCTGTGGCTCTCCTTAGACTGCCAGATAAAATTATTGAGATTCCATCAGGTTCTGTGGTTTTGTGATTTCTGACTTTCTGAATTACTTTCCCTAGAATTCAAGATCTTCCATAATTTATAACTACCTTATCTTTCTCCTTCCTTCTCTTCTTCCTTCCTCCTTTCATTTTCTCCCTCTTCCTTCCTTCCTCAATCTGAACTCTTCACTCAGCTGTATACCACATATCCGTCCTATACTGTGAAAAGCAAATGCCTTGAAAAGTTCATTTCCATTGGACTGTTATTACTGAGGTCCAAACAGCCTTTCAGTTTAAATTCCTTTATCTTGAAGGTAGGACAACTCAGTCCTGTATTTTCTATCACATTAGATTGAACATTTTAAGGATAAAGATCAAATCTGGGACCCAGTCAATGCTCTGCAGAGGAAAGGCAATGAATAAATTTGAGATAGTTTGATAATTGCTGAGTGGCAAGGCGTGGAATTTGGAAGTACCACTGGGAAGAAACAGCAGTGGGGAGCTGACCCAACCAATTCTCAGAGATAAAATTAAAGATCTCTGTTTCTTCCAAAGAGAGCAAGGAGAAAAAGTACATTCATGAATGCCTGTATCCCAAGTGTATCTTGTCAGCTGTAGCTTGTCATCTTGCCTTTGAGGTTCATCCTTTCATTGGAGAGGTGGAGGACTACAGGGGTGTAATATTGCATACACTATCAGAATGTTTGTTGTGTCACTTGGTTTTGTTAGCTTTTTTTTTTAATATAAATTTATTTATTTGTAGTTTTCCACATTCATTTCCACAAGTTTTTGAGTTCCAAATTTTCACCCCATCTCCCCCCTCCCCTCACCCCAAGATGGCATGCATTCTGGATATCCCTTCCCCTAGTCTGTCCTCTCTTCTATCTCTCCCCCCTTCTCTTATCCCGTTCCCCTCCTATTTTCCTGTAGGGCAGGATAGACTTCTGTACCCCATTTCCTGTATTTCTTATTTCCCAGTAGCATGTGAAAACATTTTTTTAAATATATGTTTTTAAAACTTTAGGTTTCAAATTTTCTCTCTTCCTCCCTCCCCACCCACCCTCATCAAAAAGGCAAGCAACTCAATATAGGTTGTACATGTGCAGTTATGCAAAACACTTCCATAGTAGACATGTTGTGAAAAACTAACTCTATTTCCCTTGATCCTATTTCTGCCCTCCCATTTATTCTGTTCTTTCTTTTGACCCTGTTCCTTCTCAGAAGTATTTACTTCCGATTACACCCTTTTCCAATCTGCCCTCCTCTCTATCATCCCCCTGCTCTCTTGTCCCCTTCTCCCCCTATTTTCCTGTAGGGTAAGACAGATTTCCATACCCAATTGAATGTGTATGTTATTCCCTCCTTAAGCCAAATCCTATGAGAATAAGATTCACTCATTTCCTCTCACCTTCCCCCGTTTCCCCTCCACTGGAAGAGACTTTTTTTTTTGTGAGATAATCTATCCCATTCTACCTCTCCCTTTCTTCTTCTCCGAGTATAATCCTCCCTCATCCCTTAATTTTATTCTCCAGATATGACCCCTTAATCTTCAACTCACCCTGTGCCTTCTGTCTGTCTGTCTGTCTGTCTGTCTCTCTATCTATCTATCTATCTATCTATCTATCTATCTATCTATCTATCTATACATATAATTTTTTCCCTCCATTTGTTAGCTATGTTTCTTGGCCACAAGGAATATGAGGTAGGGGTTGGAAGGATGACTGGGAGATATTCATGAAAATGACGTGTGCAAACAAAAGGCATCAGTTACGGGAGGATTTCCTTCAGCTTCTATCATCACCAAAGCCTCAGGTAGGTGGGGGCAGCTACTACTGAAAGTGCCACTCCAACCACCACTGGCATTGCTGTCCCAGCCTTGGCCATGGTCCTTACCTCTCACTGAGACTAATGGAAAGAGGTGATGGAGTGAATTGGCTTGTGCTGCTCAGCACAAGAGACTTTCCCCATCACTGAGCTTCCTGGGCACTGTGAGCACTGAGCCTCTGACTTCGCACCTCCTCTTAAGTTCTGTGATGGTGGCAGACAGATGAATAAAGTGACTTCCCTAGCCTGATTTCTTCAGTGACTTGGAGACTCTTCACCACACAACCATCTTGACCAGCATTACCATTAACCTCCCATCCACTGTTCTGATCCATTGAGTATCGGATCAACTGGAACTGACTCTGTCCTAATTTTGCCTCCTGTGAATTGGGAAGCAAGTCTGTTTTGTTTGTGATTATACCTTTTGAATCCAATATTCTCTTGTAAAAGCCAATCTGACCATTGGTGGCCAAATGGAATTGGAGTGTGGGGTATCATGTCCTACAGTTGGCTGGAACCATTTACAGAGAGTCTAAACACCCCCTCAACAGTGGGGTGTTTGGGGAGAGAAAGTAAAAGGCAGCTTACCTGGCCTTTAGGAAGCGAAGGCCAGGGTGGCTTCCCAATACTTGAGAGACACAGCCCCCTCTCTCTGCACCACCTCAATCTCTGGGAAGGGAAAGGAATTCAGTTCATTGCTTGTCTCTGTTCTTATAGAGCCTAGGGTCAATTCCAAGTTCAGAATCCCTCCTTGGACTCCATTCTCAGGCCCCCTGGCTACTGTGAGCTTCCATGTCAGGTAGGCTGGCTGTGACACCGCCTGCTTGAGATTCTGGCTCCAAGATTGCCATGGTTCAAACTCTGAGGTCCAGTGAGGGGATCATCACTGGCACTAGCCCTGGTTTACTTTATGTCACTCATATTATGAGTGAGCCAGGCTCTTTACCCTCTGCATGCAGCAGGAAAGAACGGGCAGACAAGAAAGTGAACCTGAAAGAGCATTGTCTTTCTTTAAAAAAGTTTTTTCAGTCCTGTTTCACTACTCCAGATTGAACCTTCCCTCGTAACAACAACCAACGACGGAAAAGAACAAAAAATACAGTTGACTGTCCGATAGTTACACAACATTCTATTCTCATTGTTCTCTGCCTGTCTCCTGGGAGGAGTGAAGTACATTACACTGTCTGTTCTCTGACTCGTTGGCAGAAGGCTCTGTGAAGAGATAATGTGGTTATTAGACTTGAAGTTAGAAAGACCTGAATTCAAATTCTGTCTCAGACACTTTCTAGCTATATGACCTTGGACAAGTCACTGAAACCTCTCAGCTTCAGTTTCTTCATTTGCAAAATGGGGATAATAAGTAGTCAAATACAACTGCCTTACAGATTTGTTGTATGGGTCAAGTGAGAGAATATCTGTAAAGTGCTTTACAAACCTTGAAGTCTTATGTAAATGTTAGGGATAAGGACTAGATCTGTGGATTTACCAGTATGGGGAACCACTCATGAAATGAAACTCCCTCTATCCATTTATGTTTGAACTTTTCTGCAAGTTAGTCTGAGCTGCCCAGAGCACTGAGAAGTTAAGTAAATTGTCAGGGATCATATACTTAATATGTGTTGGAGGCAGGATTTGAACCCAGCTCTTCTTGGCTTCCTGGCCAGCCAGATCTCTGTCCACTCTGCCTTGCGTATATCATTGTAGTCATTATATGTATCATTCTTGTGATTTTGTTGATTTCACTCTCAACAGTTCCATCTAAACAGCCTTATCTTCTGATGTCTCAGCAGTGAAACTCCTACATTCTGTTCCCAGAACATGCCCTGAGACTTCCAGCCTCCATTCCTCCATACACCTGGAGGAGTCTAACCTCGCCCCCTCTGAGCTGTTGAATTTCTCCCCCTTCTTTAAAGCACATTCTAGATGTGTCCTCTAAGAATCTTTTCCCAATTATCCTGTCAATAAT
Source organism: Phascolarctos cinereus (assembly GCF_003287225.1). Classification (NCBI taxonomy): domain Eukaryota; kingdom Metazoa; phylum Chordata; class Mammalia; order Diprotodontia; family Phascolarctidae; genus Phascolarctos; species Phascolarctos cinereus. The sequence goes on along the minus strand of NW_027555514.1, from coordinate 54,358,637 downwards.
GACTTTTCTCCTCAGGCCCTATTCTAGACTTTAGTTTTGAAACTTTCCAATGTAGTTATCATGCAGTATTAGGTATTACAGATTCAAAGTTCCATAAGAATCCAGAGATTACCCAGTCCAGCCCCTTAATTTTATAGACAAGGAAACTAAGTTCCTGAGAGGTTAAGTTCCTGGGAGGTTAAGTTCCTTGTTAAGTCAACAAAATATATTAATATATACAAAGTAGTTAAATGCAAGGTAGTTTGGGAGGGGGAGCTAGGTGGTGCACCGGGCCTGAAATTAGGAAGACTCTTCTTCATGAATTCAAATTCAGCCTCAGACGCTTACTAGCAGTGTGACTTTGGGCAAGTCATTTCACCCTGTTTGCCTCAGTTTCCTCATCTGCCAAATGAGTTGGAGAAGGAAATGGCAAACCACTGCAGTATCTTTGCCAAAAAAACTCTAAATGGGGTCAGGAAGAGTGGGACGTGACTGAAAGGCAACTAAACAATGAATAGTTTGGGAGGGGATGCCACTTGTAGTTGGCATCAGGAAACATTTCATGGAGAAGAGGGTGCTTGAGCCAGACCTTAAAGGAAGAAGGAGACTCTCTAAGGCAGAGTCAAGTCAAGTCAGCAAGCACTTATGAAGCATCTACTAGGTGTCAAGCTCTGTGCTAAACTTTGGGATTACAGATGTAAGCAGAAAAGGAAGCAAGTCCCCATCTTCAAAGTGCTTATATTCTAGTCGGGGAAGATAGCACATAAAAGGAAGCTAAAAAGGGGGAGATTTCAAAGGGATATCATAGGAAAAATCTGGGAGCACCTGAAGTAGAATGAAGACATGGCTGACCTAGTTGTTGTTTTTCAGGCATGTCTGATTCTTTGTGACACCATTTAAGGTTTTCTTGGCAAAGAGACTGGAGTGGTTTGCCATTTCCATCTCCAGTTCATTTTACAGGTGAGGAAACTGAGGCAAACAGGGTGAAGTGGCTTGCTTAGGGTCACACAGGTAGGAAGTGTCTAAGGCTAGATTTGAATTCAGGTGTTCCTTACCCTAGGCCCTATACTGTTTCTGTAATGTGCCACCTCGCTGCCTCCTCCTTAAAAGTGAAGGTTCTGAGAGGAATCAGCCTCTCTGAGAGAGAGGTCACAATGTGTGAAGGCCAGGGATGGAGGGAGCTTTCAGTTTGGGGGGCGTGCCCCAGGATCATAAATTTAGGGCTAGAGAGGATCTCATAGGCCATCTAATCCTACCCTGTCATTTTATGTTTGAGGAAACTGATGCCCAGAAAGTCCCATTTATTTACCCAAGGCCCCCAGGTGTACATATTCTATCTTTGTCCCTCTCAGAGTGAATCATTATCCATTGTCAGTTTTGGTCCGTTTGAAATCGCCTTCCTTTTCCTTTTGCCCAGTTTTCTTTCTCCACCAATTAAGTTTAATTTTTCTTTCAACCTTTCTTAATGCTTTAAACTTAGAGTCCTTCTTACCCTCCAAATGCCACTTGTTAAGCATTCTTTTCAGGGCTCCAAGCAAGTCCTCTGTCCTTCTGCTTGTCCTTCACTAGGTGTCACTTCTTCCCCAAGCCATCCAACACCATTTCCTCAGACCCAGCTCCAAATTAAAGCTCACTCTTGATGTATTGCTCTGCTAGCCTAGTAGCATATTGGAGCACAGGAGTGTAATTTTAACCGTATGTTCCTAAAAGAATTTGGAGGTCTGCAGGACCCCGGCTGAGGAGGGCAGAAGCATGGCTGGCTGCTCTCCTGGCTTCAAAGAAATAAAAAAAACCTCTCGTTGTAGCCTCATCTTTAGAATGCGTTTGAATACGCATATACCTTATATCATTTGGGATGCCACCTTTCGATGGCAATTATCTTATTTCCTAATGACTTTTGCCCTGTCCCCGCCCCCATAAATGCCTCTAGACTTGAAGCCTCATGAAGAAAGGACTGATTCTTTTTTATATTTGCCACTGGGTCTTGAGTAGAGCGGGCTTCAATACACATTGGATGAATGAATGAAAAATGGAACCTTTTTTTCCCCCTGATGAATTAGACCAGGAATATTCTTGGTTGTTAAAAGTGACTAGAGCTGCTGAATTCTAAGCAGATCTGTTTTGTTCTAATTAAATCAATAATGAAATACATTAAGTGCCTATGCGTAGGTGTTCAATAAATACTTGTTGATAGCTCGGCTTAGAGTAGCATTTATTTTCTTATTTAAATATAAAGCTATTCACAGTGTTGGGTTTTTTTAGCTGTGTCAGTTGGAGACTTAGATGTTTAGTTGTTTTATTTTTAAAGTGGCAAATATGTAGATCCATTTTAATGAGAAGCTAGTTTAATAAACTTTATATCTTCAAATAACCACTCACTAGTGCTCTTTACTATTTTAATCGCTGTTTGGGGGAAAATCCCATAAAACCCATAAAGACAGTTATCTTCCCAGTACTTTTAAACTTCAGTTTCTTGTGTAATTAGTTCATTATCCACCTTGTATATTTGGTCTGAAAACAAAGCTAATTAATCATTCGGAAATGCTTATGACCTTTCTTTGCTTATAAAGATTCTGAAGAGTACAATTATTTGAATGTGACAGTGAAAAGACTCTAATTTTTTACATATAATCATTAAAATGGTGCTCAAGAATAAAATTCCTAATTTGCTAAGAGAATTGGCATCTAGATAATGAGGCCAGACATTAACTCTATTGTGTGAACAGACTAATGTTTCTCAGCTAATGTGTCTCCATATTAAAGGGCAATGTTTTTTAACTTGGACCAGGAATAGACAGAATCCAGTTTTGCAGTCTAGAACATTATGGATATGCCACGAAATACCTATTTATCAGATTCAGAGTCAACAAACATTTATTGAGAGCTCCAGTTCAGCAACAGATGCTTACCAGCTCTTGGTCCAGTCAATCTCCATCTCACATCTCACTTCCTTGCTTGCTTGTAATACAGAGGCAGCTAGATAGCAAACTGCCAGAATTGGTGCAGTAATGTGTTCCTTTGAACTTGTGATCTTCAAATATGAGTGGTGCATATAAAGTTTCTTTGTAATAGTGTTTAATCTTTGTGATGTTAATATTGGTTCCCTGCTGCCAGAGAGGAATTAGAGTTTCAGGAACCACTAGACTAGGGCTGTAAGTTCGTTCATTACAAGGAAGTAAATGGAAATTGCAGAAAGCTGGACTCTTAAGTCTCAAGGATGTGGACTCCAGTCCAGCTTCAGGTACTTACTGGCTGTAAGTATCTGACTGTCACAAAGTGACTTAACCTCTCTGACTATCGTTTGACTCGGTAAAATAGTAATAACAAGAATACCCCTCTCCTGGGATGTTGTCCCTTTTTAAAGGGTTTATGTATGAGCTGTTAGTAGTATTACAGTAGCAACGACTGCTTGTGTGTGTGTGACTTCTGAGGAGTTGAGACTGCACATCTCATGGACCTCGCAGTGCTCTGCTGATGACCCTGGCTTCCCTTGGCTAGTCCTCAGACGGTGGCTGCACAGTCCGTCCTTCTGTCTTGTGGCAGGGCCTGCCAGAGCCTGTGGTAATTGACGTAGCCTTTGAGAAGCCAGGGTCACTGTCCATGTTGTGGTGAGGCAGGCGTTGGAGTAGATGGCCAGTTGGAAGTGGTAGAGAATCACGTGAAGGTAATTTAGAGAGAGGAACATTTGGATCCTTTTGCTTTTATCTCATTCCATGCTGTTTGATGGCCGTGGGGCAAAGAACGCTTGTATGCCATTGAATTTAAAGCAAACAAAGCACCAAAAATATCGTGGGAGCCTACCTGTTGTTCAGAAGTAAGCTTGACTGCCTGATGGCATGAAATATTTATTTGCTGAGCTATCCCAAGGCTCCAATTGTTGATAGGATACTTGAAATCTACTTATACAACGTGTGTGTGTGTGTGTGTGTGTGTGTGTGTGTGTGTGTGTGTTCAGAATCCTTTCATAGTATTCATTCATCCTCCAGTCTATAGAAGCATGAGCTATCAAGGCTTATTGCTTTATGAAGTAAGATTGTAAAAAATAAAACTAACTTGAATGAAGATATTCCTTCCCTTATATAGCCATACCTGATACCTAAAACACTCAAACTCCTATCCTTGTGTATAAATAATAATGTCTGTATTCTGTATATGTGATTCATCGAAATTACGCTGGCATTGAGCCACTGGGCCTAAGATGACCTCTCTAGAATGAAGATTTCATCTGAGATGAATTCTCCTTAGAAAAGAGGGAAATTCAGCCTGTCACTTGAATATGACTGCCATCATTGGTCATATGACCTGAAATGCTCTCTTAGGTCCTGGCAGGGAAGCAACTTTTGGAGCAGATGAGATCAAACTCAAGTTATTTTCTTTCCCGATAGAGCAAAGTTGCAGGTTAAAAATGAAAATCACCATCACTTGCTACAAAGTGTTGTTGATAAATCAGTTTTGTGTAGTGGGAAGAGCGGTGGATTGCAGATAGAAGCCCCTTAGTTAAACCTTCGCCTGGACAAGTGGAATGAGCAGAACAGTGTCTTAGATTGATAACTCAGGCAGCAGTAAGAAGGATGGAGTAGAGAAAGGATGGTCCAAAAAGACCAAGAAAGAGTCTGTTAAAATAGTCCCAGTGAAAAAGACTGGGGCAATTAGTTAATAGTGGTAATGGACACAAAAAGGGACCAGTGAAGAAGGTATTACAGAGATAGAATGAGTATGGCTTGGTAATTGATGAGATGATGGGTTAAACTGAAAAGGGGATGGTCAAAGATGTCTCAGTGTGGATGATGGGAAATCAGTGCTGCCTTCAGTAGAAGAAGGCAGAGTTGGAAGGAGAGGTAGATCTGGTGGGGGAAGATCATATGGAGAATGTTGCATTCAAGATGGACAGGCCATTGGGTAGAATATTCAGCAGATGGTTGGAAATACAGGACTGGGAAATTGTTGGAGATGGATATATAGATTTCAGTTTGATCTTTATAGATGTGATAATTGAGGCCATGGGAACAGATGAGATCACTTAGGGGAGGGACTATAGAATGGGAAGAGAAGAGGGCCAAGAATAGAACCTTGGGGGGATATGCATGTGTAAGGTATTCATGGCTAAAATTTCTTGATTGGCATCTACATAATTAGCACCTAATTGTAAAAAATGTACAATATTACTTAGTGTTGGTCAGTCAATACATATTGCATAAAAATGTTTTAATACTGAGACTTTGCCCCAATCCTATTAATTCTTCTGTTTGAGTGTATTCTACTCAAAGATATTCTTTCCCTTTTATCTGCTAAATAAGTGGTGATTGAGATGATAGGCCTTTTCCAGGGATGATGTGGACCACTTCTAAACTCCGTCTAGACCTGGGCACTGGCTCTGGAGTCAGTGTTCAGATTTTGCCTGTGAGGCTTACCATCTGTGTGATCTTGAACAAAGCCCTTATTTTCCCTGAGCCTGTTTCCTCATCTGTAAAATGACAAGGTTGAACTAGATCATTGTTGTCAAACCCAATTAGAAATGGGGCCACTAAACCATACGTAAGAATCCCTGACACATCGACTTAGAAAACCATCTATTAACGTTACCTATGTCCTGTTTTATCAAATATTTGCCAATTATTTTTTTAATCTGATTCGGGCCACATTTAGGAGTGTTGCAGGTTAGTCAGTTAGTAAATATTTATTAAATACCTACTGTGCTCAGTGCTAGGGATACAAAAAGAGCCGAAAGACTGTCCCTGCCCTCAAAGAGCTTACAGTCGAATGGGGGAGACAGCATGTAAACAAACATAAAGTAAGCTCTGTCCAAGCTACACAGGAAATAACAGAGGGAAGGCACTGGAATGAAGAGGGATTGGGGAAGGCTTCCAGTAAAAGGTGAGCTTTTAGTTGGAACTTAAAGGAAGCCAGAGAGGTCAGTGTTTGACCCCGCCACACCTGATGATCTCCAAAGTCCCTTTCAGCTCCATCTTTTTGATTCTGTGATCCTTGAGCCTGAAAAGAGCTCTGCTTATGTTGCACGAGCTAAAAGGTGGTGATACGAGCTGTGGGGTTCTGTTCCTACTATGAAACACCCATGTGATCAGGACAGCTTTTTAGGGTCTGCCATTTTTCAGAATCGACACAGCATTCAAGTTACATAACTTATGGTTATCCTTTGCCATTAAGAGGACATTCATATGAGTGTATAAAGCAGCACGTGACAGGCCTGCCTTTGCACACATCTTGCATTCATGCAGTGTCTGTGCTCTTTTTGGGAGCTTGCTGTTAGGAGGGCCTGTCTCTCCTTGTAGCTTGGCCTCTTTGCCTCATGGGCTGCATGATGCCTTCTCTCAAAAACAGCTACCCAGTTTGCTGGATGCCAAGTTAGCCTGTTTGCCGCTGCTGTTACCCGTCATTCCTCAGAGATGCCACATGGCTTAGAGAATGAGTGCCACCTCATAATGTGGTAGCATTTGGCTATGATGAATTTGCTGCTAAGTGACTGATTTGGATTCAACAAATCTGGGGTTTTTTCATGACTTCTTTTCAGTGTTTGCCGCATTCTTGCTGGCATCTAGTTGGTTTTGCTACAAGTGACTGTGAAAGCAGAATTTGATCTGAAAAAATGGTTATTTTCAGTAGCCAGGGAAATAGAAATGTAAGAGTGAGTAGACTAACCACATAGAGTTGTTATTTCCCGTACTTGACCGGGCAGTAGACAGTGTGGCACACTGAATAGAGGGCTGATGAGGTTCAGGCCCCAGTCTTGACACATACTTGTTGTAAGACTTTGGCAGTCATGGAACCTTTCGGTGCCCCCAGACAATGCTGTAAGTTGCAGAACAGGAGCCAATCTGTACTGGTAGAAGAGGTTTCCAGACATGGTATTCCCTAAACCGATGGAAGCACAAATCTGATTCAAAGAAGGCAATTTCTACCAACAACCAAATTCAGCGAGCAACTTTCAGAGATGGTCAGAAGAGGGCTGATATGTTAAATGACTGCCAGTGTTCCTTTTGAATCAGTCCTTTGAATCAGTAAATCACTAATCATTTCTTAAGCACCTACACTGTGCCAGGCACTGCAAAAAGAATGTCTTAGGTTTTAACTTGATGATGCCCCTTTAAGGGAGGAAGTGTGGTAGAGTAGGGAGAACACAAGATTTTGAGTCAGAAATCCTGGGTTCAAATCCAGGTTATAATGTATGACCCTGAGCCATCTACTTGAGTCTCAGTCTCTCATATGTTAAATGAGGGAGTTAGACTAGATGGGCTCTAAAGAGTGCTTAAACTATTAAAAAAAAACAATTTGAACATTTTGTTTTACTCTTTTAAGTCTATCGTCCTTTGTGAATGGCTTATAAAAATGAGTTTTCATTGTCTAATGTAAAAGCTCCCAAAATTTGGAGCACAGTATTTGTGATTGTTTCTGTCATTTTTTTAAAATTCTCGAACTTTATTCTTCCAGAATGAGAAAAACTTTCCACCTTTTTTGTTGGTTTTGTAATACATTTATACTATTTTGCGGAGCGTGGCAAAGTTGGGAAATGCGTTCTCTATAATGTAGGCTCGTTGATTTTATAGTCTGTTCTATTGTGTATTTCTTAGCATACTTGGGACTCCTTAAAATATAATTGATGAAGTTATGTATCACATATGTGAAATTATATATATAATTGATTAAAATATAATAACTCATAATCAGTATCAATCAGTAAATATTAAGCGCCTCCTGTGTCCCAGGTAGCGTGCTAATTGTTGGGGATACAAAAAGAGGCAAAAGACAGTCCTGCCCTCAAGGAGTTTACTATCTAATCGGGGAAGACAATGTGCTAACAATTCTTTACAAACTATATCGGGAATAAATAGAATGTAATTAACAGAGGGGTTAGGAAAGGCTTCCTATAAAAGAAGAAATGTTTTATTTAGGGATAATAAATGAGACTGGGGTCAGAGTGTTTTCTGCTTGGACCACAAGTTCTCGACTACCAGCCTGACTCCCAAACTGGATGTATTGAGGCTCATGGGAGATGTCTCCTGTGTTCTTGAGAAAGGTAGGTAGGCAGCCCCATTTTCCTCCTCCTAGTATCTGTACTGCTTTGCCTGTGAAGCATCTCTAGGAATTGTCAAACCATGCTTAACATGTAGCTGACTTCAGAAGCAGCATCAGGATTTGGTTCTTAGATCTGACATTTAGGTGGTTTGGAGGTTTTTAAACAAACAGAAGACAAAACTTGGATGCCGCAGGTGGCCATCTGTCCCAGGGCCTCCCAGGTTGTGGTATGTGGCCCTCATTCCTGCCATATGGCTCATATGCCTTCCCATGAAGCCTTGTCTGATCATTCTCATGGAAGCTGTCTTCTTCCTTCTTCTGTTTTCTAGAACATTTTGTCTGGATTTCTCCTGTGCTTTCATAACACCCTATCTAGTATTATACTTATTTGTGTCTATCTCATTCCCCAGCCCTGCAGTAGAATGTAAGCTCCTTGAGGGCAGCTGCTCAGGTACCTAGCATATACTTTTGCCTATACATTACTTTTGCATGGTAGAGTCACCTTATTCTGCCTCTAGAACACTTGTAAAAATAATCTGACAACCAGCAGAGACCTTTCTCCTATGTCCAGCACATGTGTCAGGAGAGACTATTCCCCTGTGGCCAGATAGTGAGAGGAGCAGGAACATGTATCGTGTACTTTGGAAATAATTAAGTCCTCTGTGCCTGTATGCCATTTTAAAAAATCATGGTGTTCGTTCGTTCCACGTCTTAGGTTTAACTCACTCCTTTGTGTCACTGGCCTGCTTCTTCATGTCTAATTGCTTTGTACACCCGACGATATAGAAACAGAGCCAGTTGACAGCTGGGGGACATTTCCAAATGGATGCTCTGTGTAAAGTTTACATTTGAGCATTGATTTGGCTAATGTGTCATTGTTTTTGTTAACATATTTCTTTTTCATCATTTTTTCCTGCATTTTCTAGAAACATCTTCTAATTATCAGCACCAGATTTTCACAGTAATCGTTATAAAAGCTCGTGTGAAAATTAGATGATAGCACTTTTTTTATTTATGTGATGTGTGTCTGTGAACTGGTTGCCTCTTTGTGGACAGAGCCAGGTTTTATCTAAATTACAGCTAATGTCATGTGGACTCTGGTACTTGCTTTTTAAGGGGCATAATTATTCCTCGTCTTTCCCTTCATAATACTTTCTACTAATTAGATTCAGCAGCCATGCGTCAGTGCCCACTTTGTGCAAGGTACTGCGTATAACAAGTCAGAAGCAAGATAGTCACTACCCTCCACTGAGAGGATATGTTATATACAGAAACATAGGGCAAAATTTGTGGTGAAAAAGGCTGAGGGAAGTTCAAAGTGCTCTTAGAATTTGGGGCGAGGGGGAAAACACACTAATGTCTTGGCTACATGGTAGAGGTTATACTTGATCTGAGCCTTGAAGGAAAATTGTCAGAATGATTTCTAGTCATTGGAAAGAGAACAATACCCAGAGTCAGATGAGATTTGGTTCTACTACATACCTGTGTGATCTTGGACACCTGGAGTCAGGAAGACAGGAGTTCAAATGTGACCTCAGACACGAATGAACTTGAGCAAGTCACTTAACTTCTAACTGCCTTAGTTTCCTCATCTTTAAACGAGAGAGGATTTACCTCCCAGGGTTTTTTGTTGTGGTTGCTGTTGAGGATAAGATGAGATAATATTTGTAAAACACTTTGGAAACCTTAAAGCAGTGTATAAATGCTAGCTATTAATCATATTACTGTTATAAAAATTAAGCATAACACTACAGCAGAATCATAGTTTGATGAGGTAAGTCACTCAGCCTCTGTGCCTCAGTTTCCTCATCTGTAAAATGATGGGAGTTGGGCCCGGTGACAGTGGAGGACGCATCCAGCCCTAAATTTATGTTCCTATATTGGTTTTGGAAGGGATCTCAGAAGTCACATGGTCCAAAAAGTCCTGAACAGAAATTCCCTTTACAATATTCTAAATAAATAGTTATCCAGCTTTCACTTGAAGAGGAGCTGCTGTGAGAAACCCCCTTCAGTCGTGTTTTGTCTTGTTCCATTCCTTAAATGATAAATTCCTCTGGTTACCTATCGAAGCCCCTTATAAAATTTCTGCCTCACTTCTGAAGTTTTCGATAGGTCCCTTTTACCTCTGGGATTAAATATGAACTGCTTACCCAGGCATTTAAACCCTTCCACAATCTGGTACCCACCTACTTTCTAGTCTTATTTAACTTTGCTCACTTTCCCCTGTGTTTCATTCTAGTCAAACTGGCCTTTTAGCAGTTCCCCAGAAACACCTTTCCATGTCTTTTCATGAATACCCTCTTCTCTCACATTTGGGATACTGATTCCCCTCTTCTTTACCTGAAAGAATGCCCAGATTTCTTCAAAACACTGCCTACGTGCCACCTGTACCGCAGGTCATTGAAAGGATAATGGTTTGGAAACTGTAAAATATTCTGTAAATATGTAGTTATTTTCGTTGGAAGTAGTCTGTCAAAAATGTGCTTTGAATTTTCCATCTCTAATGGGCAGCTAGGTCATCAATGGATAGACCACTGACCCTGGAGTCAGGAAGACCTGAGTTTAAATCTGGCCTCAAACACTTCCTAGCTAAGTGACCCTGGGCAAGTCACTTAACCCTGTCTGCCTCAATTCATTTGTAAAATGAGCTGGAGTAGGAAATGGCAAATCACTCTAGTCTCTTTGCCAAGAAAACCCCAGAGTCACAAAGATTCAGACATGACTGAACGACAGCAAACTAGATAATGGCATAGCTACTTATAAAATTCAAGCCTGAAGATTAATGTCATTTGAGTTTTATGGTGGCTAATAATGAAATTTCATAGTTGGGACAGAATATTGGGTTGGTCATGGCTAGGGAGAGAGGTTTCTTTGCAGATGAAATGGAATCCTCAGCACATTCCTATGCACACCAAATGGCTAGGAGACCTTGAGTAAATTGAACGTGGGTTGTTGTTTGTCTCCACAAAACAAAGCCCTAAATCACATTTAGCATAATTTGTGGTTTTAAATTGGACTGATTTAGCAAGGAGAGTGAAATAATCTCTCATCCTGTCAAAAAAGGCGATACCTTCAGACCAGCATTTAATTGTATTGGCAGAGGGACTTTGGGAAAGCAGCAGTAATTCTGGCTGCAGTATTCTTGGTTTGTGGCTAAATCGAGATCATCATTTTCTACTGGTTTCACTAGCTTTCCTTACTGCTCTTAACACTACTAAGAGGAGTGCAGTGAAAGACACCATAGTGGTCTAAAAGACACAGAGCAAATAGTAGGAGATCTCTGGTACTGCACTTCAGAAGGCTTTGTTTTTAACCTGCGTGTCAGATAACGTCTTGTTAATAGATAAGACAGCTTGCAGCTACTCACCTGGCAAACATTTATTGAGTGCCTAATTTATACAAAGGATGCATTTAGATATTGTTTTTACTTAGCTTTGTTGTAGCGAGTATCCTTAAGTGAATGAGATTGAATCCTGTGGGCTTCTTTGTTATTTTGGCCATACCCAAAATGGCTGCTTTCTCTAGCAAAATTCTCTAGCAAAATACAAAGGCAATATAGAAAGTAAGTATCAGAAGGCACAATTTGAGATGCCTTCCAGCCCCCTAGATTTTCCATTAAAATTGACCAGTTTAGCCACCAGCTATGTCAGGAACAAAATCCAGATTTGGGCCATTGGCCTCCTGGAACACTGTCTTCTTTTTCTTTTTTTGTAGTTAATCCCACATTGATTCATGTTCTCCTGTAGTCTCTGGCGCCAAAGACAACATTCCCTTTCCTTCTACCCAACTCCCTCTCCCTCTAAAAGGAACCAGACCATGAATATGTGAGTTTTCATGAAAATGAAAATGAAAGTTATAGACTGAAGTCCTGGGGCTTGGCTTCATGCCCCAGATGCTTTACCATCTTCAGCTTTATCCCTACTGGGACCATGCCCAGTGTGGAAGGGCTGGTGAGAACTTCTCAAGAATGCCTGTTACTGTTTGCACACATACATGCATGTGCACGCACGCACACACACACACACACACACACATATACATATTTGCTATAGTGTCCAGGGAAGCACAGTCTCCTTCTCAGTTAAGGGACAGTAGTCAACCACGAAAGCCAGTTAACTTTTTTTACTTGCTACAACAGCACATGGCGATTTCACACTTTCTTGCCTCATTTATGGAGTCTTCATACATGGGAATGAGGCCAGAAATTCTTGATGTCCCTTGATTCAACCACCTGGACAGATAAGTAGTGCATTTATCCATTGGTAAGGTGGCATTGCTGGACTTGGAATCAGGAAAACCTTATTTCAAATCCTGCCTCAAACATTTAGTGAGCTGCGCACCCCTGGCAGGTCACTAGATGTGTGACTCCACAAGAGTCCCTTAGTCTTTCTGAATCGCAATTTCTGCATCTTCAAAAATCAGAATAATAATGGCAGGATTGTTCTCACAGGGTGGGCGTGAAAATTAGAGATATGTGTAAAATACTTTTCAGATCTTAAAATGTGAGCCATTATTATCTTTATTGATTTTATTGTTATTTGTAAGCATCCTTGTAACTGATTTAGGAGTTTTTTGATTTTTGTTGTTTTTTTTAATCTGTATTCAAAATATACCCTTCAGGTCCTTAGTGTTTTCCTGAGACCTTTGATCGGCACAATAGCATTCATATCGTGCTGCTGAGTTGGTTTTTCATATTTCTAGATAATAACCATGCATTGATCTGTTGCTAATCTGATGTAACCTTTTTTTGTGTGTATTGATCATAATCTTTTACCCAGGAGAAAACCAGAAAACTGGCTTGGTTGAACAGTTCATCGTTTAAGATGGAACTTAAATTGTTGTGATTCAGTGAAATGTTAAGCAGACAGCTATTCAGGTGTTAGATTGTTTAAATAGTCAGATGGGTAGGTCATTCCCCCAGGAGGGGATTTGGGCTTCTACTCTTTCTTTTCAGGGAAGCCCTTACATTTAAAAAAAAAAAAGAAAGTTCATTAAAGAAGAGATAAAAAGTGTGCTTGTACAAGGCTCCCGATTGTTCCTTCAGCTGGCTGTGTATTTCTGGCACTGCAGTATTCTCGTGATAGGTTTGTTGTTGTTGTTGGGGGGTTTTTTTTGCATTTTTCTGCATTTTTCTCTTCATCTCTTCTACGCCATCTATGTTTGTTAAGCATATTCTTGTGAGAAAGTATATTTGCACAGCACCAAAGTGGAAGATTATTTCTTGGAGGATGCAGAACCAAAAGTGATGTTAACAGACAGTTACATGTGAAAGAGATGGTCACATTGGAGTCACACCTCTCTTTCATTTAAAAAAAAATGTGTTGCTGGCGTCCTTGCCGGGAGTCAGGTTTCTGTGTTCACGCTCAGCATTTTGTTTCCACAGCTGTGCCTCCAAACGTAGCAGAACTGAAGAATCTGGAAGTGCTGAACTTTTTCAATAACCAAATTGAAGAGCTGCCCACACAGATCAGCAGCCTCCAGAAACTCAAACATCTGAACCTTGGGTGCGTACCCAGAGAAGGGAGGAAGAGCAGAGGATGCGGCCAGTGGGGGAGGAGCTGTTAAAATAGCGATGACATTCACAAGGCCTTTTGCATCTAACATTTTGAAAGTTTGGTTTTTAAGGGTTTATTACTCTGATACAGTCTTTGAAAAGGCCCACCTGGTATGCATTTCTTTGGTAGCTAATTGAGAAGTTAATTGGTGGGAGCAGTGATAGAAACATTTTGTTATATTTTTTTCCCCAATAAAATTTTGTTTCACTTAGGCATGACCAAGGTGCTTATCTACTAATGTACAATGTTACTGTACTTTGGGGTGCTTGATCAGGAGCTGTGGGGGTGGTAGTAACACAGCTGGGTTTTGTGTTGCATTTTTGAAACTAGGAAATGGTTCACTCTACACTCTTACTAAGGATCATAGGAGCCATTTTTTCATTTACTGCTTCATTAATTCTCACGACATTCCCATGAGAGAAGCTACAAAAGTGAAACGAGGATCATCCTGCACTTGAGGTTACAGAGACAGTGGTAAGGCTTAAGCTCTACAGAATTCTTGTGGATTTCACATGCTTGGAATAACCTCATGAGGTGGGGATTTTCCCTTTTTCGTAAGTGAGGAGATAAAGGCTCCATAAGTTCTGTGGTTTGCCTCTGTTACACGTCTCCAATGTGACCCAGGCCCAGTGAGGAACTGGATCCAGGTCCTATGACAGCTAGGCCGGGGGTTCTCCATGACACCACTTGGCCTCAGAAGAGAGCTTGGGTATTAAACCTTATATATTAAGCAAAACTGTTCGGTTCAAGCTATCATTCTCTGTATGGATTAGTTAAGTTGAGGGTTTCGGAAAAAAGACAATAGAAACTCTCCAGGTAAAGTATAAATTTAATATGAAGTAATAATGAAAATCATTTCATTCACTGAATTCATTGATTTTTTTTTTTAGTCTGTGGATTTGGTTGTAGGCTTTCTTTGTTTCTGAATGGAACTATAGCTGTGAAAGGAAACAAAAACCCTACAAAGTCTGCCAGCTGTCTGGAAAGGGAGCAGTGCCTAAAGGAGATATGGGATGGGCCTGCTTTTAGACCTGTTATTTTTCTTAGTTTTTGAAAAAAAAAATCTGCCATTTGTTGGGGGGTGGGGTAGGAGAAGGTGGGAGTGGTAAAGTAAGAGATAGGGAGGGAAAGTAGGCCAAAAAAGATCCAATGCAAATACTTTCTCCTTCCTCTCTTCCCCCTTCCACCCTTCCTTCTCTTCCTTCCCCCCTCCCTCCCTTCCCTCCTCTCCTTTTTTTTTTTCCTTTCTTCACTCCCTCCCACCCCACAGGTAGCTTTCTAAGAGTGTAAGTTACAGTGGAAGGAGTTTCCACACTGGGAGTTCCCTATACCAATGCCATTACAAATCTAGACCCCAAAACAGACCTCTGAGAATAGTTACAGTTCAGTGAACTCATCGAGCTGGTTTAAGAAAATCATTTTAAAAGATGTAAGGACCTTGTTTTCGTGAGCTCGGGACCAATTTTTCCACTTTTCCCCTTTATTTAGAGTGTGTTAGTTCTCTTGTTCTTTGTAACTGCTTGTGGTTTTTGCTTCTGATGTTTCATTGATTGAATAAAGGGCTCTATATGTAGTATTTTAAGGACAAGGGAGGAGTTTTTCAAGGGGGAACAAAACCGTTAAGTTGTAGAAGGGAATTAAAGACCAGTTTTAATAAGGAACGCATCTCTTCCTTTTCAAATGGCGTTAAAAGTCCTCCTGCATGAAGAGCACTGTTTCAGGTAAATTAAATGAAGGCATCCCTTATTGAGGTGAAAGGCACAGTGGAAAATGAGGCATGCATCAGAAATATATCAAGCGTATACTGTGATATAGCAAACTTGTCTTTATTCAGATAAGAACTTGAAGAACTAAAAGCACCAGCGTCTTTCATAGTATTGAACAGTGATAATTAATGTTCATGCCATTGACCTTCAAAGACCTGCAGGTCCAGATGCTGCCTACATTCTTAATTGTGAAGATAAATATAATATTGGGTCCAATTACAATTTATTTTCTTCTTCTAGTTCTTTAGAAACATAGGCTTCTTCCAGTTCTTAGAAATAAATGTAGGTTATTAGATTTGTGTTTTAATGAACCTTAAAGAACACTTGATTTCTCATGTATTCTGGATAAATAGGAGTTTATTATACAGTCATCCACATACTGAAATGCAGCTTGCCCAGAGGAGGCAAGTCCATGCATACCTAAATGAACTTTTTGCTAACTATGGTATTAAGCACTCATGGATTTTGTGCTGAGAGATGTTTGTAGGTCATTGGGAGGTGAGAAAAATCATTGCCTCCTGTCCGTTCAGCCAAGAAGGCTTCATGAGGTAGTATGATTCCCAGTAGCCATTCAGGGAATTGGAGAGCTTGCCAAATTCAGTCCCGTGTGGTACTCAAAACTTTGGGAGCACAGATGAAAACAGCATCTGTATTGGCCGAGTTTAGGGAGTCAGAGGGGGGCAGGAGGAGATAAGAGAAATAGAGTTCAATTCGACAAGCACTGTAGTAAGAGCTGGAGATACTTGGACCAAAACTGAACTTTTCCTGTCATCCAGGAGGTTGTGTTCTATTAAGTTCTGAATGATCCAGTGGAAAGAGCCCTGCAAGGGTCTGGAGCCAGATCCCACCTCTGATGCGCTCTATCTCACTGTCTTTGGTCACTTCTTTGACCTCAGTTTTCTTGTGAGTGAAATGAACAGGTTGGACAAAATGGCTTCGGAGGTCCTCTCCAGCTCTTTATCTGTCATCCCAGTATAAAGAAATACAGGATAATTTAGGGAGAGTGAGAGCAGTGACAACTCAACAGAATCAAGAAAGATTTCCTGTAAGGAAGCTAAGATTCTGGAAGGCAGAGGTCAAGAGAGAGGGCACTCCTGGCTTGGGGGTGGGGGTGGGGAGATGCACTGAACCGTGGCAAAGTCAAGAAGCAGGAGCTGGAAAGCCTGGTTTGGGGAAGACTTTGCAAAACCGTTGAGATGAAGCTAGAGTGTGTGTAAAGGGGGAATAATGTAAAATAAGTCTGGAAGGGTCATTTAGAGTGAAGGACTTTGAAGCAGAGATTAAGTCTGCGTCTCCACAAGACGCCTGAAATAAGACTGGAATCTACCTGGCGGACCCTCAAAAGTGGAAATCCTTTGTTTTGAGAAGTGGCTGAGAGTCCTCATCCTGTATTTGGGCATGGGAGTTGAATGGATTAGGGCCCATTAGCACCACAGTGCCAGTTATTGTTAGCCCCAGACTATGCAGAATACTTCATGTCCTTGTGATCACCGAGTGGCTCTGCTTTTGTGTATGTTTGAAGGTGTTTCACTCACAAACCCACCTTCCACTTGGGGCCTTTCACTACCACATTTGTTAGAGCAGGGATTTTTAGCTTTTTGGTGGGCGTGGGCCCATTTGACAGTCTGGTGGAGCCATTAGATCCATACTCAGGATAATATTTTTAAATACATAAAATGCAACACGGAAGACTACAGAGGAAACCAATTATATCGAAATGCAGTTATCAAAATATTAAAGAAACAGGCTCATAAATCCCAGGTTAAGAATATCGGTGGTAGAGGCTTATGATTGTAGAGTAACCGACTTGGGAAACTTTTTTGCGTCTGTTTCTTTTTACAAATTAAAAAAAAATTTATAGTCATCTAAAAAACTTTATTGTCTTCTGCCTGCTTAGTCACAGAAGCAGGCCCTACACTCAGTCCCTAGCTCACTTCTCCAGATACCACAGAGGACCTCTTAAGTATTTTTTCCCCATGATGTGCATAGTCATTCCATTTAGCTAGATACAGAGCTCATGCAGTGTCTTTGTTCAGTCTCTAAAATCCTTCTTTCCAGAGATTTGTCTTACAATATGGGGGCGATTTCTTCTTACCCCGTGTGACACAGTCAGCGCCCCTCCCTCTAGATTCTGCCTTCCCTTTGTGTCTTAGCAGTAACTATAATCCTCCTTCATTACCATCTTTTCTTCTTTTCTTTTTGCTCCTTTTTCTAGACCACTAGAACCCAGTCCCACACAACCAAAAACCAGATTCCTTTGGGCAAGCCATTTAACTTTTCTTGGTCCTAGTTTCTTCATCTGCAAAACGAGGTATTTGGACTAGGTGGCATTTTTGATTTGACCTGCAATCAAGCCCTAGAATGTTGCTACATTCTTTGTCAAGCAGACAAAGAGTGGCTGTCATTGCTTTCCTTGGGCCACCAGGTCCATGATCAGATTTGACATCCTTGGCTCTGAGCCGGTTCTTACCCGGGTCTAAATTTCCTTAAGCCAGTGTAATTCTTTCGCCTGCCTTAGCAGAGGACATCCTGCTTAGCTGACGATCCCATCTGAAGCTTATCCAGGCTGCAACTGGGACTGGTGGAGGCATTCTCTGTGACCGCTTTGGCTCTCTCTTCTCTTCACAGTACAGCTCAAGCATTTGGTTAAGCAGCAACCATCCATCTGCAAGACAGGCTGCTAGGCTTCCTAGCCGCCCGCCTTCGAAGTTGTGCCTCTGTGGGTCCTGGACCTGTTCCTTTGGCCGGCCCTGCTTGTGGGCCTCCCACGTACACAGGCGTCAGCACCAACTGTATTAATAACAGGAGTGACTGTTATCCCTTCAAATGGTGGACTTCAGAGTTCTGCTTTTTAGAAGAGGTTGCTTTTGAACCTAAAAACAAAAACCAAAAAACCCCCCCCAAAACCCCTCAAACCAAAAGCAGACAAAAAACCTAAACTAAATAGAACCTGCAATTTAGGTCAAATGTCAGCAGGTGGCAGCGGTGCCTCAGTCATGTTGTTTTCTTAATTATGAAACAGGTGCTTTCCCTGAGATTCAGATGGGACCTAATACCTACAGCCCCATTGAGCCAACCCCCTAGATTTATATCCATGGATTTTTTTTCACTCCTCCTTTGATATTTCAACAGATTTATGATCTTTACAGTGTGGGTGCCCCTTTCATCGCTGCGGATGGCTACTCATACATACCTTGTCGTCCTGGGAGACTCTTTTCTATATTCCTTCTTCTTTTAGTGCAGCTGGTATATTGGGAGCCTTCATCTTGATGTCCTGACATTACATGTTACTAGTGGAATGCGCCAACCATCCATTGGTTATCCCTTACAGTACAAGGCTGGTCCTCATCCTTTCCTGTTTGTGCATTTCTCTAATTCTATTCTTTATACCATTTCTCCTGCATACGACTACTTTGTAATCTGTGGCAGCATACTTATGCCCACCATGTACCTGTCCATGGTCCTTTCAGTGATCTGCAGACTCTGCTGTTCCAACACTGGGAGGCATTGAGAACAACCAGAAGAAAACCGATGTGAGAAAGAGAGGTTTCAGGGAAAAACTTAGTGCCATTAAAAAATACTCTGCAATTTCCTCAAGGAATTTCAGCCAACTTTGTTCCTCCTACTCAGTTCTCTAATAGTTAGCACTTCAGACTTTGAGTTACTCTACTTATAAAAATATAACGCTTTATTACGATAGTTGACCTTTTTTGTTTCAGAGTTTCCAAGTTTAGAGTTACATTTTAAATAAATAAATATCTGAGATATTATATTCAGTACCTTTCTCACTAATCTCTAACATGTCCTTTACCAAATAATCCTAAACTCCTTGTGCTGGAATTGAACATTTTATCTTCAGTCTTCCGCTCATCTCATTGCCAACTCAGCGTGGCTTTGGTTATTGTGGATGCTGGCTATCTCCTTTGCGTGTCAGCCACGCTTTATTTCCTTGGTTGAGACTCTTGAAGCTAAGAGAAAGAATGATTTTCTTTTGTATTTCTAACACTTAGGATACTTGTTCCATTTTCCCACGTGAAATAGTTAGGGAGCTGTATGTCTTGGCAAGCTTCAAACCTCCTTTGGCTTTCTTCTTTGCGTTAGAAGTTGGTAACTTTCTACTTTATTTTGCTTTATTTCCTATTCTTGAATCACCTTTTAAAAATAGCTTTTGAATGGGTGTAACTTGGCTTTCATACATCATGAGAAAATAGATTATAATGGAAATTACCTTTCATATCACATTCACTATCAGCTTCAAATATTGATCTGTAAACTTGTTTTTTTAAATGAACTTTTCAATTTATCTGCATAGCAAAGGTTCTTAAGCTTTTTTTGTGGCAGTCTAGTGAAGCCTATAGACCCTTTCTCAGAGTAATGTTTGTAACCTACATTCATAATAGAAAGAAATGTCCAATTTCATTTAGAAGTTAGTGGAAATAAAGATGTAATCTTTTTCACATTCGTGTTCACAGACCCCTCCTGAAGTCTTGGAAATTTATATTTATAAAAAAAACTTAAACTTTTAGGGGAGAAAAGGAAGGACAAGTGATTGAAGTAGTCAGTGATTGAAGTAGTCAGTGTGAGCACTAGCCTTGGCTATGCCTGTCTCCAGTTGTCTGGTTTGGGAGGTGGTGATGGGATTATGTTGAGCATCAGAAATCCTGAATTTGAATGTGGACTCTGCTGTACTTGTACAACATTGGACAAGTCTACTTCTGTAGGCTTCAGTTTCCCCATCTGAAAATTAAGCGACAAGACTATATCTCTGAAGATTGCATTCAACAGAGCACTACTCATCAAATGGACCAGCTTTCTTCTTTTTTTAAATTGTTTTATTTTTTCAATTAACAACAGTCTTCTTTTTCTCCTTTCCACCACCCCACCTCCCCATTTGAGAAATCAAGAAGCCCCTATTACGGACACGTACAGTCAAACAAAACAAATTCCTGAATTGGTGTCCAAATTATATTTGTTTCAGTGTGCTTCCTGAGTCCAGGAGGTGGATAGCATGTTTCATCATTAGTCCTCTGGAATCATCTGGGGTTGTGGTTTGTCATTCTGTTGATCAGAGTTCTTAAGTCTTTAAAAGGTTTTGTCTTTACATTATTGTTATAATTATATAAACTTCTCCTGCTTCTCCTCACCTCTCTCTCTGCATCAGTTCATACAGGTTTCTGAGAAGCCATCTCCATTATTATTTACAGCAGAATTGTATTCTGTCACCTTTATGTACTATAACTTGTTCAGTGAGTCTCCAATTAGTGCGCACCCCTACATTCTCAATTCTTTGCTCTGTTTCATGGAAGATCCATTTTTTTCTCCCATACGGTTATTCTCAGTTTTGCTGGTTAAATTATTTTTGAGCCAAGCATATAACCTTTGACCAGGAAGCTCTGAATTTTGATTATAGTGTTCCTGAGAATTTTCGTATTGGAGTTTCTTTCAGGTCACTGGTAAATTCTTTCTATTTTCACTTCAGTCTGTGATTCTAAAAGATCTGGGAAATTTTATTTTCTGATTTATTGAAAATTGATGTCTAAGCCAAAATTGACGTCTAAGCACCTTTTTTTGGTCATGGTAGTCCATTGATTCTTAAATTATCTCACTTCAATCTCTTTTTCAGGACAGTTCTTGCTAATGAGATAGCTTATATTTTCTTTATTTTTTTCTTCTGTTTTTTTTTTACTATAATATTTCTTGTATCATTATCATCTCTTTGATACATTTTAATTTTCAGTAAATTTGTGGCTTGGGTAAGATTTTGTACCTCTTGTACCATGCTATTAATTTCCTTTCCAATTCTTTCTTCCACAGCTTTCGTTTCTTTTCCATTTTTTTCTGCAGTGCTGTCATTTCATTTGCAAAAACATTTTAAACTCTTTAAAACTCTTGCTGAGTTTATTTCTTCCAGAAATTCTAGTTGATCTTGTTTCTAAGCTATGTTTTTCTTTCGGACTTTGCTTTTGGAAATTTTGGAGTCATTTTCTTCTTCTGGGTCTGTGTCTTGAGCATCTGTCACTATGATGGTTTCTTTATGTTTGGATTCTTTTTCCATTTGTTCATTTTTCCAACCTGCTTCCTGACAGCTGCCTTTATGTTAGGGCCAGTCTCTGCGTGTTTTCAGAGGGAATGTCTGGGATGGTCTTGTTGCTGCTTTCTTGAGGATATTGAGTTTTACATTACTCCAGGATCTCAGGGGCAGATCAAGCTTGTGACCTGCAAACCGTCAGTGTTCTCTAAGTGGTCTGATCCAGTGAAAAGTCTGATGTCTGTTCTCCTGGTCTGAGCTCTGCAAATTCCTAACCTAGGCTTGCATCTGAGCAGCACACCTGAGGATTTGTTCCCATTTGAGTTCCAGTAGACTGCTCCTGGACTCAACCACTCTCAGTCAACTGGAAAGTTCTTCTGGTTCAAAGTGACGGAATTACAGGTCCCCTTTGGCCTGGCATTCATGCCCTGGAAATTCTAAAGTAGGCTTCAGACTGGGATAGGGTTGGAAATGAGACCCTGCTTTGCTCCTGGGGCCCACAATCCCTCCTCACCTTGGAATTCCACCTTTAGACTCAGTCTACCTTGGATCTAAGATCCAAAATTGGGTAATGGGCCATAAAGCAACCAGTTGACAGTTATTCTTGCGCCTTGAATGTGTTTAGGTCCCCATTTTCTGGGCTTGGGACCTTTTCTTGCCTTGGGGCATAGCCTGCTCCTTGGCTAGATGACACCACAGGACCATTCATGATAATACTCCATTCCCAGACCTCTTTTTCTGTTTACCTCTGCCAACCTAGACAGGAAAAATAATTTTTTTTCCTTGTTCTTGGCTTTCCTGATCAGGACTTGTTCTGGTATATTTTCTAGATCTTTTTGGAGGAGATGTGAGATAGAGTCTAGCTATACTTCTTTTGATATCTTGGCTTCTGCTCAAACATGACCTCAGGTTTCTTAATATAGATTATTTAATTAAAATAACTAAGAAAGTGATCTTAGGATTACAGGGTGCTTCCAGGCTATACTTATGTAAGTATATATGGCTTATGGAATAGAGTAAGGAGAGAATATGATTATGACTGATATTCATAATAGCGTTGAGATCTTAGAGTGGAAAGAGCACTGACTTTTGAGCCAGAAATCCTGACTCATTATTACTACCTTTTTCGCGTTGGGCTAGTCATTTCCTCTCCACCCCCATCCCTATCCCCACCCTCAGTTTCTTGACTTTGGATTAGATGGACTTTGAGATGCAATTTTTTGTTTGGTCACCTGTGATATAGGTGTAGAATACATACCAGTATAGGAGCAGTTGTCTAATGGAATATGTTACATTTCTGAGATTTCTATATCTATATTGCCTAAACACTTGCTGCTTTTTCTTTTTTTTTTTTTTTTAAGTATGAACAGGCTAAATACTTTGCCCCGAGGATTTGGCTCTTTACCAGCCCTGGAGGTCCTTGACTTGACTTATAACAACTTGAATGAAAATTCTCTTCCTGGAAACTTCTTCTACCTTAGTAAGAAACTTTTAATTCTATAAATCTTTTTTAAAAGGCGCTTTGCGTTCTGAAAGTGAAATTTATTTGATAGAGCCCAAACTCCGAGAGAAATTATTGGGTATATATTTTTTTCTTCCCAGGGTCCTTTTGAATATTCTTTCATAGCTCAGCAGTATGCATATTTGATCTATAGTTACCTGACACTGTTGGGCCAAAGTGGACTTGCTTGGTAATGGCATATTAACTTTCCGTTATGGAATATTTTCCTGAGTATGATCAAATCACATATTTAGCTAGAAAGGGTGAAGAATTTGACTTTCATCTTAGGGAGTATATAACAAAGGACTCTCACCATCCTCTTGCTAATAACTCCTTTATGGGATCTGCCACAGAAGAACATTCTAAACTATTATGAATATAAATTTTTCTAATGAACTCTTTAAGGCATTAAACATTTCCCATCCAGGATTATTGTTTTAAACACTTGGGAAAGACTCTTTTTGAGTCTGGCGATTTTGTATAAAAGCATGTTTGACGATCTGATGGCACCAAGATCCTATCAGAGGGTCATGCGGCTAACATTTCTTCTGAGGAGGCAGAATACAATGGCCACAGTTCACCAAACCTGAGAAAATGCAGCCTAGTCTTAATTAAGAACTGAATTTAGTGATTGGCCTGGATCTATTGCTGTTGGGAATTGAGGCTTCGAGTTAATGTCATATTATGTTTAGCTATGAGTTGGCTTGCTTGAGCTACAGCTTAAATAGATTAATCTTCACAGCACATAAGAGACAACCTGGGTTCAAGACCTACCTCTGACACATCCTGACTCAGACTAGTCACTTCCCCTCTCAGTGCCCTAGGCCATTCTGAGATTTGAAGTTACCAAGCTACTGAGGAGTTGGTCAGCATTTGTGGAGGGATTTTCCATACCAGGCAGTCCCCACATGTGAATCCAGATCTTCAGCCACTCCTACTGCCACCAAAAAAAAAAAAAAGACTGCCATATTAAAGTACGAGCTAGATTGAACACAAAGTAGTCTTTCACCCTTTTTTTTTTATGATTTATACTACATTTAAGGATTTTGTATTCTTATGGTTATATTGTATCTAAAAATGCTTATTGTACAGTATTGTTAAAAAAAAAACTTTTGTTCATTTAGATAGATTCTGGATAAATAATAGTTTCTTGTATTTCATCCTTCCTGTTATTTTATTGTCTCTTCTGTCCTCTTTTTCCCCCCTTCTTGAAGCAGTGCATAATAATAATAGTAATTAGTCTGTGTGGAAATAAGGCCACAAAATTATAACCTTCATCATTAGTGAGGTGAACTGTTCTCATGGCCATGTTTAGAATTGTTTTGTGCAGGATTCTCTGTGCTCTGGATATCAGTAGGAAAGACACAGAAGCTTTCTTTGTGTAACTTGGATGCAGATGGACCGATAAATGGGCAGGAGAGCAATAGAGAATAATGTCCCTCTTTTCCGAAAGCCTAAGTGCTGAGACGAGGTGCCCCGGACCGCTCCTGCCAAGCAGGGTAGAAACTGTTAATTGTGTCCTTCCATTCTGATATACATGTCTTCCTTGCCCACAGCAGCAATACAATAAGCCAGTAAATCTAAGCTTGACCTGCTTCTTATGATTGCGAGCTCTAGGTACGTCAAAGGCTTTTCACCGAGTCAGGGTTATTAATCAAACCCAACTCTTTCATATTGATCAGACCTCAAACGGTTGGGTTCTGTGCCACCCTGTTTATATATTGCCGTTTAATTTGCAGCCACCCTGCGTGCACTTTATCTAAGTGACAACGATTTTGAAATCCTGCCGCCAGATATTGGGAAGCTCACAAAGTTGCAGATAGTAAGTAATTTATCTAAATTCTTAGAAAATCAATTCACTTTCGCAGCCCTTGTAGGAGTAGAATCGAGTCAATTTGAGAAGTCGTGGGGTTTGTTTTGCCAGGGATAAACCACTACACCTGATACTGTTTCTTGTTTATCCGCAAGACACTTGTAAATAAATTGAAAGGATTGAGCGGCGGGGAGGAGAGAGAGGGCAGTGAGGAGGATGAGAGTTTCTGTGGCATGCTTCTTTGTGGGAAAATTGTTCTCACAACTTTGTATTTTCTTGTAGCTCAGCCTTAGGGATAACGACCTGATCTCACTGCCAAAAGAAATTGGGGAACTTACACAGCTGAAGGAGCTGCACATCCAGGGGAACCGCCTGACTGTCCTTCCCCCCGAGCTTGGTAAGGCTGGACACGAATGGATTAGATGGTGCGTCGAAGTACTCCTCCCATGCGTGGCTTCTGGAGCCAGCCCCTGCTGGGACGCGGTTCTTAGGCTTGGGAGACGCCCCAGACACAGTTTCCAGCTTTCATGGAGACTTCTGGTTCTGTGTGTGTCAGGTACAAGTCAGCCCCTGGAGGGCAGCCTGCAGCCTTGAGGTCACAGGTTCCCCTCCCCTGCCCCAGGGGCTTTCCTGTGTCTCATCCAGAGCTGTTCCTATCCTGGTGGTGTGCTGCTTTGAAGTAGCTGCTCTTGGTGCAGGGATCACTCAGTCCAGTTTCTTCCTTGTCTCTCTCTCTCTCTCTCGCCCCCCGCCCCCAACCCTCTCCCCAAATAATTAATAGCTACTTGAGGATCAGGTCCGTGAGGGCTCTAAATGTAAAGTGGAAAGAGAGCCCTGGACTGAAAGTCAGGACCTTTAGGTTCTAGAGTCCCAGCTTGGCCCTTTTCCATGATGGGAAATGATCTGGTTTGGGGTTTTGAGGATCTGAGTTTGCATTCCAGTTCTACTACTTATTATCTGTGTGACCTCTCCTCTCTGTGTGTGCCTCATTGTCCTCAACTGTAAAAGGAAGGTGTTGGACTAGGTGACTTCTTGGGTCCTTTCTAGTTCTAAATTTATAATTTTGGTCTTATGAGCTTAGTAGCCATGAATCTTTACTCTCTGTGAATCTTCATTTCATCATCTGTAACATGAGGTTGTGGTAATAATTTTTGTGCTGGGGACTCTTGTGAGGATCAGATAAAGTAGTGGATGTAAGACATGTGAAAAACAGAAAGTGTTGGGTGGGGAGGGTGATGGTGATTGTTGCCATCTACCGGGCAGGTTAATCTGTCATCTGTCAGTCCAGTAAACCCTAATTGGAAGAGAATTTTTTGATCAATTCACTAGGTATTTATTAAATGTAAGACACTATGCTAAGTGAATGAAAAAGCATTTAATTGCTTTCTATATGCTAAACATTGGACCTACAAACAGAAAATTAGAATAGTCCCTGCCTCAAAGAACTTATTTTCTAATTGAGAGAAACAGTATATTCAACAGGGCCAGATGGAAAGGCCGGGTGGACTTTAGGGTACATTGGCCGGGTAGATAGATAACAAGGCACAGGATTCTTTAGCATTTACTAATACAGTGTATAGCAGGGCCCAGGAGTCCATAGGGGGCATCAGCAGAGCAGATGGTAAGGCCCTTGGACCTTACATTTTTAAAAAGTGTAAGATTTTCTTAAAGTGTAAGAGACAGCCTATATACTCAGTGAGCTTGCAGTTGAGTTAGGGACATAAGACATAAAAGTAGAAAAACAGCTAATTAAATTAAACTCATTATTGTTTGCTACAACTGCAGAAAGATGTCACTCAAGCCTTATTAAGCACCTACTATGTGCCAGGCATATACTAAGAAAGTGTACGATAAGCTGTCTAGTGAGTTATCAAAAGATAATGATAACTGTTAGTGTTGAGACCAATGAAGTATTGCTTTAGGTGGGGTGGCCTGAGACTTGAGGATTGAATTGAGTCTTGAAAAACAGGTATGATTTGGCTAGGTGATAGAGGGAAAGAAGAGAATATTCTAGGTGGGTAGAATATAGTCAACAAAAGTGTGGTATTAGGGAAGCATGAGTTATCCTTGAATAAGACAGTTTTCCTGGAACAAAAGATTTGGGAAAATAATAGTATATGTAGGTTGCCTATTGTGAAAGGCATTGAATGACAAGCTCGAGAGTTTTTACCTTGTAAATCATGGGGAAATCCATTGTAGGTTTTTGAGCAGGAGACTAACATGAGCAAAACAGTGATTTTAACCTTTGGAGGTTAATTTTAATACCATGATAAGTTGTACTTCTGTCTCTCCTAGGGGAGGAGAAAAGGGGTAGGACATTTATAATGTACTTTTCTGTTTGGGGAAATGCACTTAGGTTTTTAACATGGAAGTACCCTGCTGACCAGAGAATGGTAGCAGTTGTCTTTGATCACCATTCCATTCCTCTTGCATATGACAGCCAGCCATACTGGCTTCCTTGCTGTTCTGATCACACAGCACTCCTGTCTGTATGCCTTTACCTTAGCTGTCCCCATGTCCCCCACCTTAGCTCAAGGCCTGCCCTCTATATGTAGCTTTTCTCAATTCTCTCCTATCCCTCTCTTAGCTACTGGTTCAATATCTCCCCAAATTACCTTGTATATATTATGTATATACTTATATATGTACATGTGGTCTTCTCCAATAGAATGTAAGCTTCTTGGGGACAGGCACTATTTTCCCTTTTGTATCCACAGTGCTTAGCACTGAATTGCTTTCCAGAATGGTTGGATCAGTACACAGTTTCGCTAATAATGTGTTCATATGCCTACCCTTTCCACCGCCTCTCCCTCATTGACTGTTCCCATCTTTTACCATCTTTGCCCATTTGTGAGGTAGGAGGCAAAGCCTCAGAGTTGTTATGGTTTGAGCTTCTCTTGCAAGGAGTGATTTGGCCCAGTCTTTGTTATGAATGTCAAGAACTTGCAGCACTTTTTTTAAAAACTATTTGTTCATATCTTTTGATAGTTTCTTCATTGGAAAATGACCCTCCATCATGTTTGTGCGAGTTCTTTATATTTCTTGGATGAACTCTCATCAGAGATATTAAAGCAAAGATTTCCCCCCAAGTCAACAGCTTTCCTTACTAGCTTATTTCTGTTGACTTAAGTTATGTAAAAGTTTTTCAATTTGATGTAATTGAAATTTTCTATTTTATCTTTTATGATTGCCTCTGCCCTTTGTTTGGTTAAGGATTTTCTCCATAGTCATAACCACAAGAAGTAACTTATCTGGTTCTCCTCATTTTTTTTAATGGTGTGACATTTAATATTAAGTTTGTGTATCCATTTTGAGCTTGTTGTAGTATATAGTGTAAGTATAATTAGATGTAGATCTAATGTTCACCAAACTATTTTCCAGTTTTCCCAGAAGTTTTTGTCAAATAGGAAATCTTCCCAAAGCATTTTATGTTATCAGGTTCCAAAATGTGTGTAATAATGGAATTTGAGCATTGGAAGGGAGCTAAATGACCATCTAGTCCAATCTGTACATGAAAGGAGGAGTCACCATTGTAATATAATCAACAGATAGTCATCTATGCTTCTGCTGAAAACCTTAATAACTACCCTCCCTGTGGGATTATTCTTTACAGAAGTTGGCAGTAGGTATCTCAGTTGTCTCAGGCTTTTTAATTATACTACAGGTGCCCAGAGACAACCTTTCATGACTCTAACTCCTTAAGGTTAATTCTAGAGTATGGCAGAGATGTATTCAGAAATGATAAGGAGACCCTCATTCTTCTAGGGAATTTTTCTAGGGAATTAGGATACCTAATTATCTCTGGTGTCATCATTATTTAAAAAAAAAAGACCATTTCAGTCCAAGTGTATTCCATAGAACTTTGGAAATACTTAGCCACTTTCTTTACCTTGGCAAAATCCAAATTTTTAAAGTTAGGGTGTGATTAACCACTCTGCCTCCTTTAAAAAAATTGTGAAGCTAGCACCACTTAAATGTATGCTTGTTAATTAGGTGTTGGTAAGCTTTTTTAAAATTTAAAAAGTTTTAGTTTCTAACATAGAATTTCATTGTATTTCTTGTTATAATTCTGAGTGGTGCTCAGAACTCCAGAAAGATCATATATAGAAGCCCTTTTTTACCCTTGTGCTGGGCATGAGTCAAGAACACTGACCCTCGAGTCCCTACCTCCCTCATAAGGCATTTGGTGTTAAAAGCTTAGCCAGTAGTTTCCTGCCCCTAGATAGAGCAGGGAAGGGAGATCCTGATGGGGGATTCAACTTTAACCATCCTGAGGGAAGGAAAGCAAGGGGGTGGGGTGGGGCATATCTTCTATCCCCAACAACTACCCCAGAACTAAACGGTAGAATGAAAAACACTCAGGTTCTAGTGGTAGCTGTACCACTCTTTGTGAGGCCTAGAGCAAACCATTTTGCTCTGCCCCTCAGTTCTTTTGTCTTTGCAATGGAGGGCTTGCCCTATGATAGCAGAAAGGTCTCTTTCAGGTTTAAAATTCTGTGAGAAGAGGCCTAAAAATGTTAGTGTAAAAAATTCCAGCCTTAAAAAGATTAATCCTCAGTGACCTAGAAAATTCTGCTTTCCAAAAGGACTTATTCTCCAAGATGTTACTGCATTGCTGCTTGTTTTCCCATTATATTTTAGATTTCATAACTGCCAGAATTGCTGGCCAAGTCTAGAAGCTCTAACAACAATGATTTCCTCCTTTTTAATCATGTTTACGTTGAGTACCTAGGAGCATAGAGATATTGTTTGACCAATAAAATTGTAGCCTGTGATTTTCTGAAGAGGTAGGGTCAAGTTAGGGGAATAGTCTCAAATGATTTTCAAAAGGTCAGGCTGTGACCTATGATCCTGACCTAAGTTGTGAGCTCCATGAACTGGAATCCCATCTTCTCCTTTGTATCTCCTGAGAAGCCAAAACAGTGCTTTACAAGTAGAAGGTGCTCAGCAAATTGTTCTTTGACTGTCCTGTAGTAGAACTTATCCAATACAGAAGGATTAATAGGATTCCCTGTTTTCTGAGTCATAAAGAACATTGTACTCTACTTAATTTCCAATCTTCATGCATCTTTGCATTTGGCCCTAATTATAATTATAATTGCCCAGAATGCCGTTTTTAGGAGTCCTTTTGAGTTAGTATCTTCGTGGTAGAATGTTATCGTTGGAAAGCAACCTTCAGGACCAACCCATCTTACAGTTGAGAAGAAAGAAGTGAGCCAGCCCTTAGTCAGTGTGCTTTTGGGGGGGTCGTGACTTGGCTGAAGTCACTCAGCTCGTCAGTGGCAGAGCAGGGCTTAGAGCCGAGGTTTCCCGTCTGCTTCCAGTGCTCTTTCCACTGGGTAACATGGCCTGTCCCTTTATGGGGGCTCTTCCCTGTACATTTACAAGTCTGTCCAAGTGTTTTCTCTTCTTGTCACTCGTTTGTCTCTTTTGTCGGTTTGGAGCAGATGTTTGTGGGTTTTTTATTCTTCTAGAATACTCATCTCTTAAAACCCGATTTTAAAATATTCCCCCACCATATTTTTCACTGCATTCCCATTCCTTGGAGGATGATTTTTTGTTTTTTGCATTCAAGTTTTTAGGTTGTGCCATTGGTTATTTTTTTCGATTTTTTTTCAATTTTTTTGTTTTTGTTTTCCATGCCTGCTTTATGTGACTCTACAGGTTTGTGTCAAATAACTGGATGATTAATAGCAGGGCTAATGTGTAAGACTGGTTTTCGATCCAGTGTGCAGCCATTGAGCACTTTTTCTTTGAGTGGAGACTTAGAGGTCTGGTTGGTGTCCCCATTTACCTTTGTGACAGCGTGTCTTTCAGTAGTGATTCCTTTTTCTTCCAGTGCTGATGAATAATCCTTGTTCTGAACCCATCTTTTAAATTTTTTAATATGATTGATATCTACTCTAGCCCTTTGTCACTTGACTAGTATTAGTCATCTGCTTAATATTTCAGAATATAGAATATCCATCTATTTTCTGTGACCTCCTTGTTTTGTTATACATTAATGCTATCAAGAATTTAGAGCAGTAAGCGCCATCCTGTTTTGTAGTGAAACTAACATGCTTGCTGGGACATGTGACCTGTTTAGCTGTTGTATTGAGAAAAGCGATGTGACATGTGACGGTTATTAAATGACTCAAGAATAATTGGACTCCACTGACATAATGAAACAGTTAAGAAAAATCACCAGCCGAGGTCCCCTGTTGTAAGTCCTCACATTACCTGACGTGAGATGCTTCTGCTGAAGACCTGATGTCAGGCTTTGTGGCAGAATAGAGGTGACTCTTGGTTGTTCAAGGCAGTGCTGCTTGAGGGCAAGTTTCTCGAGGCTCCACCACGCCACAGAGGCTTCTGCCATGGCCTTCCCCAGCTAAGAGAGTCAGAAGCACAAGATTGCCTCAGGGGGTTGAATTTGTTTGGCCCTGCCAACTCAGGAAATGGATAGAGGCAAAACACATTACGATTTCAGTTTAATTCAGCGAACATTTTGTTGGTGTCTGATATTCAAGACGTGGTCCCCGCCTTTCAGGAGATTACCATGTACTTGTAAGGGAGAATGAATGACAAGAGACAATCAGACATAGCAGACTGTGACAGAGAATAGGAGCCAGACCATCCTGGGACGACCTAATGTGTCCCCTGAGGAAGAGCAGCAGGGGGCCACCCAGGCTGACTTGACCTCCTCTTGCTATGCCTACTTGAGGAACTGGACATTGCTCTGACCTCCTGCCTTCTGTCACTTTCTGTGCCTGGAGATGGACCTCCACCTCCTGCTACATAGTCTCCTGCCTGATCTCAGCTTTTGGAGGTGAGAGGAGAAAGGGAACCATCTGACTGTGTGCCTGCCTTCTGTCTTGGGCTGTGCTTGTTTCTAGCTTCCTAGAAAGAGGAGTGGTGCTGTCCCCTCAATATTGTTGTACCTGGACACACCTGACACATCCCATTGATCCGAAACCCCGTAGATTACCATCTAATTCCATTGCTCACCACCTGATTCCTTATGCCCATTCCCCTCAACCCTCCCACCCCAAAGTTCCAACTAAATACCACCCACTGTTTTTACTGTGTCCTCTGGAGGACATCTTTCAGACAGGAAGGGGGAAGGAAAGGGAGTGTTTATATAGCACCTACTATATTCCAGGTACTGTGCTGAGTGCTTTATAAATATTATCTCATTTTATCCTAAAGACAACCCTGAGAGGTAGGTGCCATTATTATCCCCACTTTACAGTTGAGGAAACTGAGGCAGAAAGTGGTTAAGTGACTTGTGTAGGGTCTAAGTGTCTGAAGCTGGGTTTGAACTCAGATCTTCCTGACTCCAGGCCTAGCCTAAACTTCCCTTCATCCTAAATTTTTTCCTTTCCCACTCCTTCCATCTTCTAGCTATTATGAAACCTGTCATCCTTCTGATTGTACAGCCTTCCTGGCTACCCTTTCTAGTACTGGCTTCTAGTACTTATTCCCCTTGGCTTACTGATCAAGGAGGGGAAATTGAAATACCCTTTGTTCCCCATTGCCACTTCTGGGTTCTCCTCCTGCCTCCATTATTTGAGGTTCATGCAATTCATATCCACCACCCAATCAAAATCTGGGTAGCTGTTGTCTGTAAACCTCCAGGTCACTCCTCTTCCTTCCTCAGTGAGTTCAGTACCTAGCTCATAATTTTTCTCTCCTCCCCAATTCCTGCCCTCTTACTTGGGGACTTTATTAAGCATTCGTACTGATTTCCTCTTCAGCACCCTCACCACTCTTTTCTTCAGCCTCTTCACTTTTTCTGTTCCACCACACCTCAGCCACACATAAAAATGGTCATTCTCTTGATCTTCCCATCATTTACCATCATACCGCCTCCAAGTTCAGAAATTCTGAAGTCCCCTTATCTGGCCATAATCTGTTGGCTTTCCACCTCTCCCTCTGCCTTCCCTTTTGTCTACACCATGACCTCCAAACTCTTGACCCCTCATTTGTCTCCCAGGCTGTCTCTCCTGCCCTAGCCACTCTTTCTTCTTTTCTGCATCTTGACTCATTGGTGAATGAATTCAACTGAACACTGACCTCCTCTCTTGAGTCCCTAGCCTCCTTATCATATTACCAGTTATACCTTGCTAAGCCTCAACTTTGGATCACTCCCACCATCTGTTGTCTTTAATCCTACACATGTGTTGCTGAGAGAAGATGGAGAAAATTACACAACTGTTCAGGTTGGATCCACTACAAATTTGTTACACAACTTCAACTGGGCCCTCACTGCTACTTGGCAATCCTGCTCCATCTCTCTTATCGACTCACTCTCCACAGTGGCACTCCCAAACCTTCTTTTCCCTCCTTGAACCTCCCATGGCAGCCCTTCCTCCCACCCTCTTAGCTGAGAACCTTGCATGACTTGGGAGGCCATTCACCACGAACTCCCTCTTCTCCCCTCTTCCTCATCACATATCACTCCTATGCTTTCTGCCACTATCTCCTCCTTCACCCCATCTAGTAGGTAGGATTAAGAATAAACTCAAATGGGGAGTAATTTAGTTACAGATCTACATACAAGACTTCTTGTATAATTAACAAAGTAAAATTTATCAAATGAGTACCATCTTCTTAGAATTGCCTTTTAAGATCAATGGGATAGTAATTGGTGTTTATTTAGTTGCTCAGGTGAAAGAAATACCATGTACTTTTAGTTCACTTTAAAAAAAAACATTTTGATTCCTCTTTATTTTTTCATTACAGTTCTTCGTATTTTTCTGTCTTTGCTCAGTGAGCTTTCCCTCGTAACAAAAAAGGAAAAACAGTTGAACAAAAGCAGTGGGCACCTTGACTCCCTGAGAGGACATGCCATATTCTGGGGTGCATATACTTGCACCCTGATGAAAAAAGGAAAGCATATTTCCTTGTCTTTTTTGGAGGCCAAATTTGGCCCAAGAAAATATAAATTGATGGTGTCATTTCATTTTTTTATTCTTCTTATTTGAATTCCTATAGTCATTGTATGTGCCTTTGTATGTCTGCCTATGTGTATTGCTTTCTTGGTTCTGCTCAGTTCACTGTGTGGCAGTTTATACAAGTTTTCCTCAGTTTCTTTGAATTCCTTCTATTTGCAATTTCTTATGATGCGATAATATTCCCTTATATTCATATGCCATATAATTTGTTTTGCCATCTGTCCAACTTAGTTTCCAGTTTTTTGCTTCTCAGAAACCCATTTCTATGAATATTTTGGGGTGTGTGTATATACACACACACAGAGCTCCTTTCATCCTAAATTTGTCCTCTTTGGTGTATATCCCTAGCAATGGGATCTCTGAGTCACAGGGTATAGACATTTTCGTTACTTTCTTTACATAAATCCAAATTGTTTTCCAGAGTGATAGGATCAATTCACAACTCCGCCAATAGTGTATTAGTGTCCCTGACTTCCCACAGCCTCTCAGCATTGACATTTTCTATATTTTGTCATTTTTGTCTATTTGCTAGGTGCCTTCTATTTATATATTTGTTGTTTTGGTCTATACGTATGATTTCATCAGCAGAGAAAACTCATGTTCTGCAGATGTCCTCCACCAATGTATATTAGCAGACTCATCTGTGACTTAACAGTCTTGGAGAGTTACTTGGAGCACTGAGGGGTTAAACAGCTTGTCCACTATCCATATAACTGGTATGTGTTAGAGCTAAGACTTGTCCCTTGGTCTCCCTGATTCCAAGGCTGGTCCTTCCAGCCCTTATTCCATACTGCCTCCTAACTCAAATTTGTATCATGCTTGGAAATGTTTCCCAAGCTGTTTCCTCCCAGCAGCTACATAGCATACAGGTGACACAAGGTGACGATTCAGTATGTGGCTTTCATTTGTTTTTTCTGTGGAAATCTGGGGAAAATCCTAACACTATTCGGGCCTTATAAAATTTAAAATTTTAACTTAACTTTTCTTATAGACATGTGGCATTTTCTTGCTTTTTATTTCTTTTTAATAGTTCTTGTGAGAACATAATAGACTGTGCTCTTTGATTCCCTGTGGTAGCAGTCGATAATCAAGACCTGTTCCTGCCAGGCATGTACATGACATTTTGAGCAGGCCCCACTCCAGATGTTCTGTGTCTGTGGATCTTTGCACGCACAAGTGGCTCTAAATGTGCATTTTAAAAACTGCTAAGTGAATGATTTTCCCACCTGGTGAATTACCACCTTAAAAGGGATGGGGAGCTACAATGCATAAACCTTTTCTCTTTCTTGTTGTTATAAATTTCAAGAAGCCCAGTGTCAGGTTCAGCGTGATTGAACATGGGCATCAATCTAAATTAGCACCAGCTGGTAAAGCTTGCCACATTTTGCAGTGATCACACATTCCTTTCGTTTAACAAAGAGCCAAAGATAGTCCTGCGTAGAGAGAAAAGTTGGTGGTATTGATTGGTAACTTCCTATTCTAATTTTCTGTTGAAGAGATTCTTCTCACTGTCAATGTATGTCAGCATCTTCCTTCAGAAACACTTAATCCATTTCCCCTACATCATGTCAGTCATACAGAAGGAGCCAGGAATTGCCATATTGGGTCAAATCCATGGTCCAGTTCAGTGCTGTCTGCCTCTTGAGAGTGCTTACTTCACAAGAAGGCCTGGCTCTCTTCGTTGTACTCAAACTCAGAAAGTTAGCGCTGTGCCCCAATTTCACCTAGTTGTCTTAAGTAACTAACTCACTCTCGGTCTCTGATTTGCTTTTGTTTGCAGATTTGTGGTGGCAGAGGCAGGAGAGCTCCCATCAGCAACTCCTCTGAAACTTATGGTCTTAGAGGATGTCCTAGGACCCTGGGAGCTTAAGTTACTTACCCAGGATCATGCAGCCAGTGTGTGTTAGAGGGCAGACTTGTCCCCAGATCTTCCTGACACACCTCTGCCTCTCATTTATTGAACTCCTTCATGGACCTATTTGTATTTTCATCCTCTCAACACCTCCTTTGGTGATGAGTTACATGAATTTACTCTTCATTGTGTTAAATCCTTTTACTTACTTATCCTAGAAATGTTTCCTCCGATCCACCCCTGCCATTCTTGTATTTCGTAATTTAATGAATAGGTCCCTCTCCCTGTGTCCATATCCTTACATGGTGTTCTGGACCTAAATCTTATCTCCTCTCAGGTACGTCATTCCAGACTAAGGTGATGTTAGTTCTAGCCTCCTCACTGCACATCCCCTTGGTTTCCTCAGTTATTTAGTTGCCCATGTTTGGCCCTTTATTAGCAATACCTTGTTTCTTGGATGGATGAGAACCACGTTGGAGTGGATCTTTTGGACCAGTAGTTTGGGAACCAGGTCCTTTTACTGGGTAGTCATTGATCATCGTGAGCCTTTTGTTCCCATTCATTCATTCAGTAAGTTTTTATTGAGCATCTGCTTAGGTTCTCAGTACCATTTGATATTCTGTGACAGTTTAAAAATAGTGCATGCCATGACACTTGCAGTCTAATTAGGAAGAGAACATGAAATGACTAGAGGATTGTAAGAATAGTCATCCTGACATACATGTTTAGAGCAGTGTAAAGTACTTAAGAAAGCTCTTTCTTAACAACAGATCTGTGAGGTTGGCAGTACTAGTATTATTAGTCTCATTTTACAGATGAGGAAACTGAGGCTTAGCAGTCACCTGACTTTGCGTCCCCTGCTGGACCCAGCGGTCATTCAGCACGTGTTTAGTCTGTGATTACCGCATACAGAGCTGTGATAGGTGCTGAGAGAGATACAAAAGCTTAAATAAGAGATGGGCCAAGCCAGGAGAATGTGAGACTCCAACTTATTCTGGGTCATTCTGCGTCTTCTGGAGATAGGAATCCCTTCAGGTACTTATTTGGTTGTGAGAAAACCAGTCACCTGGCTACCAGCCTTGAGTGCTAATTAGGGATAGAATCAGACAGGCAGGTTCAGTCCAGATTCACTGTGGGCTCTGGATGCTGGAATGAGAAGTTGGGCATTGGAGAGTGATTGTACGTTGTTGAGCAGAGGCGTGGCATGGAATGAGATGGTAACCTTGTTGAGGAAATGCACATTCTCTGTGCTTAATGGAGCATATGAGTCACTCATTCAGTTTTTCGGAAATATTATTGTTTGCTTACCTCGTGAGTGGAGTATTTTTCTAAAGAGCTCCGGGGGAGGGAGAATGTTCAGATGAGACGTAGTCCCTGACCCTGCACATAGTAAGTATTTGTTGTTTGATTCATCGACGTTTTAGAAAAATCAGTCTCCTTTAACTGTGTTGGATAAATTGACATGTGGAAAGATAGGGAGACCAGTGGGGAAGCTCTCCTCCAACAGGATAAGGGGGTGTGGGTCCAGACTAGTTGGTAGCAGAGGGAATGATGTGGGATGTTTTTCACTAAGTGCTGAGCCTCAAGTCAGAAAGACCTGAGTTTGAATCCTGTCTCAGTCACTCACTAGCTTTGTGACCCTGAGCAAATCACTAAACCTCTATCTACCTCAGTTTCTTCTTCTGTAAAATGAGAATAATAATAGCACCTACCTCCCAGGGTTGTTTTGAGGATCAAATAAGATAAAATGTGTTAAGTGCCTTGTAAAACTTAAAGCACTATAAAAATGCTAGCTATTATTAGTTTTTTTTTCCTGTCCATTCGCCCAACAACGAGAGAGTTTCTTTAACTTTCTTTCCCTTGGTTTGGAATTCACTCTCTTAGTGTCATCTGTAGAGATTTCACCCAGAAAACCTGCCCTTCTGGATGACATGAATGGATGAATGAAAAAAAATTTATTAATCACTTAGTTTGTGCCAGGCCTCTGCTAAGCACTGGGGATATAAATACAGACATAAGACAGTCCCTGCCTGCAAGGAGCTCACATTCTAATAGGGAAAGACAATACCTAGAGGAAAGTGGTGACCTGCAGAAGGGTGTTTTGCTCTGAGAAGTCACAGGAAGTAATGAGTAGAATCATAGGGCAATTAATTATTTCTTTTTTTTTGTTTTTGTTTTTGCTAGGCAATGGGGTTAAGTGACTTGCCCAGGGTCACACAGCTAGTGAGTGTTATGTGTCTGAGTCTGGATTTGAACTCAGGTCCTCCTGACTCCAGGGCCAGTGTTCTGTCCACTGTGTCACCTAGCTGCCTCTGGCAATTAATTATTTATCAAAAAAAGAAAAGTGAAGCTTCTTTCCGGCATTCCCTAGGTAACCTCTTATTTTATACCTTCTTCATCTAGAGAAGTGTGCATCTGTTCCACCATATCACTCACAAGATAGTTTCTTCTTTCACAAAAACATTTCCCCCATCTCAGTGTCCTGTCTGAAGGA
The DNA here is from genome assembly GCF_003287225.1 of Phascolarctos cinereus. Lineage (NCBI taxonomy): Eukaryota > Metazoa > Chordata > Mammalia > Diprotodontia > Phascolarctidae > Phascolarctos > Phascolarctos cinereus. Next base: position 54,320,682 of record NW_027555514.1, on the reverse strand, counting down.
TACAAGAACAGGAAAAGGTGGGTTAAGCTGACATGAATATTTTTTTTTGCATGGAGTTACCACCAGATGTAGAGAGCTGGAATCCAAACAGGTTTGAGCAGTTCTCTTTCAAACCAAGTTTGTAAGACATGGTCATGTGTGGTCATGTATAAACTTTAAGGAGGTGTTGGCTATTTTTTTTCCTGTAGCATTTAAAAAGTTATGTGCTGCAGTGTGAGACAAATAAATCATGATTCACTACAACAACAGAGTTGCAGTCAGTTATATAAATTGCCAAGGAAGCACTAAATCTGTCACTTGGTGAGTTCTGACCATTTAACAATTGGAATGGTGTTGGGGGAGAAGGCTGACAAAGGATGCCGGCATTGTGGCAGATGCAATTAGCAAGATCAATGGTCAGTGTTAAAGGTTCATTGTTCGGGCGTTTCAGTTGACCCCAATGAAAGCAGTTGCTATCCAGAAGTGTTCACTAACAGGAGGCACCAAGTGGAACCCAGAATGCTTTTTAGAAAAGAGTGTGTATCCTGGCGCCTTGCAGGAGAATTTCACTGCCTTTCAGACTTGACTGTTTCTTTTGTAGCTTGTTGCTTTCTTGTGACAGTGATCAATAGATCACACTCTCATTGTGGAAGTCCTCTCCATTTATCCTGTGGATGTCATAGCTTTGCTCATCTTACTTCACTGCGTGTCTCAGGACTTCCTTTGCTCAGGGCTCTGGTCAGTGCTCCTTCCACTTCAGAATCTCTTATTTAAAGCCTTTCTTGACCTAAACTGAGCCAAGTTAGTCCTTTTTTTCTATTTAAACCTAATGTCCCTGTGACTTACCATACTTACTGCAATCTGAGATTAATGGCGGCATCACCAGACTTCTCCTTCAAATACTACTAAGCTTTGCCCATTATCATTAATTAATTAGTAATTAATTATTTTCATTAGTAGTAGTTCTTTTAATTCCAATTTATCAGTCCTTTCAGAATCCTGAAGCCCCAGTATGGATTCTGTGGCAAGCACCACCTTGAAAAATATTGTTTGACCGTTTCTCTTTATATATTTTTTAGGTCTTTATATTTTGCTCCTTAAAATGGTTGATTTTTTTTCCCCCTAAGCAGATGGGTGAAACTTGAAAGTCTGTGCTGTGTGTGTCATATAAAAAATACAGAGCCAGCCCAAAGTCGACAACCAAAAAGAAGTGACAGTAATGATGAATTCTGAATTCCATGTCCAGAGCTTGAATGTAATCTAGAAAAGCAACGAAGTTCTCTCTCTACCTCCTCATGCACTCTTTCCACACTTCGAAGCCATCCGCCTTTCATTCTGACAGCTCCTAAAGACACATTTCTTACATGAAGCTTTCCTTGACTAGTTGTTATATGCCTGGTTTTTTGAGGGGATTTTTTTGGTTAAGCAGTGGGGTTAGAAGTGACTTGCTCAAGGTCACACAGCCAGTAAGTGTCAAGTATCTGAGGCCGGATTTGAACTCAGATCCTCCTGACTCCAGGGCCAGTGCTCTATCCACTGTGCCTCTTAGCTGCCCCATATGTGCCTCTTTTCTAATTAGCACTATTCTTCCTATGATTACCCATAATATGAACTTCTCTCTATTCCTTACATCACACAGAAAATTGTGAGGTTTCATGAGGTGGGGTCACTTATTTTTTCTTTCTTAGGACATTGGAAGTGTGGCTCCCAAGTATGGCTATAAGTTTAAGAGACAATATGGTACAGTGGAAAGACCACTAGTTCTGGAATTGGAGGTTTCGTTATTTCAGTCACATCTGACTCTTCATGACCCCATTTGGGGTTTTCTTGGCAAAGATACTGGTTTACCATTTCTTTTTCTAGCTCATTTTACAGATGAGGAAACTGCAAATAGGGTTAAGTGATTTGCCCAGCTGACAAGTATCTGAGGCCAAATTTGAACTCAGGAAAATAAGTCTTCTTGGTACCAGACCTGGCACACTTATCCACTGGACCTAAGTTCAAATAATGCCTCTTCTACTTACTACTTCTGTGATCACAGGCAAGGGACTGTAGACCTTAGCTGCTTCATCAAGCCTTAACAAGTTCCATTGGAATGCAATGACTTTGGCAGCAATATCCAGAGGAGGAGGTGGAGTTGTTAACCCATATGCCATATAACTTAAAGATTATAGAAGGATTATCTTTCTGTACAGCAGTGATCATACAGGTAAGCTTGTTGAAAATTTCCTCTTATTTGTCTTTCATCATAAAATTTCATCTGTAAAATAACTATGTTGGATTAAATAGCCTTTTAGGTCCCTGCTGGCTCTAAATTTATGTCAATTGTATAGTAGCTCTACCTACAGAGAAGTGATGAGGCATGATGGAGAGGGCATTAGATTTACAATCAGAGAGTCCTGGGTTCAAGGTCTGCCTTGGACACTTCCTATCTGTATAATCCTAGAGAAGTCACAACCTCTCTGGGTCATTGTTTCTCTTTCTGTAAAATGAAGGCAGTTGGACTCTATGAACTCTGAGGTCCCTTCCAAACTGAAATCTATGATCCAATGACTATCCCTAGAGTACCCTGTAGAAAATATGCCCTGCTCATGAGCCAGGAGCTCTTCAGAGATTCTAGAAGATCCCTGGTCAATCACAGACGATTGGCAAGCCTATGCAGATGTACTTCCAGAATTCTTGGTTAACACACAAAAAACCTTAGTTTGGAAGTTGCTAGCTGACCTCAAGCCCTTGATCTCCTGTGCCTAGGAAAGGATGCATGACTTCTTTGGTCCTGGAGAGCCAGAGCTGTGTCAGGCTGGCTGATTGGCTCTTTGGTTTAGGCTGTTCCTTTTTGATCCTTTACCTTTTCACCCTGTTCTTCACTTGCCAGAGTAGGAAGAAAAGTTCGAAAATTCGGTCCCCAAGTTGCCTTTTCTTTGGACTTCTTATTACTTCATGGCTTCCCTGGGCTTTACCCCTTTGTCAGTTGTAATAAGCGGTTGGGTGGGCTTGTTCTGTTTGTTGATGTGCCTATATTCAAATATCTTCCTTTTAACGAAAACCTTCTGCTGAGTACAGAATGAACAGGTGGGAAAATAGCTTAGTTAAGGAAAGTGGTTCATGGAATGATTTGACTGAAGTATGTAGTAGGATGCTTTTTTGTGAGGTCTGCTATGGAGGTGAATTATATTTTTGTCTTGAAGTATTGCTTAAGATTCTGCACTCTTCAACTCAACATGCATTTTAATTTGTCTGAAAATTTTATTTACATACTTTCTGTTTTTAAATATTTTATTCATGCCTTTTGTTTTTTTATCACATAAACATTTCTGTCTTCCCTTCTCTACCTCAAAAGGAGCCTCCCTTGTCAAAAGGAAAAATGGTTAAGCAAAATAAACCAACATGGTGACTATATCTGACAACATATACAACATTCTGAACCCATACTGACCCCATGAAAGTGTGTCTTGTGTTCTGTCCCTTGGACTCAGTGTTGGCTTCTCCTTTTCATGTGTGATCAGCTGCCCTGTACAGTTGTTTTCATTTACATTAATGGAGTCATACATTTTCATCTGATTCTGCCTTTCCCCCCTTCTATGTATCAGTTCTTATGAGTCTTCCTTGTGTCTTTGAATTCCATTTTTTAATTTTTTCATAATATTTCATAATATTCATATACCTGTTTATTAAGCTATTCTCCATTTAGCCATCTCTTGCTTTCTTTTCAACCTCTTCTTTCTTTCTTCCTTTCTCTTTCTTTCATTCTTTTTTCTTTCTCTTTCTTTCTCCTTCCTTCTTTCTTTATCTTCTTTCTCTCCCTTCCTTTCTTTCTCTTTCATCCTTCTTTTCTCTTTCTCTCTCTCTCTCTCTCTCTCTCTCTCTCTCTCTCTCTCTCTCTCTCTCTCTCTCCCTCTCCCTCTCTCCCTCTTTCCCTTGCTCCCTCTCTCTCTTCCTTCCTTCCTTCTTTCCCTTCTTTCTTTTTTCTTTCTTTCCTTTCTCTTCCGTCTTTTCTTTTTTATTGTAAAAGATGCTGCCATGATTATTTTGGTCTTTTTTAGGACCTTTTAAATAGATTCTCACTCTCAAATTCTTTTTTTAGATAGGGGAAAAAAGTTTCCATAGGCTTTCTATGATTTGGCATGGTATTTCCCAAACAAATTTGACCATGGAATACTTGTGAAAATATATTGACACCATTCCAGTCTGGAAGACCTGGTGTTTTGGAGTGCCCTCTAGTGTACAGGGTGGGTAAGAAAATTTTTGAGGCTGTATAGAAGAAATTAGGCCAGCTGAACATGATAAATATTTTTAATGTATGTGTTTTATATCACTTCTTTTGGAAGAGAAAGCATTCCCATCACTAGAAACTCCTCATGGATGCCCTCTTCACATCATGCAGAGTACCAAGGGTTCAGGAAATTAGTTTGAGACCCATTAGTTTGGCATATTGGTGCACAGGAGACCAGGTAACTTGTATAGAATTCATTCTATCATTTATAGGTGAGGGAGAAAAGACTTAAAGGTCACCTTACATCTAGTCCTTTGTATTCATTGTGAAAGTAAGTAATGCTTAAATGCAAATGAAAATATGAGCTTCCTAACTAATCTCCACAAAACTGGCCATTTCTTTCCAGGAAGGATTAGAGTTTCATTCTTCAGATTAGAAACATTTGGCATGATATTCTAGCACAGCTTGTACCTCCCAGTTCCACTGAGAATTGCAACTGGTTATCAGGAAATGGGCATCGATGTAAGAACATGAATAGAGAAATCAGTTTATTATACATATGGAAGGGAAAAGTTAAGTTTGGATTGCTATACTCCCTAATTCCATTAGATTGGCTTCCTGATTAATGTTTTTAATGTGAAATTGCCTTGAAGTGTGTGCCGAAGTTGAGTGTTTGTGTCTGACGTCCGGACGGCAGTGGGGGCTGGCAGTGTCCTTCCTATGGATCGTAGGTGCTGCTGAGGCAGTCAGGTTATAGGGCTGACAAGCTGAGCATCTCAAACCCTGGTAATCAACTAGAAGTGTCCTCTGCAGCAGCATCATGAAATCTCTCTAAAATATTCTCATGCAGAGGTACTGAAGCCTCTGATCATTTGCAGCTTTACAGTGATTTTTTTTTTAAAGGCTAGAAGCCCTGAAATCTTTCTCTTTCACAGGAGATGCCAGATGGATGTTGAATTGAATCCAGCTTTTAGTTTTCTTCAGTTTTTTTTTTAAGTACCCGAATGGTGTCTTGGATCTTTATCAGTAAAGTGAATGCACTCTTCCTCCTCCAATTCCCCACAGCTACCCACACACTGGCATCGGCCTGGTTGCCTTGGTGCCTGTTCCTGAAGTATGTCTGCAGTGGAATTTGGCTGTTTAAATAGCCTGACTTGTCATCTAAAAGTAGAAGTCATTAGCACGATGCTGTTTGGCTAGTGGCGTCTTGAAGATGGTTTTAATGAATTTCTTATTTTATCCCTTTTCTGTTCATGTTTACTCATTCCACTACTGGTGTCTCCATGGCCTGACTTATTGCATGGATCTAAGGTGAAAAAAGATTTCCCTTGGATAAATCAGATACTCATAGAAAGGGTTGGGACACTGGAGTTAGAAAGACCCTCAGTGAATTGCTAGCAACCTGAGATATGGGGTCCTTGGTGGAAGAGGGAGCAGTCTGATGGGGAGAGTGTTAGACTCAGGGTCAGGAAGACCTGGGTTCACATTCTTTCTCAGATATTTACTAGATAGATGACTCAGGGCAAGTCACTGAATCATTCTCAGCTTCAGTTTCCTCATTACTAAAATGAGAGGGTTGGACTCAAATGTCTGAGATCCCTTCTAGCTGTAACTGATGGTTATATGGTTAGTTTAATGAAAAAAAATCGTCTTTTCCTAATGTTCCATTTCTGGGCTCACATGTCTACAGGAGAAGCATAGAATTGGATCTAGAGTGGTGGGTATGTGTGTTTACAAGTCAGACCTTCTGCTCTTCTCCTCTTGGGGAATTGGTTTCTAAAATTCCCACCAGCTTTTTTCTTACTTATCCAATTTGCCTTCACTGTGATGCTAAGATTGCCAGAAAATTACGTAATGATCTCAGAATAGGCGGGGGTGTTTGTGTTTTAAATTTAATTTTCAGTCTGAATTTTGGGCTTCTGGATGGGAAAGGCAGTGTGGTGGAGTATAAAGTCTACTAGGTTAGAAGTCAAGGGACCGAAGTTCTCCCCCCAGCTATGTTACAAACCAGCTCTTGGGGACGTCACTGCATCTCCCCTTGCTACTCTCAGTATTCTGACATGAGGGGGTTGGCCTAGATGATCACTAATGTCCCTTCTGCTTCAGAAATTCTTTGATGCAGTGATTCATAAACAGCTTCAAAAATTAGTTAGTTCCCGACAGGATATGTCAGTAGCAGAGGCTGGAGCAAGGCATAATATACTCTCAACGTCCCACCTGGGTGAGTCAACTCTAAAGTGTATGCACGGTCTGTTCAATGGATAAGAAAGTAGTGCATCCCTTCCCATTCACTAGCTGGCATCTCTGCAGCAACCGCCAACTGGCAGATTGTGTTGTGAGGGAAGGCAAATTAATTAGTTACTTGAAACTGTTCTCTCATTAACTGCAGTGAAGTTGTTAGAGGAAAACCTCCAGAGTATAGTGTTTCTTGTTGGTTTTTTTTTTTGAGGGGGAAAAATTAGTGTATATCATGTTGTTTGTAAAACAACCAAATTGGCTTTAAAACAGTTATTTTACATAAGTAGTGTAGGATTAATCACAGTGTGGAGGTTGGTGTTTTGGCATTAAATGATATTCCTCTTGTTGAAAAACGTGACCTTGAATTAAGAGTGACTCCTACCAGTGCTTATGAGCAGCAGGCATCTCAGGACTTCTTTCAGGTATATTTCAACAATTGGGGAGTTAGTGAGGAATTCTTACCAAGGATTTTGTTCCAACAGATCAGCTCAGTGAGCCTCATTTTAAATCTAAGTGCAAATACTGGCTAGCACCAAAAGCCTAATTAGCTTTCTCTTCTCTACTTTGCCTCCTTCTTCCTCTCTATTCTGCTACCTATGGCCCTCTACTCTGTTGGCCTTTGTCACGCTTCAGTCTGTTGAACCTACCCCAAGCTTCCCTTTAACCTTCCTCAGTATTCCGTTTCCAAATCTTGTAATAAGGCACCTTTAGCACGTATTCCAGTGCATAGAAAAGCTGAGGTGACATAGGAGCTATCCAGCAGTTTGAGGGCCAGCAGAGAAGATTTAATGTTACTTAGGGAAATGGAACCAATTAAAACAAAATTTGAGCTTTAGCATCAGACCATTTGGAATCTAACTTTTGGCTCAAATTCTTAAGCATCAAAGGCAGTCCCTGTTGAACATTAAACAACAGTTTAAATTCGAATAGTACTATACCTGGGAGGTGAGGGGAACAGAGAACTACAGTGTGAGAGTAGTTTTATGTTCTTTTGTGGGGCTTTAATATCAGTGAATAGAGAATGATTGTATGCTGCCTAGGATTGTGAGGTAAATATTATCATTTATCATAAAACTATATCTCAGAATTACCTCCAGAATGCCCAATTGTATGCTTTGTTGAACTGTAGTAAGTTTTCTTTTGTCATAGGTTGTGCAACTTGGTGCCAATATGGCAGCCTCCCAAGACGGGACCTTTACTATTAAAGGAAGTGAGTTTGTGTATATGCATTTGCCAGGTGTTTTTGTGCCTCCCTCCCCCTCCATCCCAGGACTTGGGGACATAGCTCATCTGGATCTACATGGAATGAAATTCATCCAGGGTAGCAAGTGTTCTCTTATTTCCTAATCTTTCACATCAACTCCCTGTTACTAATTTTTGTTCTGACATTTCCAGTGGTGTCCGTTGCAGAGAAATAGAAATAGAATAACAATTGACCAGCAAAATAATAAGTAGATAGATATGTGTATGATGCATATTTGTATACTATGTGTGTGTATAATATATGCTAAAATTACCTAATGGTGTTGTGAAGAAAGCACTTTGTAATCCTTAAAACACTCTCTAAACATGAGTTTATTATTATATGCAGGAATATTATATGCATGCAGACATTCAGTCTGAAGAATTCTAAAGCACCATCACAATTTTTGAGAAAAAGTTTTCTATTCGAGATATGATCAAACATTAGAGTAATGTATTATAAAATTAAGGAGGAATTTGATTTTAATAACTGATTTTATCCTATCTTTGTTTTTTCCTCTCTGTTCTCACTTCCCTCTGTTTCCTCCATTATAATAAAGCTATAGGATCATAGGATACTGTAATATCTTTACATGACCACGCTGCAGATGGCTGGTGGGGCAAGAAAAGCAGTAGTCAAGTCACTTTGCCACAGGAATGTCTTAACAAGCAAGGCAGTTTGATCAAAAATCATGCCAGTTAACTGGATCAAATTATTTTTCATGCGGTTGGTAGGCCATCAGATAGCCTGTTTCCCTGACATCCCGTCTCCCCCACCAAAACAAACAAGCCAACAAACATACACACCCACCCCTCTGTCTCCCTTTGTCTCTGTCACTTGTTCATTTGCTCGTTCTGTTGCCATCTCTGTCTCCCCTCTCCTCCTTGCCCCTTATTGATTTGGGTCTGTGAGAAGGGGACATAAATGTTAATTGTTATTCATCTGACCAGTTGATTTAAGCATGGAGATAGGACAGCCCTGTGCATAATCAAATGCTTCCTCTTCGGTTCTTGAGCCATATCTTTTTGAGACTAAAGCTTATTGTTCACCTACAAATGTTCCCTGTCTCTTCCCACCAGCACTTAGATAATACCCTAACATAGCAAATAATCAATACATATTTGTTCAACAATTGGACATATAAACATCAAAATGTTGGATAGGCAAAGCCTGAAAACAAATGGTTACTCTTTCCAGTGACGTGTTTCACTTTCCATTATTAAAATTTTGTAAATCAGAAGGTAGTGAAATAAAACAGTTAAAACCTTTCACTACTATAGAAAATGCCAGTTAACCAGAAGTCAGCTAGCCAGTGACATTATTTATATAACCCCTCCCCTTCCCACTGATTTTCTAGCATTTCGTGTTTGGGAAAAAGAAAAAAAGATCAAATATTTTAAAAATAATATCACCAACACCCCTTACCCCTCAAATACACACACACACACACACACACACACACACACACACACACACGTAATATCAGGGAATTCGGTGAAGAAATCATTTCCAAGATTATGTCCTGGATTCCAGGAAACCAGTATGAGTTCCCCCAATTTTGTGTATCTTCAAGATCTATAATACATATGGTCATAATTCGTTATGATGAGTTTGAAACATTTTAGTTGTCTGAATAATCGAAGATTAAATTACAGTCTAAATATGGAATTAGTATGGCAAGAAAATACTAAAACATCTTAAAGTTTCAGGAAGAAAGGGAGCAAAGGAGAGTTTCTAGAGAGTCTGAGTTAACCAGAAAGTTAAATTAAATCAAAACTCCCCATTCCTGAATTCTGGTTAATTGGCTCTTTTAGGTAATTTTTCTGTGAATTGTAGCCATGTGCAGCTTCAACAGATTAGCTTTATCATTCTTCCTTAGATAAAAGTCTGTCTTGATGGCTTGTTGTTCAGAAGGCAACACTTTGTGGGTATGTTTATGTCTGTACTGTTCAGTGTGTATATTTCTAATCTGTGGTGATATTTTCTTTTATTGCAACTTTTAAAAGGAAGGGACTGGGTATATGTAGTTTTGCTGACTTCAGCTATGTTCTGGCCAGTTTCCTCACATATCATCAGTGCTCCTCTAAGCATGCTATACTGTATGTATTCCCCAGTTTTGTCTGAAAGCATAGGGAGGGTGTCACAATCCTTCAAAAGAAAAGGACACCTCTTCAGACCAGAAGGTGATGACATTCTTGGGTTAGCCAGGCACCTAACTAAACTAAACTAATATTCATGGCTTTCTTTTCACATTCTTGTGAGGTTTGAAGTATATGTGTTATATGTTAACAGTGATAGGATACTGGTTGAATGTGAGAAATCTTGCCGGGGGTTTGACTTTAATTCAGGATAATTGTTGTGGAAACCCTGTGATTCAGTTAGGAATCTGCACTGTATTTCCAAATTCATCTATTCTCAATATCTCAAGACTTCAGTAGGTCTTTTTGGAGCTCTTCCGTTGAGAGTCCATGCAGTGTGCTAGAAGCCTTCATCTAATCTGATGCATCCCAATGAAGTACACAAGGTATGCCCTTGCTACGTGATGGGCCTGTGTTGTTTTCAGTCACGTATCTTTGTAATGATATTTCTGTGTAGTTCTCCAGTGTAGCATAATGTAGCCAACTCACACCTCCTGGGTACTTCTCCAGTGCCTTGTGAGTCACCAGCATATTTGATTCTTAGGAGGAGGTGGTATTCAGCCCTAAGACTAACTTTTAATTTCATTATTTTTAATTTAGTTGCTATCACATGACTTTTTTTTTAGTAACTTGAAGGGCCTGGCTCTTGACTGAAGGTAAATTATGGAGAAGCCATGGTTTAGATTTTGTTTATATGAGTCTAAGCCAAATGAATAACGGCATGAAGTTTTTCCCTTTTGAAATGCCATGTCTTCCTCACGAGATTGTTGAAAAACAGTCAGATGCGATGCTGTATGAAACAGAAGTATCCTGTATGCTGCTGTCACATTCTTCTCACGGTCATTGTCTGCTTGCTTACTCCATTGACTTGTGAAATGGGTCTGGCCTCATTTCTTTTAATTCCTTCCTTTCCTTGTTTGGATCCAAGTTTTGTTTATGGTCACTGCAAGGAAATGCCTGGCCAGGTGGTTGTGTTAAGAAGAACCACACTCCTTGCCTGTAGCAGGGAGGCTTAGGGTTGACGTTTTTCCTGCCCCAGTAGTGGGACCTAAAGGTCTAGTTGTTGTCCTCCTTTGTGACTTGTTAGCAGAGTTTGACTCGCTCTTCACCTCTCACTGCAGGGGAGGTGAGCCTTCAGCATCTTCTCTTATTGCACAGTCAGGGATGACTTTGCATTGTGTGTTGTTGTCCTCCCTCCCATTTAGGTCTGTGTGTATCATAGTACTTTCCTTTTCTGTCTTATGCTGCTGTAACAGTTTTTCATATTTTTAACCCAAGACAGTTTGCTTGCCAAAAATAATAGAAAGAAATTCATGATGTCATCATTCTCACCCACATTCCAAACTGGTAACACCTCAGTTTCATCTCGTCATATATAACTGAAGTTTCTGTTTAGGTTTTTAGGACTTGTGGATTTTTGGTTTTGATTTTTTTTTAAATCACGGAATGGTAGATTTGCTTTGCTTTTGCTGCTTTTATCATTAGAATCCATGATTATTCAGCTTGATAGTGGATTCTCAGAATTCTACCATCAAAGGCCAGTCTTCCTACCAGGAGATCTTGCTGTCAGTTGCTAAACTTCCTTCCCTCTTCCCTCCTTCCCCCACCCCACAGCTGGCATTGTGAAGCTGGAAAAAAACAAAATGGAAAATAGCTATGATTTTGTTTCTCAGAATGCATCATTGAGATAGACCTTAAAATATTTCAGATTTTTTTGTGTGAGTGGGAATAACTTTCAGCTATGCCCAAAGTTTAATTACAGTGGAGACAGTTTTTCACATTATGTAGACTTAGTATTCATGTCACTCACAATTCTTAATTATCTTAGTACATATTTTATATGACATAATATTGCACCCCTACCATCCTTCCGTCTCCACAGAGAGCATAACACATGGCACTAAAGTAATAAAAATATAAGCTCTAGAGTGAAGAGCCAAAGCTAAAACAAGCCATTTTTACATAGAACTGAAGTTTAGGTTCTGGGTAGCAGGTTGATCCCTTGCTTAACCTTTAATAAAACTGGATTCAAAGGTATTTATATATAAATAAAAAATGAAATTCATTTCCTTTCCTACTTCCACATAAGCACGTCCTTAGTAATGTATTACAGTGAATAGTTAAACCAGTATTAGTGCTATCAGGGTTTCTTCCTCTTCTTTTTCTTTCTTTATTTTTTTTTTTTGAAAGAACAGTATTTCTTAGTGGCAGGTTTTGAGGATGAGAATTATAGGTAGGGTTATTGCCATATGGCAAAGTTATTAAGATTATAGGATAATATTTGTCCTGACCTTTATCTTTTCTGTTCAGTACTTCAGGAGATTTGTGATTTCCTTCATGTAGATACTCTCTCCAGCATGAGATTGCAGCCCATCTTGCCCCATATCTTGTTCATGTTCTTCTGTAGATCCTCTATAAGAAATCCACCCAACATGCTAGGTAGGGCCTTCTTCTGAATCTCTTGGTATAATAACCAGAATTCCAAGCTGCTCATTAATTGTCATTTACTCTAACTACATAGTCCATGACAGCAGAGCCAACCAGATGAATCTTAAGTGGATTTCATTTTGGGAGGAACCTCAGTGGTCATCCTGTCTCATTCCCCCCCCCCCCACACACACACCTCCTTTACAGGGAGGTTAAATGATTCGCCTGAGGTCACATAGAGGTAGTGAGCCTCCAAGGTGGCACTTAAACCTGGGGTCCTCCAATTCCAGAATTGGTGGAATTCCACTGTGTGGGGCTGCCTCCTTTCCTGGCTGTACATCTCTTTGATAATATTTTTGTGGGTTCTGAACTATTTTATGCAGCTATTTCCTTTGCAAAAACATTTTGCCAGCAATCAGATAGGTTGAATGATTAATTGTATAATCTAGCAAATCTGTCGAATACTAGGTGTAAATGCTTGGTGGTAGAAGAAATGTAGCAAAATCTCCTTGACTTGTAAGTGTAGGAGTCAAAAAGTATTTATTAAGTGCCTGTTATATGTCAGGCACTGTGCTAAGGGCTGGGGACACAAAGAAAGGCAAAAGAGAGTCTTCGTGCCCTCCAGGAGTTCACAGGCTAATGGGAAAGGCTGCATGAAAACAAGCTATATACAGGATGAAATGGAGATAACCTCAGAGGGAAGTCACTGTCACTAAGGGGGGGTTTGGAAAGACTTCTCATAAAAGGGGGATTTTAGTTGAACTAGAAGTGAGAATATAGAGGAGCCAGGAGGTAGAGGTGAGGAGGGAAAGGATTCCAAGCATGGGAAACAACCAGTAAAAAGCAGAACGTCAGGAGAGGATTGTCAGAAGGCTGGTGTCTCTGGATCACAGAGTACAGGGAGGGGAGGAAGGTGTAAAAAGCCTAGAAAGTAGGAAGGGGCCAGCTCATGAATGTCTCTGAAAGCCAAGCAGAGGATTTTCTTTTGATGCGGGAGGCTGTTTGCTGTATATTGATTGGGGTGGGCAGATGACATGATCAGACTTGCTCTTTGGGAGGATTACTTGGACAGCTGAGAGGAAGATAGACTGGGATGGGGAGAGGCTTGAGGCAGAGAGACCCACCAAGAGGCTATTGTAGTAGTCCAAGCGTGAGGCGTGAGGGCCTCCACCAGGAAGGTGGCAGGGTGAGAGGAGAGATGGGAGCATTTATAATCCTAATCCTAGCAACTTACTATATGCCAGGCATGAGAGAGCTTGTGAAGGTAGAAGTAACAGGACTTGGTGACAGATTAGATTATGGGGCTGAAAGTGGTGGAGTCAAGGATGACCCTGGGTTGAGAATTTGGGTTACTGGGAAGTGGGAAGAGAGTGGTACCCTTAGCAATAATAGGGAAATTAGGAAGAGAGACAGGTTTTAAGGGGAAAGGGAGGAACATAATGAGTTTATTTAGTTCATAGGATACCAAGAATATGTGTTCTAGGCCTACCACTTGCCTTCTATAAATACTAATTAGTATAGACTTTCATCTTGGGATCTCAAAGCAACATTATAAATATTTAATGAAAAAAGTCGCTATCATGAGCCACTCTGAAGTGGTCTTATCATCATCATCATCATCATCATCATCATCATATATCATTGTGGTTGTAATATAGTTGCTGAATGTTGTGCTAGGCATCATTGGCCCTAGACAGAATCAGGACCATGCTTACCTACCTTGCCTTTGGCATCCCCTCAGCCAGGAACCGGCTACCCCAGGGCTGCCTAGAGACCCCGACGGGTTCCCCATGAAAACCTGTACTACTTTTTATTGGCTCCTTTTCTGAAGTCTTTTCCCTTCCTCCTCCTGACCCCCAATAATAATTCAGTCTATTCTGCAAGTCGTGATGCTGTGTTATAAGCTAGCTGTCAGAAAGTCTTAATAAGTCCAACTTTAGCTACCCTTTGTAAGTATATACTGTGTGAAAAGGTGCACTACTCTTGGCTGTGGAGAAAATATAAATTTAAATAAGGCCTAGTCGATTCCTGCTGGAGCCTGCCTGCACAAGTAATTGAGACAATATAAACCAAATCTTACTAAGATGTTGATGAGAGATAGTTAGCAGCTTAAACTGCTGTCACTTTAAAAAGACATAGCAAAGCCAAAAGAAGGGTTCTTAAATTTTACAGTTTCAGGAACTGTGGCAGATAGGGAAGTAAGCGAGATTCCCTTCCCATTTGTTAGAGAAGATGAACCAACTTGTACATTTCTTTAGGCTGTTTAGATCAGATGGAATGCTGCAATCACTGATGTCTCAGACACCAGCCTGTAGGACCAGGTTAGCCACTGACCACTGGTACCATCAGTGACTTCAGGGCCAGTGCTCTATTCACTGCGCCTCCAATCATAAGATTCTAAGATTTAGTGGAAAGCTCTCTTACTGACACTTCAAGGAATGGGACTCCATCACAGACCCATTTTCCCAAGGAGAGTGGTGAGGCTGCCCTATTTCAGATAGATGATGCAAGAAGCCAAAACTCCTACAGAAGGGTCAGGCAGAGCCTAGTACCGAATCACCATGAGAAGCCAGACGTCTAGGCAAGGGAATAACTATATGCAGATGATGCCTCAGGCAGCCTGAAGCTTTGTTGCTCTCTCAGGAAACAAAGACCAGAAGGTCAAGAAGCCGGATATCATAGGAAGGGTAACCTTCGGCAAAGAAACCTACCACTGTTCACTTAAAATGTTGCTGTCATATTGTCAGACCTCTTTGGTCTTTCCAGCTGGTGGTAGTATTCTGTGGAGTAGGTGTGGCCTTAGGGGCTGGCCTTACAGCGTCAGTGGTACCCAGTAAATACATCATTCTTTGTGCTTTCCAAAAGCACCCTGTTTCCGACAAGCAGGAAAGGAAATGGATTTTATTTTTTTTCAGTATGTAAATATCTTTGCATCTAATTTTATTAAAGTTAAGCCAGGGTTGAGTCTCCTACATAGATACTCTACTTAATTAAGTCATATTTAACAACAGCCCAACTGTCTGTGCAGTCATTGCATGGGCTGGCGTCCTGAGATGTTCGGAATGCTGAGTGGTTTGGTTTTGGGTTTTTTTTGGTAGACAAGATTCTTCTTGATGAAACCTTTGATAAACAAAGGAAGGAGACATGTATTTTCTGAGCACCTACTATGTGCCAGGCGTCGCACTAAGTGCTTTACAGACACTCCTCATTTGATGCCCATGACAGCCCTGTGACGTAGGTGCCATTATTATCCCCATTTTATAGTTGTGGAAACAGACTAGGAGAGTTTAAGTGACTAATCCAGAGTCACCTGGCAACTAAGCATTAGAGGTCAGATCTGAACTTGAGTGTTCCTGATTCCAGATCTAGCATTATATCCACTGAGAAGGTCTCTAAATGTCATGATAAGCTTCTTTAGT
The DNA here is from genome assembly GCF_003287225.1 of Phascolarctos cinereus. Classification (NCBI taxonomy): domain Eukaryota; kingdom Metazoa; phylum Chordata; class Mammalia; order Diprotodontia; family Phascolarctidae; genus Phascolarctos; species Phascolarctos cinereus. Next base: position 54,305,025 of record NW_027555514.1, on the reverse strand, counting down.
GCTCAAGATTAGTTGTATTGGGGCAACGAATAGAGCACCGGCCCTGAAGTCAGGAGGACCTGAGTTCAAATCCGGCCTCAGACCAAACACTTGACACTTAACTAGCTGTGTGACTCTGGGCAAGTCACTTAACCCCAGTTGCCTTAAAAAAAAAAAAAAAGATTAGTTGTTTCTTTGCCCGCTTTCCCCAAATCAGAGTAGTGGGATTCATCAGAATTACATTGGAAAGATGAAGAAGTATTATCTCCCTTTCGTAGAAAACTTCTGTCTTAATGTAGTTCTTCCCCCTTTGAGGACTTTGGTCCCACCTTGTCCTCCACCTTCCTAATTGATGTAAGACTTCCTTCCAGTCTTCAAAATAGGAATTGTACTAGGACCTTTCACAAGAGTCTTTTGACATTAATTGAACCAGCCATGGTATCTCTCCCTGCTCTTTTGGCCATAGTCTTTTTTTACCTTTTTCTTTCCCTTTGTTGTTGTAATCAAATACTTTCCTTCTACCAGCTCCCCTACAACCAGATACTTCCACATTCGTTCATCCATGATATAGCAACCCTACCAGTTGCACCATGGGTAAATCTGGAAATTTATGAGTGTACTGTTGAAAAAAAAAGTGGCTGAAAATCCCCACTGTAATTACAGAGATGGCACCTTGGGTTTCTAGTGCCTTGGCCTCCCCCTCCTGTCATGTGGGATACAAATGCTAATGCAGTTCCGTTTCAGGCAGTCAACAAAGTGAGGAATAGAGGGCGCCCTGGGAAGCCATTAGCAGCATTCCAAAGGAAAATACACTCTACTGGGGCATTTCTGGATGCTGTTAGCCTTAAAGAATGTGAATAGTAACAAATAAATTGCCACAATTGCTTAAATGAGGGGAAAAAATCAATTCATATCAGGGTGGCAGACTGCATATTGTTTCTGTTTTTGGAATCACAAGTCATTTAGGCTCACACTGCAATTAATAATAAATCATACTTGTGAGTTACTTAAGGGATGATGTTAGTAGAGGCTGAGCAGAAATGTTGACGGAATGCTGAAATGTAACTGGAAAGTTTGATAGCTGTAAATGTTATTCGTAGTATGTTCTAATTAAGCAACTAGAATGAAACCTTGTTATAGATCCCACAGTTGATTCCACAAAAAGGTTTTGCCACTTTGAAGGCAGACTCATTCTAGTTTATGCTCGAGTTAGCATCATGGTGGAGAGTAATGGCAGCTTGGTGCCCAGGAAATAGTGTCAGACTTGAAGTAAAGGCCCTGGTTCTCGATCCCAGCCACTCCTCCCTTGTCACTGGCATCTCAGTTTTTTCATTGTAGGTGATTGGATAGAGGGGGTTAGGACTGGGTGATCACAGAGGGGTCCCTCCATCTCCAAATCCTGTGATCCTAATGGCTGATGGAACTCCATCCTTTGTGTAGCCTTGAATTTCCAAACATCCCTGGCAGTCCTCCAAGAGTCCCTCAGGCTGATTGACAGCTCTTAAACTTGCTTTTCCTAGCTCCTTCAGAGGCACACCAGACCCCAAGCTTAATTTGTTCTTATTTCTGCTGGGGCACTTAATGAGAATAAGACCAAGAAGGAGGGTCCAAGCCCAGTGAGGATGAGTGTTGTTTTACTTGCCTCTGTGTAAGTGTATTCACAGCTTAATGCACTTCACAGTCAGAGTGGAGTCAGCCTTGGCCAAGTCAGATCTGGAGTTTGGTAAGTATTTGCTGTTTAGAGTTTGGTTCTAGGTGACATGTTTTAAGAAGGACATTCATAACCTGAAGGGCATCCAGAGCAGGGCAGCCTGCATGGTGGGAACTAGGGATGTTCTAGCCTGGAGAAGGGAAGATTTGGGAGTTGGGTGGAGCACAAAAGCCTTCTTCAAGTTTCTAAAGAGTTGTCCTGTAGAAGATAATTGTTCTACTTAGGCCCACCCAAAAGGCAGAGTAACACATCACAAAGGGGCAGACTGAGGTTTAAGAACCAGAAGTTAGTTTTGGGGGCTTCTTGAAGAGGTAGTGGACTCTGTTTTATATCAGACAAAGACTGGATGATCTCTTGTTAGGCGTGTTAGATGTGGTGTAGGAGGGATGCTCGTTCAGCTGCAGGTTGGACCAGAAGGCCTCTGAGGGCCCTTTCAGCTCCAAGATGCATTGCAGTTCTGGAGCTGGCGAAGCAGCTTGCTACTGACCACACTTTCCCAGTGCTTTATTTCTCAAGAAAATTAAATCAGTGCTCATAAATGTGACCTTTTAGATAGATGGCCTTCAGATAAACTTAGTCTCCTAAAAAGTTTTAGTGTGTTAACGTGTACTTTTTTTTAAAATGCACATATCTATCCAGCAAGTAGAAGCACGCAGAAGACCCATGTGTGGCAGAATGTCTGGGACGCTGTAAACAAGGACTGATTTAAAAAGTAATTTGGGAAATGGTCCATAGGAAAGGGCTCACAGGATACAGTAGTTACTGGGGATGTTCGGGAATATGCCCATCACTCAGTGGCCTCTGATCCCCTGATCCAAGTGATGGAGAAGCCCCTTTCTTCCAGCTTGTACTTCCTAACCCTCATAATGACCATGAAAAGCTTCAGAGAAAAACAGCAGCTAACACTCCTGCCAGCATTTGGAAAGACATCCCTGGGCTGATTTGCATGAAATCAGGATTGCTTCTGATGTATCCTCTAAAGGTATATTTATTAGATTTCTATTTAAATTTGCACCCTCTGTGATAAAACCACACAAAAACTAAAGGGAAATGATTAATTAAAATATGTAACAGAAGCAGCAAACACTGCATATGAAAAGTCAAGAAGATATCTGTTTTAAAACCTTGGAAGAGTTGGTGCTGGTCTCAGTAGGACAGTGAGGGCGCTCAGCCACCACAAGCCCTCTGTGGAAGAAGCCCTGCCTTGAGGCCACTGTATGGAACTGGGGGGCAAGTGTGAGCGCTAAGCTTATTTTAGTTGCTGATGTGATACAAAGGCAGAGCAGTAGTATTAGAAATCACCACTCAGATCGTTTAATTTTCCATAGACCTTTGTGCAGGAGTCCAGAGGCATATAGATCATTGGGGTAGTGTGAACTATGATATCCTGCCTCCATTTTTATAAGAAAAGACTTGTGACCCTCACTGTAATTATATTGTGCCATATTTCTATTTTCTACTATACTTGGGAGGCAGAGTGGAAGAGAGGATAGTGTGCTGGAGGAAGGAGAAAGCTGAGTTTAAATTTTACCTCTGATCCTTAACAAGTCAACGAATGGCTTTGAGCCTCAGTTTCCTCAGCTGTAAAATGGGCATAATGACACCTCACAGGATTGTGTTGAGGCTTGAATAAGTTTTAAAAATATATATGTATATATACATATATATATACACGTATATATAAAACAGACATATACACGTGTGTGTGTGTGTATGGTGCTATGCAACTATTATTTCTTATGACTAAGAACCTTGCCTCATATTTCACTGGAATAATTGAGGCCATTTGTCCTGAGCTTATATCCTTTCTACCACTTTAACCCCGTACCACATGACCCTTCTCCTTGCCCAGGTAAACCCCTCTGCATACACAAGTGATTCCATTCCATCCTGGCTTCCCCAGCAGATTCCCAACTGTCTTACTAAACTTCAGTCACTCTCTATTGTCTGTTGGCTGCTTCCTCATGGCCTACAAACATTCACATGTCAACAGATGCCTTTATTTCATTTCCTCTCACTCTCTTAACTCTCCCCAGTCTGGTGTCAGATATCATCATTGAACTGACACTGCTCTCTTCAAAGTTACCAATGGTCTCTTAGTTGCCAAATCTAATGACCTTTTCTCAGTCCTCATCCTTGACCTCACTGCAGCCTTTGATGCTATTTTTCCTTGGTACTCTCTTCTTCCTAGGCTTTTGTGACTCTCCTCTCTCCTGGTTCTCCTCCAGCTGCTCCTTCTCTCTCTCCTTTGTAGATCTTCATCTGTGTTATGTCTGCTAACCATGGGGGTCCCCCAGGGTTCTGTCCTGGACCCTCTTCCCTCCTCCCTATGTACTATTCAGTTGGTGTTCTCATCATCTCACATGTTTTAACAACCATCATCTCTGAGGAGACGCTTCTCAGATATACTTGTCTAGACCTAGGCTCTCTCCTGACCTCCAGTTTCAGATCTCCACCTGCCTCTTAGATATCTCACAGACATCTTCAACCTAGCATGTCCAAAACTGAATTTATTATCTTTCCCCCCAGACCCTCCCCTCTTCCCGACTTCTCAGTCACCAGCTGGGGTGCTCCCATTCATTCTCCCGGTCACCCAAGCCCACAATCTGTGTGTCGTCCTTGACTCCTCACTCCCAACCCACCCCCACCCTGTTTGTTGCCAATGCTTGTTGACTCTGCTTTGGTATGTCTCTCCTATGTGCCCCCTTCTCTCCTCTGACACACCACCACCTTGTTGCTGGCCCTCATCACCTCTTGCCTGTAGCAGGAGCCTGTCATTCGGTCTCTTTCTGCGTCAGTCCATCCTCCACTTAGCTGTCAAATTGCTCTTCCTCAATTATGGCAGATGTGACCGTGTCACTTTCCCCTCATTAAAACTCCAGTGGCTCCATATCACTTCCAGGATCAAATATAAGATCTTCAGTAAAAAAAAAAAAATGATACAATAAAATCTCCCCTCATCCCACTCCATTTCGAGGGCCTTCTCAGGCTTCCTCCTGTGTGTTCTTTGATCCAGTGACAAAGGGCTCCTTCCTGTGCCTTGTACCCGACACTCCATCTCCCAGCTCTGACCCTTTTCACTGAATGTCCTCCATGCCTGGAATCCTTGCCCTTCTCGTCTCTGCCTCCTGGCTTCTTCCAAAGCCCAGCTGAAATCCCACCTTCTATAAGAAGCCTTTGCAGACCCTCCTTATTGCTAGGGCCTTCTTTCCATTGGTTATCTCCACTTCATCTTGTATGTATCTTGTTTGCACGTAATTATTTGCATGTTGTCCCTCCCATTAGATTGGGAGCTCCTTGAAAACAGGGACTGTCTTTTGCCTTTCTTTGTTTTTCCAGCTGCTAGAACAGTATCTGGCATATCAGTGTCTATTGACTAGTGTTTTTTCTTAATAAACTTTGGAATGAAAATGTAACAGTTCAATTTAGCACCCACTGTATCGAGCCACCTTAATAAGTGTTGGTGGGTGCAAAGAGGAAATAAAACTGAGTCTAAATATGACAAAATGCCTTGAGTGGGGATCTCTTATGTTGGTCCTCTGTCTATGTATCATCACAACAATTAAAGTAAGACTTTGTAATCCCTCCCTCAACTATTACTGTGTGGTCTCCATCTCAGACTGCCTTATATTTTATTATTTTGTACTTACTCTCCTTGTATTCGTGCTGGTCATGCTTACAGATGTACTTGTCACCCCCACTAGAATATGAGTTCCTTGCAATAGGAATTGTTTCATTCTTCGTACTTTTATCCCCACTGCTGACCACAGGACCTGGCACATTGGACGTTCTAAATAAATGCTTCTTGGTGGATTGATTGTAATCCTCACATACCGCCATTACAGTGGTGAGTGTTACAGAATTGGCCCCCGGAGAAATCTTGTGTGCTTTTGTTGTTCACACACTGGGCCTAGATGTGGCATGCGATCTGTGGTAGAGAGAGACTAGATTCTGTTCATTATTATCACTGCATTTCAGAACTGGTTTTTTAACTGTCTCTGATCTTTCTCGATCTCTTCATTATCGATCCTGCTGCAGCATATATTGGGTATGTTACGTAGAATGGTGTTGACCAACCTGATGGGATCTGGGACTTAAAAGAGACATTGTGAATCACCTAGCCACACCAACTCATGCTACAGATGAAGAGATAGACCCTGGAGAGTTTATGTGACTTTCTCAGGGGCAAACGGGGAAGAAATAGAAGAAGCTGGTATTTGAACCCAGGGCGTCTGCCACCAAAGCCAGTTGTCTCTCTTACCTAGCCATGGTCTGGTCAGGAAGAAATGTACTTAGAGGTTTTGAGTGGGAGAGACTGGTTCTTAAAGTGACTTAATTTTAATCAGTCTCTAATCTGTTTGGAGCCTAAGGAAAGAATGATGCTTTCTGAAGGTGAGACAATTGACCAAATTCCCCTGGCTGTTTAACATGGATTGTAAATTATGTTACTGACCAACCTTAGTCAGGAGTTTAGTGCTTAGGAAGAATCTTTCTAATAGGCATATGGTGATAGCCCATTTCCTGTATGTGAAAATGAACATGTCCAATAATGGGGCCAAATTTGCCTATTGAATTTGGTCATATTTTAAAGTAGCTCCTGAGGAGAAAGATTGTTTCATAGTGATTTAGTGCTTACAGAATTGCAGCTGCATGGGAGAGTTTGCCATGTTGGTGGCTTTGGAGAGAAACATATGTGGTTCTTTTGCAGGTAATAAAATGGAAAATCCAATTTGCAATTGCAGACTAAAGCCCTGAGTGATATATGATCTTCATAGCAGCATCGGTCAGAGGGTTAGTGCTAATCACAGTGCTGGCTGGCTTCCCTTGTGGCCTGAGCCTCAGAACTGAATAGTGAGCAGTGTGAATCGGGGTCTCGGAGATAGCCAGCATCTCTTCCGACAGACCACTTTCTAGCTTATTAGATCCTCTTTGTCACAGTGCTTAATCCTGCTGCCTGATCCTTGTTAGAACACCAGCAGCGTGTGCTGCTCCGGCTCCTAATAAAGGAGCTGGGGGTGAGGCCCCTAACTAGGAGCGTTGGAGCGTGAGGCAGTTAGGCAATCGCAGCCTGACTGACGGAGGCGAAATGCTTCCTGCATGTTATTACTTAGAAGGGAACGTGCCTCAGACAGCTGATGGATGAGCTTTACTGAGGTAATGGTGACTTATAGATAGGCCACTATGAGATGGGTGTCATCTTTTCTCCCAGCGTAATGGTCTGGCTTTACTCTAATTATGTTAACCCTTTCTTAGGGATGGCGGCACTCAGGTCCTGCTAGGCAGCGGTGCCCAGTGAGGCATGGGGATCGCAGAGACAGATTACAGCCCCCCCAGGGGCAGCAGGTGCCATATTACACCAGGCATATAACCTCAGACACCAGAAGGAGCACCTTCCATTTCCCCACACCCCAGTTATAACGCAAGAGGAGACAAGGCTTGGTTTGGCCCTATGACTGGTGTCAGCTGGCATAGTTTCTTCCTCTCAGGATTGTCATGAATATTGGAGATGCTTTTTCTACGGCAGCCCTTCTGCTCGCCCCTTAAGGAAAATTGTGTTTGGGCTTCCTAGTTTCTGCCTCTTTCAGCTGCACCTGTGAATTAGACTTGTTGTCTTTTGTACCCAGATAAACAGTGTAGAATGTAGAGGAAACTGGGGTGTGGTGAGAAGGTGGACTGGCAGCAGGAGCAGGTGGCTTCTAATCTCAGCTCTGCCATAACTAGCTGGGACTCTGGGCAAGCTATTTTGCCTCTCATTGCCTCAGTTATCTCTGAAGCTGTGAGTGACCAAGCATTTCTCAGCACCAGGAGAGGCCAGTAGAGCAAAGACAGGTGAAACAGCCCTTGTCTTCAAGGAGCTTACATTCTACTGGGAGAGACAACATGTATGTCTGTGGAATTCCACCTTGCTTTCTATCAGCTGTTCCCCCCTACCCCTATTTGAGCTATGTACAGACTCGATTAAAAGTAATTTGGGAGAGGGAAGGTTCTGGCAGCTTCAGGGTTCTGGAAAGGCTTCATGCAGAAGATGGTGCTTGGGCTGAGCCTTGAAGTAAACTGGGGAAGTGAAAGGAGAGGAGGGAGGCCATTTTTGGCTGGAGGGGCAGCCAAGGTCCCTCCTTGCTCCAACACTCAGAGATGCAGGGGTTCTTTAGTCAGGAGGAGCTGGAATAGATATGTAGCTGTGAATGGCATCAGCTCTCTCCAGCTCCTCTCTTTTCTCCACTTAGACCCACTCAGAAATTGATAGCTTTCCTCTAACTGAAGGATGTCTGGCTGCTGTCTGGAATCTCCCCTGAGCTTCAGTTAGCAGCAGTGCGGAGCTGTCCCTGGTGCCTCTTCTCTCTTGGCTGACAGGGCCCACATCCAGACGTCATCTGGGGCTGGTGCTTCTGCGTTGGGACAGAAGTTTCTGATGGTTCACAGAGGCAGTGAACATGTGACTGACTCTTCTTGACATCATCCCCCAGGAGCCAGTTACCAAATTGACTGATTTGGGGGCAGATGATCTCTCTGACAGCATTATCTCAAGAAGGATTATGCTGAAGCAGCATATGGGGTAGTGGGTAGAAGACAGGCCTAGGAATCAGGAAGACCTGGGTTTGAGTCCTGCTTCTCACCAGCCTGGCTCTTTGAATTTTGGGTGAGTCACTTAATTTTTCAATGCCCAGATAGTTACCTAAGACTTTCAGTCCTACACCAGCTACTGATCTGCCTTGCCAGAGGGAAGTTTCTCACCAAGCAGTTCTCTCAAATGAGGTCACAAATATGAACCAAAAAAATAATATAAATGAGTGCATGAAGTCTCAAGTTTACACTCAGGTTTTGTTTCCAAAGTTAATTGGAAATCTGGAATGTTTAAGAGTTACAATGTATTTTTAATAGAAGTAGTATAACTAGTGGTTAGGTTCTGGGGCTGGCCCTTGACTCCTCATCTCACCTGAGAGCTCGACGCCACTGTCACCGGTAGGTGCCTTAGTTCTGGACCTTGTTCCATAGAGCAGAGAGGTGCAGAAGCGTCCCCTTCCCTCTTTTTTGGTGCTGGACCTGCTCCAGCCATCTGCCTGCTCCCTTTTCTTTCTTCTTGGTGCCCTACCCAAATGATAAGGGCCTTTCTGCTACCTTCACAGTGGTGCTTGCTGTGTCCTGGGACCAGGAGTTGAGGCCTCCATCCCCAAAAGAGAAATTTACCTTAGCCCTGAGTTCCTGTAATGTGGCGACTAGGTAGTATGGTGGATAGAGCACTGGCCTGCAATTAGGAGGCCTCAGACACTCCCTAGCGAGTGACCCTGCACAAGTCATTTGACTCAGTGTCCTCAACTATAAAATGGGGATAATAATAGCACCTACCTCACAAGGTTGTTATGAGGATCAGATGAGATGATACAAAAGAGTTTGAAGAGGAATATTCTGTCGTGATGTGGTCATACTTAGGCAGTATACAAATTATTGTTTTCAGTGATGCCACAGATTTGGTGGGGTTGATTGTAGAGAGGAGAGATTGGAGGCCAGATCATTAAAACACTTTTATAATAATACAGGTAAGAGGAAATAAGAGCCTGAATTTAACTGATGGTAATAAGAGTAGAAATAAGTAGACAAGAACAAGAGTTATTTCATAGGTAGAATCAGTTGGGCAACTCATTAGTTGGGGAAGAATTTGAGGAAAGAATGAAGAGTGCAGGGACACTTCTGAGTTTTGAGCTTGGATGACTGCAGTGTGGTTCCATCAGTAGAGATTAGGAAATGGGAGAAGGGGCAAGATTTTGGGGAAAGACCGTTTGGGACGTGTTGAGTTTTAGTTGGCAGTGTTCTGTCGATCTGAAGACATCCAGCGGTCATCGGAAGTAACAGAACTGAGATTTAGAGAAGAAATTAGGGGGAAAAATATTAATTTGGGAGTTATTTGTACTGTTATGATAACTAAGGATGTAGAAGTAAATACGATCATTTAGGAGAAATGTTTAGAAAGAAGGAAAAAGACCAAGTAGAAAATTAAGCAGTGAAGGGTGCCCACAATTATGAGTCAGGAACAAAAACCAGGAGACAAAGGGCATGCTCAGATAGGAGGATTCCTAATTTGTAATCATTCTGTGATATGATAATGCTGAGCCTCCGTCATTCCTACCATTGCTCATTATTTCCCTTGAGATTGTAGGCCTCTTGTTCCTTCCTCTAAATGAATTTTGTCTTTATTTTGTTTATTTCCATAAATAATTGGTACCATAAATTTTGTAATTTGATTGATATAGCACAGAATTTATAGTTTATCTCATATGTCCATTTTTATTATATTAGTCCAGCCTAACCATGAACAGTGAATGTCTTCAGAGCAGAAGTACAACCAGTAGAGAGCAGTATTATGGAGGCCAAAGGAAGCTAGAATATCAAGAAGAAATGACTACTTACATTTGTCAACTCTTTCAAAAACCAGGGCCTACTGAGAAAAGGCCAGTGGAGAGAGTACTGTCTGCTGATTAATGGGGACAGAAAACACATTGAGGAAGGGAGTGGGAAAGGAGAGGCATTGCATTCACACTAGGTGATAATGATAGGCCTTGTCAGTTCTTGGATTCAGAGGATTCCCTAGTCCAAAAGTACTCGCCTCCTATCATTCCCACTTGAAATTGCCATTTTATTAAAAACAGCAATAACAACTTTACCATTATTTCAGTGAAACTGAAGTCTGATTTTAGGAGAAAAGCAATCTTATCAAACTATATCAAATAAATATGTAAATACTCAGTAGAGCAGGGCAGCTAGGGGGCACAGTGTTTGGAGTGCCTGGCTTGGAGTCAGGAAGACTCATCTTCCTGAGTTCTAATCTGGCCTCAGACACTTAGCTGTGTGATCCTGGGCAAGTCACATAATACTGTTTGCCTCAGTTTCCCTCATCTGTAAAATGAGTTGGAGAAGCAAATGGCAAACCACTCCTGTATCTTAGCTAAAAAACCCCCTCAAATGTGGTCATGAATAGTCAGACACAATAAAAATGACTGAATAACAACAGTTCAGTAGAGCACCTTAACCCTCTGAGAAGGATTAGTGTTTTAAAAAGGTGATACTTAACTAAATGTCTGATTAGTGAATTTTCTGACAGGGTAACATGGCGAAAAACATATGGCCACATGAGAGCGTATATTTTTGGTTTACTAGAACTTTGCCAATTGTAGGCGGACCAGCCTTTGCCTGGGAGTTCTACTTCTTTAAACTGTTTCTTCTGGCTTTTTATAGTTTTTTTTCTTTTTCTTTTTCCTGTCTTCTGTTTCTGAATAAATATATTCTTTAAAAGCAGAAATTTTTTTTATTTTTTTTCAGGATATGTCTCATGACATCAGGATTTCTAGTTGTATTGCAGTTTCATGATGTGTTGTGGAGAATCAAAGTCAGACCACCTCCAATCCAAGTATAGGCATTTATTGAGATTGACACCTCTCATGAAGCAGGCTAAGTTCCAAGAGAAGCCAGCAACTTTAGTGAAAGCAAAATGGATTTTTATAGGGTATAGGATTTTATAGGGTAAAGATGCAATTACATAACAGAAATTATGAATGTTATAAAGGCAAGAGGGGTTTGTTAAGGGATTAGGTTATAGGAGAGGATGGAGCTTCAGTGGAACTGTGCATGCGATTTCCCACAATGCATATAGGAAAACCCAATGGGAAGGTATGTATCTATGATAATGATATTATAGTAAGCCGCTGTACATCATAAGTTCACCTAAAGGACGGCTTTGCTATTACTGCACAGGTGCCTACTTAGGGAAAGTCCCTTCTATTGTTTTGGAGTCCACATCCTGCTTGGGCATCCTTACATAGTGCTGCTTTCTGATTGTCTGAGTCTTACGATTCTGTCTGACTCTAGATGGATGTGGTTGTGGTTGAATGCATGGACACACTGCTGTTTCTGTGGGAAATATGAAGAATGGGTCTGAGGGCAATGACCAGCTAGAGGCACTGGCTGGGATCCCATCACGTGGACACACCTGCTGTTTCTGTGAGAAATATGAGTTCCTGGACATACCTGTCGTTCTAGTGAGCAGTAAGACATATATGAAGAAGTTAGGATATTGAGTCAGCGAGGGGCAGAGCAGTGGTTAGGTAGGGGCAGTGGGCCGACTGTTCTTTGGACCTGTAAGGGAGTTAGAATATTGGGATTAGGGGCAGCTTTATTAGGATTCCATCATTCCCCACCCCACCCCCACCCCCGCCTCAAAGAGCTGGGACCCAAATTCATTTGGGAAAAGGGATGAAGGTCTCTGCTTCTGTAGCTTCTTCAGGCTTGCAAGGGGTGTCGAGCTGTCCGTGCCTCGATGGGTCCCAAGGAAGAGGTTGACTGGAACTAAGCATAGGCCACGTCCATGGGTTGATGGGTGGGTATGGGCTGGTATCCACTGGTGCTAACTGTAGGTGAGTAGCATGTAGTCTGGAAGACACAAATCTGACAGGCAAATTTAATATGCAGAGCCCAAATATAAGGAGAAAGAAACCAAGACCCCATGATGCAATTGTTTACTTTTGACATACAAGATTATTATTACTGATCTTGTTGCCTTCCCAAAATTTTCCACTCTGATTCCAATTCCTTTAGGAGGATCAGATGCTATTGAGGTTCGAACCCTATACATGTAAATATTAGTAACAACACTTTTGTATCAGTTGGTGGTTATGTAGTTTGTCCTTCATTCACGAAGAGGACCGTGACATCAGGGAGATGATGACATGACTTGCAGTTGAATTTGATTTGAGTAAGAGAGGACTGTGCAAAGTCACCAGCCTCACTTTCTCCTCCAGAGACATCTGGGTCCAGTGGTGACCTAGGAAAGAAGGAAGCAGGGAGGGAAATAATTAAACAGTGTAAACAGTTGAACTGAGACAAGATCCTAAAATGTGGACAGATCCTAAAAGTTTGAGATGCTCTCTTTTATGGGTAGACAGTCTCATGCTCCAAAAGGGTTTCAGAATGGTAGTAGAATTTTAGGCTGGATCCTAACTTTAGCCCCATGCCTTTAAGATCAAAACCAAGAACAGCGCAGCCAAGCAGAAAATCTGTGAACTCCAGATTCCACTCTCTGACTCATGAATTAGTAAATTGGAACTTGATGATTTAATTATGATGTTTAGCCATCAAGATAAGGAAATTGATAATACTGTTCAGAACTAAAATCAACAGCTGCTTAGTAATGGACAAGATACAGCGTGATCATTTTTTCATGACAGTTTGTTCCTTCTTAATGTCCTGATACCTGACTTTTCTTCTGAACTCCAGAACCACATCTTTAAGTGCTGACAAAACATCTTTATGTAGATGTGACCCCTTTTCATGCTGACATCACTGTTTTCTGTCCCTGGTACCACCATTCTTTTTTTTTTCTCATGTTCATAACCATGGCATTATCTTTGCTTTACCAAGATTATGTCATCATGTCTCTTGGATTTGTCTCATTCTGTTTTTTGGAGTTTTGGGGGGACAGGCTTTCTCTCCAGATTCTTAACACATTGGGTGCCTCCTATGGCAAACATATGGAAAGACATATACAAATGTTACATGGGACAGGTAGGCATAGGTGGCTTATGATCTGCATTGTTGGGAGGCTTGGATTATTAAGATTTACTAGAGTTTTAGAATATTCATAATTGTCCAAAGAAAGAAGAAAAGGATCCATATATACAAAAATATTTAGAGAAACTTTTTGTAGTATAAAGAGAGTTTCCATCTATTGGGGAATAGCTAAAAAAAAAAGTATGGAATGTAATGTAACACTGTTGTGCTAAAAGAAATGATGAAAAGACCTGAGTTCAAATCTGGCTTCAGACGCTTGACACTTACTAGCTGTGTGACCCTGTGACTTAACCCTGATTGCCTCACCAAAAAAGCAAAAAATGGGGAGAAAAGACAAAAAAGAAATGATGAAAGAGATGGTTTCAGAGAAATGGAAGAAAACTTGGGTGAACTAATACAGAGTGAGGTGAGCAGAATCAAGACAGTACTTTATACAGTAACAACACTGTAAAGACAACCAACTTTGAAAGACTTAAGATCTCTGATAAATGAAATGACCAGCTTTGATTGCAGGAGACTACTAATGGCCTCTGCTATCCATTTCCTAATAGAGAGATGGTGGATTGAAGATAAGGAATGAGACATATTTTTGCATATAGATGGTATGGGAATTTTTTTTTTTGCTTGACTACCAATGCTTATTACAAGACTTTTGTTTTTCTTTTTTTCTTTTAAATGGTAGGGAGAGGGTAGGAGAGAAAGAAAATGAATGTTTAGTTTTTAAAAAAAAACATTATTGCTGCCTTTTGTTTTTATCTTTTTGTTACTTTTAAACTTTTAATCTGTTCATTCCACTATACCCTTCCTGATCTCCTACCCTTATTGAAGGGGGAAAAAAATCCATCAGAACACAGCTGCATGGTTCAACAAAAGAAACTCTAAAAAATTGTATCCGAAAATGTATGTCTCAGCATTTTGAGTTCATCACCTCTTTGTCAGGAAGTGAGTGGCATGTTTCATATTCATTCTTTTGGATCCGTGTTTTATCATTGCATTGATCAGAGTTCCAGAGTCTTTCAAAGATTTTTTTCTCTATAATGTTATCATTTTATAAATTATTCTCTTATTCTGCATCATTTCATAGTGGCCTCCCAACTTCCTGGAAATGTCCATTTCATCATTTCTTGTGGCATAATAACATTCCTTTACATTCAGATACTACAATTTATTTAACCATTCCCTAATAAGACAATCCTGTAGTTTCCAGTTTTTATCTATTATGAAAAAAGCTACTTATAAATATTTTTCTACATAAAAATCTTTTTCTTCTTTCTTTGATTTCTTTGGGGATTTATGCTTTGTGGTATAGCTGGTTCATACCTTTTGAACAGTTTGGCAGCTTTTTGAGAATAGTTCCAGATTGCTTTCCAGAATGGCTAGACCAATTCACAGCTTCACCAACAATGTTTTCCCATAGTCCTTCTGACATTTGTCATTTCCTCATTTGTCATCCTTGACAGTCCAATAGATGTAATGGGAAACCTCGTAGTTGTTTTGATTTGTATTTTTCTAATTATTGGAGGATTTAGAACATTTTTTCCATATGATTGTTGATAACTTGGATTTCTTCCTTTACCTGTTCATATCTTTGACCGTTTTTCTATTGGGGAATGGCTTAGTCTTATACATTTTAATATCTTGGCTATAAGACTTTTCTCAGAGAAACTTAGTGCAAAGATTCCCTCCCCCCAATTACCTATTTCTCTTCTAATTTGCATTAGATTTTATTACATTAAATTTGTTTGTGTAAAAACTTAAAAATTTTTTCTTTAAAAAATGGTAGGGGAAGGTGGAAAGGAGAGAAAATAAATGCTAGCTAATTGAAAAATAGAATTTTTTTAAAAAGGAAAAATCCACAAATCTGGTTGTATCACTCCTCTCCTCAAAAATCTTCTGTGAATCTGTCTTGTCTGTGAAGTAAAGTTTGAAGTTTTTCTTCCTGGCATTCAAATCACACTCTTCCTGTTTTATTTCTTTTTATTCTTTATTACACTTTTCATAATTTAGCCACTCTGGAGTATTTTCTGCCCCTGAACATACCCTGTAATCTCATGGAAATTGTGTTTTTGTTCATCT
Source organism: Phascolarctos cinereus (assembly GCF_003287225.1). NCBI lineage: Eukaryota > Metazoa > Chordata > Mammalia > Diprotodontia > Phascolarctidae > Phascolarctos > Phascolarctos cinereus. Next base: position 54,289,700 of record NW_027555514.1, on the reverse strand, counting down.
TGTTCCCACAACCTGAAATGTCTTCTTTGCTTAATTGAATTCTTACTCATACACAGCTACTTTTAGAAATTCTTCCTTGATCCACTCCACCCCCATGCAGTAATGACTTTTACTCTGGGATCTCAGAGACACCTCACGTTGCCTTGTACTAATGTACTTATCAAGTTATTGTATGTATTTTGGTTATTTGTGTTTATGTCTTATTCCGTCCATTCATTCATTCAAATTTTCATTGGTTGAACAAATCTTGTTTTATAGCTAGGCATCGATGATAACAAAACAGAAATTAAAAGTCCCCGCCCTCAAGGAAATTACATTGTGTTGTATACTACTATGCTGTAAACTCCATGAGGATGGGAGTCACTCACACATTATCTAAATTTTAGACCCCTCTTAACAACCAGCACACCTTTATTGCCATGCATTATACTTTATACATATTTGTTGAATGGGATTCAACATGTTTTTAATCTAAAAACTTTATATGCAGTAGTTTTCAGTTGTGTATTTGTCTTTCTTTCCTTTCTGGTGTTCTTTATAGGCATACATGTATAGCAAGTATAGTCATACAGCAAAAATAGCCTTTGGAAACCTTGATTCCTTAATTTTATGGAAAAATACCCTGCACATTCTTTCTAGTAAATATTTTAAGCTACCATTTTCATTTTCAAAGTACCAATCATAGGGGTGAAGGTTAGCAATATACTTCCATACAAGGATGAAATTCCATGTGCCAGGCTAAGAGTTACAACCAAGGTCAGTAATAGAGCCTTAGCACAGTCTTTCTTGAGAAGATTAGCAAGGCAGTGTGGATATCCTCTGGTAGCTTTGGACCTTCGATGAGCCAGGCCTCAGGAAAAGGACTGCCCTAAAGACACTTAGAGAGGAAGGTCCTGCAAAGATAAGTATCTTCATTCTACACACAGATGAAGCCACATACTTTCCTGCTGTCTAACTTTTCTCTCAGCCTCCCAAATGGTAGCGGAGACATTTATGCATACTGACTTTGCACCTAGAAAAGATTCAGTCAGTTGACTAGCAGCCTAGAATAGCCAGGCATCTCCACCAAATACTAGCTTTTAGAAGTGTCATTGAGTTGTGAAGACATCTCTGTTAAATAAGGGCCTAGACGCATCCAGCATCAGACCTGAACTGCTAACCTGACAGAATGTAAGACACATTACCAGACTCTCTCTCTCTCTCTCTCTCTCTCCCCCCCATATATATATATATATATATATATATGTATCTATACATACACACACACACACACAAACATATATATGTATGTATATGTATGTAATATATATATATATGTATATATATATATATATATATATATATATATATATATACACCATGTGCTGTACTTAACACATCTGTACATTGTGAGGCTAATGGAGGTGTAAATGTACTCTCAGAAGATGTCAGCTGGTGGCATATTTACTGCAGAACTGTTACTGTTTGCTGCTCAGACTATTGCTTTGTTTCTGTAATGAATCTGCACAATTCCTCTTATCCATCATCCCCTCACCTTACTTTGGATGAAAAAACAAAAAAAGGTGGAAGTACGCCCTTTAATCTAAGGTGAGCAGGTAATGTGATGACAAATCACCCTCTCAGGCCCAGAAGTTAGGACCCTGAGCAGCTCTGGTGTCATTCCTGCCCGTGACCTTGTACAAATCACCATAGACCAAGAACCAACAAACTGGAAAAATAATGTTAACTTTGCAGTCATTGGAAAGAGAAAGTTAGCATTAATTAGGCATTCACTTAGTGTATTAGAGGGAAGTAATTTGTATACTAGCACTAAATAGCTTGTGATCTCTGCTTGCTGTAGAGATGATTATATTTCCTGGGTGCCAAAGGGAGAGATTTGCATGTAGAAAATCTGCATATTCTGATAAGAAAAACAATTAAATGCGTAAATAAATGAAAACACTGATTTGGCACTGATCTTGCTCAGGATGGCATTAGGGTATCTGGATGGCGCACTCCAGACAAGATTAATTCAATACTATTTTCATTTCAATCCTTTCAGGAAACTTGGATTTAACTGGTCAAAAGCAGGTCTTCAAAGCAGAGAATAATCCCTGGGTTACCCCAATTGCTGACCAGTTCCAGCTCGGAGTGTCCCATGTCTTTGAATACATCCGTTCTGAAACATATAAGTAGTAAGTAATGTATGCTTACTCCTGAAGTATCTGATTGCATGTTTCTGTAAGTTACAGCTTGCCATGCCTTTCCAAATATAATGTATTATTAATACACACGAGTCGTGATATCATATCAAATCCATACTGACGTCTCTTCCTCTGGTACCGCGTTGTAGTACAGAGGTGACAGTGTGTTCTTAAAGATTTCACCGTTGGATCCCAAGTCATTGTGGGTCTTTCCAGGCCAGAAAGGCCTTGAGTCTAGGCCTTATGATGGCTCTGTGTGTGTTCTTCAAGGACAGGTTTGGCTTCCAGATGATTTTTTTTTTCTTTTAACCTATAAAGAAGTTGTTGTCTGTGTCAGTGGAATGATTACCCATACCAATACAATGATGATCTTAGAAGTATTTAAAAGAGTATCCTATTAAAGTAATGTACAAAATCTAAATGAGAATAAATTATTTAAAAATTTTATTTAAAGATATACTTGTTTTCTTAACAGCTTTTGAAATGTCAAATGTAGATGGATCTTGAATTCGTGTTATGTTTGTGAATTCTGCAATAATATTAAAAATACAATGAGTATTTTTCTTTGGAATAAAGAAAACTTAAATGCCTGTCAGTTAAATTGATCTCTTGGACTTCTTGGGCTGCTCAAGAGCAAAATTTTATAGCAAGTACCAAGTCAACATAGTCCTGTTTTTGAGGAGAGTGGCATTAATGTACAGAGAAGAGAATAAAGAGGGAGGCAGCAAAAAGAGGAATTTGAGTAATAGTAGCTCACACTTGAGGAATTTAAGTTTTCTGAGTTCTCTACGAACTCTGATCTTCTGTGGATCTGTGGGTTGATCTTTGCAGAATGGGCAGATAGGGAAGGACAGAATGTTTCCTCAATGTAAACGTCTTCTTTCCCATTTAAGGAATTTTTATTTGAAGAGTAATAGCAATAATTGCTTAGTCAGCTTTACACATATCTGCTGGAGGATCTATGGGTAGATAGCAGTTTACCTGGAAAAGGTCTAAAGATTTTAGTAGACTGCAAACTTAGTGAATCAGCATGTGAAATGATGTCACCAAAACAGCTAATGTAAGTTTATAAGAGAGACATAATAATCTAGGAAGAAGACGGTGATAACCTCATTGTGTGTCAACTTGGTCCTACCATATCTGGAGTACTGTTTAGTTTTGGACATCGATTTAAGAAGGGTGTCTTTAAGTTAGCATCCAGAGGAGGGCATTGAAAATGGCTGCCTTGATATGGTGCCTGATGGATAATTAATGGTCTTGTGAATGTCTAACCTAGGGAAGAGAAAACTTTGGAGGAGCATGAGTGCTGAGTTTAAGTATCTGAAGGGGTATTGTAGGGAAGGAGTATGTAGACTTTTCTGTTCAACCCCAGTGGGCAGATCTAGGAATGAACAATGGAAGCTACACAGAAGCAAATTTAGCTTTGACAGCAGGAAGAAATTCTTAACAATTAGTGCTGGTTAAAAATGGAAAATCTGGCTCTGGCGGCAGTGGACTTACATCTCACTAGAAGTCAACAAAGCCCAGATAGTCATCCACTATGTTGGAGAGGGGATTTTTTTGTTCAGCTTTGGTTTGGACCAACTGGTCTAAACACTTTACAGTTTGGAAGTGAGAGGGCAAGAGTGTTTAGTTGAAACTTGTGTCACTTCAGCACCTTTTCCATCATCATCTCAAATCATCCTTTACAGGATGGAGTAAAGTTGGGGAAAACTTTCTCTAAAAGAGATGTATTTTGTATCCACTGTTTCTTCCATTGGGTTTCCCTTTGAGGAGAACTCTATCTTTCCCTGTTTGTTGGCTAGTAAGGCTACATTCCATTTCATTTCAATGTATTCGTCCTACAAAGACCAGTTTATATATTCATCACATGGCACAGCCACAAGGGACCTTGGCTGTTATGTGTGAGAACCTTCTCATTTTGCAGTTGAGAAAATGGTTCCCAAGAGGCAAAGTCACTTACGCACAATTGCACAGCTAGTTAATGACAACACTGAGACTAGAATCCAGGTCTCTTAACTTTGAGGCCAGTGTTCTCTTGACGGATCCAGGCTTATTAATGTGATTTATCAGACTTCTTAACTAGTCTCTGAGGTTCAAATAAAATTGTCTCTGGCTGCAAGCCTATAAAAAAAAAAAGAGATGTGAAAAACATGTAGGCAGAACCAATTTAAGTTCCCAAGACATAAAGCTTTGGTAATGAAACACAGGCTTACCTTTGAATTTGACCAGTTGTTGAGATGTTAGTTTCCACAGCATTTTTTACAAGTTGGGATCATTAAAGACCACATCTCACCAGACCACTTCTTTCTTGACTTAATGGAATCGTGACAGCACCCTGCACACAAAACTTCTCCCTCCATCCCTGGCCAGGAGATCAGTCCAGATTGACAGGAGAAGGTGGCCTCTCTTAAATAGTTAACCCCCATTCCATAGCTCTCTGTTCTTCTTTGGTCACGTATCTTGTTCTTGGTATAGCCTAGACTTGCTTAGGTCTGACAGGATCACAGAGGATGAGCCATGCTGAGCAATGACATTAAAACTAAATAGTTATTAGGCTGAAATTGCCAAAATGGCAGCACATCCCAACTTTAAAACATGTCTTTCTTTTCAGTTTGTAAGTGGCTTAAATAACGACAACATAACAGTGATATTTATAATGTTTGGTTCTAGAAGGATATGAAAAACCCGTAGGTTGTACTTTGTTGGTTCATCAGAAGAATAGAATAATTGGAATCATTATAGATCCCTTAATTTTTTGGACTGTTAAGAAGTCAGGCTTCAGAGGGCAAGTTAGACCATTTCTGCCTATCTTAAGAAATGAGAGTAAGTTTGAGAATCTAATCTCAAATTGGCAGATTATTTTACTTTATTGTTTCCCCATTAATCATTAATAACTATTTAAAAATAATGGTCTTAAATTTCCTCGTCTGTAAAATAGGGGTAGTAATAGCACCTACTGGCCAGGGTTATTATGAGGCTAAATTGGGATGATATTTTCAAAGCACTTTGCAAACTGTAAAATGTCACAAACACGTTAGCTATTGTTATCTTGTCTCATTTAAATTCCAAGGGGAAGCATCGTGGTGCAATCAATAGAACCGTGAATCTGGATTCCAAGGGCTTGATTTCAAATCCCAGTTCTGTGCCTTAGCTGTTTGACCTTGGTCAAGTAACTTAACTTTCCTTTTTCCCTTTCTGCAAAATGAGAGGGTTGGGCAAGAAAATCTCTAATTCTAAATTTATGATTCTATGATAAGATGGTTAACTTATATGTCATGCTTGCATTTGTAAGGCACTGTATCTATGTAAATATGTATTTCACCCTTAAATTCTTTAAAGCAATAAGTTCAGTAAACTCCCAGTTTTCTTGAAAAAATGGGAAATGGGGTATTAAGAGCTAATTCTTACTTGTCCATGATATTAATTTATCATAAGCCACAGGCATGCATTTCTAACTTTTAGAGAATTAGAATATTCTAAAGTATACTTTGCCTTAAAAGTTTTCTGAATATAATTTCTTTTTTGATTGGGGAAGAAATTTGGGGATATGTTTGTGCCTCAGAATTGTTACATGGAAAATTATTATTATGTGATGCAATGGAAAAAATACTGATTTTTCAGACTTTGTGATTCTTTGAGTTATGTTTCATATTTATTGCCTAAAAGTGGAGCCATAACTTGGGTGGGGTGATAAGTGCTTTTTAGCAGGAGTACCAAATTGAGAGTGCATTGATGGCACTTCTTTAGCAGAATAGATACAACAGAGCTTACCATCTAATTAACAAACGTAATTAGTTAATATATTAGGAAGCTACCAGTTGTCAGAAATACACTGTAGTTTCACTGTCATCACCCTCAAACTGGTGTTCCCAGATCTCTTTTGCCAGAAAGAAGGAAGGAAGGTGAGAGGGAAGAGGGGGGAGGGAGAGAAAAGGGAAGGAAAGAGGGAGGAAGGGAAGGAAAAAGGAGGGAAGGAGGGACAGATGGAAGAAGAGAAGGAAGGAATAGAAAGAAAGAAAGGAATAAAGAAAGAAAATAAATTCAGTCTGTATTTTTGTGTCACTCGCTTCCATGGTATAAAATCTTTCTAGTTATGGTTCTGTATAAAAGTGTATATAGATCAAATGAATTAGAGTTGAGGTTATTAAAAATAACTTTTTAATCAACCCAGTACTTGAAGTATTTTCCTGTATTTGACTTACTTTTGAGACTTGTTAGGATACTGTGACTACTGTGTGAGTCTTATATTATTATTTACATTGAGTTCATTCGTGAGATGTAGCATAAGCTCCTGTGATACATGAAGCTCTAGAAAAAAGCTTGGGCAAGGCAAAGGACCAGCAGCTCTGCTCCGTATGGTAGGTAGAAGAACTTGACAGCACTTACTATTCTCCCTCAGGCTTGGTGTCTGTGAACACCAACTGGCACCAAATGCTCGCTCTAACTTGGCTATAGGGTGGAATCCAAAGGCCTTGGTCCTGCAAGGTTTTTGCCCTCAAAGATGTGTCTCACACTAGCTCAGAGGGCCTGAACTGGATCTGGCTATATATACAACTAAAGCCTCCCCCTCAATGTGCCCTGCTTCAGAAGTAAGAATAGGAGCTACCAACTTTGACATTGTCCCTTTCCTTGTGCTTGACTGAATATGTTGTCCAAGAATATGAAATGGAGTGGGAGGAGAACAAAAGAGAGAAACCAGAAGCCCTTTCTTTTTAAGTACTCACTAGACCAAAATGGTTCCCATTCCACTTGGCTGTTGTTGCTGTGGTCTGTCCCTTTGTGGCTGTGTATATTCTTTCTCCTGAGGGGACAGCAAGATCTTCATGATCTATATAGAATGCCAAGATTAGGATGAGTGTTTATTCACTTTTAATTGTTACTTCGGTGTTGGCTGACTGGTCATTTCATTTTTCTACTATCCTTGCCTGCCTGGCCTGAAATATCTTACCAAGAGCATTTACTTAGGCCCTTTTTCTAAGGCACACTTTCATTCCGTTTCAGAGTAAACTGCGAATATAAAAAATAGCATCTGTGTATTTCACATGCCTCCCTCCCCAAAGCCTTAGATCATCCCATATAGCCTCTCCCAGAATACCAGGGCCTACTCAGAGTTTGGAATCTTGCTACCTACCTTGAAGCTAGCTGTACACTTCCACCCCCAAAACAGTGATTCGTGACATTCCAAAGATCACCCTTATCTCTCGTGGGGAGTTAATCCATTCATCTTTCAGACTCTGGACTGAAACTGAAATGTACTGATTGATGGGTGAATGAGAAAAAAACTTGCCCAAATTCACCATGTCTAGTAAGCCCCAAACCATGCTGCCCAGAACACCAGAGCCTACCCAGCATAGGAATCATGTCAGCTGCCCTTCTGTGGGGAAGCATGTCCTACCCTTTCCCCTTCCTCCATTTCTTCTGATTACTTTGTTTTGGAACAATAACTAACTCAAATACTACCATTGCCACTAGAAGGGATGTGACAGTCTACCACTACTCATAATTCCTGTGACTGCCAGGAACTCCCTTCCCAACCTCTACTTCCCCATATGTGTCTTATTCTCTTAATCGAGCATTTATCAAACTTTTGTAGTGTTAACAGATGCTTAGTAAGTGCTTAATAGAATGTAAACTTCTTAAGCACAAGGACTGTCTTAGGTTTGTATTGGTTAGCCAGTGCCTGGTAAAGTACCTGGCATCTTAATACATGTTTACTGATTGAGCAATTAAATTATCTATGGAATTGTAGCTGATACTGTGGAAAGAATGATACATTTGATATCAGAGGAGTTGAATTCAGATCCTGACCCTTCCACTTTCTAGTTGTGTGGACTTGGACAAATTATACCTTTCTGGACACACTTTCCTCATCTGTAAAATGAAGGGTTTGGACAAGTTGACCTCTAATGTTGCTTCTGAGCTCTAAATCTATAATCTGTTGATTTACCTTTGCTGTCCTTTTTCCTCTTAATGTATTTTTAAAAATCACTAAAGTGGGATGTAGAGGTCATTTCTTCTTTGATGGACTATCGAGCTGAGCTCCTTAATACTACAAACTCATCCCAGCAAGTGCTGGCTTTAAACCCATTTGATAGATCCAGACATTTTGCTAACTTTGTATCAGTGAAAAATGTTATCCCAGTTCCCTGATCTCGTTGGAAGAAGATGATCTATAAATCTAATAAATGATCGTGTAAAATCCATGTTTGAGTAAAAAAAAATATTCCTTCAGATATGCTAGTGTTAAAAAATGATCAGAAAGGCATTTGAGTGGAAATGTTCTGAAGAGGAGATGGCAAAACTTAGTCTTTTCACTAAGATAATAATATTTTCTATTAAATAGAGTTCATAGGTCAATCAGTCAACAAACATTTATTCTTCAGAATTTAATAACCTGGGAAGAAAAGAAAAAGGCAAAAATAATCCCTGCTCTCAGGGAGCTTGCATTCTGATAGGAAAAACAACATTCATATATGTAATGTCCCTCTCCTATGTGGACATTTTGTTTGCTGGAAGAGTCATAAAAATTATATTCTATGTGAAGCGAAGAGCTTAGTATTATTTCACTGGTCTGAGACCAAAGAGGAAATAGCTAGAACCAGCAGGAGAGCAGAGAGGGTCAGAAGTGCAATAGTCATCCAGTGGGTGATGTATGGTGCAAACTATTCTCTAAAAAAACCTACTGATCACTTCCGGTAGTCACTCTCACTCTCCCCTGTTAACCTCTGAAAACCGAGAAAATATCACCCCAGAAAAAAAACCCTGGAACACCTGAACTAGAAGAAAGACAGCAGTGCAGCAGCCCAGCAAACGGGTCTCCCAGTGCCTCAGCAAAAATAAGGGAGGCAGAACTACAAGGGGCCCCAGGGGGATAAGTACCCTGCGTAATTCACCTGAAAGGAGATGAAGAAAACATCCTAAAGGCTTCCTAAAGCCCCGGCCTTGCTGATTCCAACTCAACACCAGGTGAGCTGTTGGAGCCCTGCAGCCTCCAATTGTGAAGAAATCCTGAAGCCCAGGTGGTAGAGCAGGCAAACACCAACACCTGGACCTCCAGGTACCTCAGTGGAGGGGAGAGGGGACACCGGTGGAAACCAGCTCAGAAAACCACCAGGTGCCTCAGCACTCGACCACAAAGGAATCTCTTGGTGCATTAGCAGAAACGAGGGAGACACACTGCAGGGGACCCCAGGCAGATAAACACCCTGCAGCACCCATCTAAAAGGAGCTGAAGAAAGCTAAAGGAAAGGAAAAGCAGGCAACCTAGAATTGCCTGAAAGTTCCAGCCTTGCTGATTCCAGCCCAACATGAGATAAGCTGCCAGAAACCTACAGCCTCCAATTGCCAGCATAAGAGGCCCCAGCACACAAAGCCAGTGACCAAGACCTAGGCTCCCAACACAAGAAGCTTGGGTCAGTGCCCTCTGTTCCCCAGCAGGAGAGCTCAATCTCTTTAAAGGCCAGGGAATAAAGAAACACCATGAGTAAAAAGAAACGTACCATAGATTCATATTATGAGAAGAGTGAAGATCAAGACAGAAATTCTGAAGAGGACAACATTGTCAACAAACCCACATCTGCAACAACAAAAGGGAATATGAACTGGTCTGAAGCCCAAAAAGCCTTCTTAGAAGAGCTCAAGAAGGATTTTAATAGTCAAATGAGAGAGGTAGAAGAGTCCTTCAAAAATACAATTGGCCAATTGGAAAAAAAATACACTGAAGAAAACAAGTCCCTAAAAAACACAATTGGCCAGTTGAAGAAGGAAGTACAAAAACTAACAGAAGAAAACAATCTGTTAAAAACTAGAATTGGACAAATGGAAACTAATGTCTCTATGAGAGAGCAAGAATCAGTCAAACAGAAACAAAAAAATGAAAAAATAGATGAAAATGTAAAATACCTCATCAGTAAAACAACCGACCTGGAAAATCGACTCAGGAGAGACAATTTAAAAATTATTGGACTACCTGAAAATCATGATGAAAAAAAGAGCCTGGACAGTATCTTTCAGGAAATCATAAAGCAAAACTGCCCTGAAGTCCTAGTACCAGAAGGTAAAATAACCATAGAAAGAATCCACCTATCACCACCTGAAAGAGATCCCAAATTGACAATGCCAAGGAATATAATAGCAAAATTCCAAAATTACCAGATGAAAGAGAAGGTGCTGCAAGCAGCCAGAAAGAAACAATTTAAATATCATGGAACCACAGTCAGGATTAACCAGGACCTTGCACCTTCTACATTAAAAAACCGCAGGGCATGGAACATGATATTCCGTAAGGCAAAGGATCTTGGAATGCAGACAAGGATCAATTACCAGCAAAAATGGATATTCAACGAAATAGAAGACTTCTAAACTTTCCTGATAAAAAGACCAGAGATCAGCAAAAAACTTGATGTTCAAGTACAGGACTCAAGAAGGACTTAAAAAGGTAAATGGGATAGAAGGATACAATATGTTGTTAAAAGGGGGGGCTGTTTAAACCCCTACAAGGGAATATGAGACTTGCAACCCTTGAGAACTGTATTGTTATTACACCTTGTTAAAGGAGTATACATAAAGAGGGTGGATATTAGTTGACTTTGATGTAATGATAAAAAAAAATCTAATCAAGTGGGTTAAATGGATCCAAATAAGTGGATCAATCTGATCTTAGAAAATGTACTGAGAAAGGAGGAGGCAGACAAGGGTAAATTACATTACAGGAAAAGACACAAAATCCTATTACAGCAGAGGGAAAAAGGGAGGGGAGCATTGTTTGAACCTACTCTCATCAGATTTGGCTCAAGAGGGCATAATATAATCAGTTAGGTATAGAAATCTAACTTGCCCTATAGGCAGTAGGAGGGAAAAGGGAAAGAAAAGGGGGGGGAGAAGGGAGGGAAGAAGCAGTAAGACTAAAGGGGAAGAAAAGGGAAAGGGATAATAAAAGGGGGAAGGGACTGAAGGAGGCCGTGGTCAAAAGCAAAACACTAGTGAAGTGGGGAAAGGAAAAAGGAGAAAGAACAAGCATAAATGGGGGAAAAGGATGGAGAAAAAGACACAGATAGTAATCATAACTGTGAATGTGAATGGGATGAACTCTCCCATAAAACGGAAATGGATTGCAGAATGGATTAAAAACCATAATCCTACAATATGTTGTTTACAGGAAACACATTTGAAAAAGAGTGACACATACAGGGTAAAGGTAAAAGGCTGGAGCAGAATATATTATGTCAGCTGAAGTAAAAAAAGCAGGGGTAGCAATCCTGATCTCAGACAAAGCAAAAGCAAAAATAGATCTAATCAAAAGAGATAAGGAAGGAAACTACATCCTGCTAAAAGGCACCATAGACAATGAAGTAATATCATTACTAAACATATATGCACCAAATGGTATAGCATCCAAATTCTTACAGGAGAAGTTCAGGGAGTTACAGGAAGAAATAGACAGCAAAACTATACTAGTGGGGGACCTGAACCTCCCCCTCTGCACTAGATAAGTCTAACCACAAAATAAACAAGAAAGAAGTTAAGGAGGTGAATAGAACATTAGAAAAGTTAGGTATGATAGACCTCTGGAGAAAACTGAATGGGGATAGAAAGGAATATACTTTTTTCTCGCAGTACATGGCACATACACAAAAATTGACCATGTACTAGGGCATAAAAACCTCACAATCCAATGCAGAAAGGCAGAAATATTAAATGCATCCTTTTCAGATCATGACAATAAAAATTATATGTAATAAAGGGCCATGGAAAGATAGACTAAAAAATAATTGGAAACTAAATAATCTAATCCTAAAAAATGATTGGGTCAAACAACAAATCATAGAAACAATCAATAATTTCATTCAAGAGAATGACAATAATGAGACAACATACCAAAACTATGGGATGCAGCGAAAGCAGTTCTTAGGGGAAGTTTTATATCTCTAAATGCTTACATAAATAAAATAGAAAAAGAGGAGATTAATGAATTGGGCATACAACTAAAAAAACTAGAAAAAGAACAAATTAAAAATCCTCAACTAAACACAAATTAGAAATATTGAAAACCAAAGGAAAAATTAATAAAATTGAAATTAAGAAAACTATTGAACTAATAAATAAAACTAAGAGCTGGTTTTATGAAAAAACCAATAAAATAGATAAACCTTTGGTTAATTTAATTAAAAAAAGAAAGAAGAAAACCAAATTACTAGTATCAAGAATGAAAAGGGTGAAGCTACCACCAAGGAAGAGGAAATTAAAACAATAATTAGGAATTATTTTGCCCAACTATATGCCAACAAATTTGACAATCTTAGTGAAATGGATACATATTTACAAAAATATAAATTGCCCAGATTAACGAAGAGGAAGTAAAATACTTAAATAACCCCATCTCAGAAAAAGAAATTGAACAAGCCATTGATGAACTCCCTAGGAAAAAATCTCCAGGGCCAGATGGATTTACATGCAATTCTATCAAACATTTAAAGAACAATTAATTCCAATACTATATAGACTATTTGGGAAAATAGGTGAAGAAGGAGTCTTACCAAATTCTTTTTATGATACAAATATGGTGTTGATACCTAAACCAGGAAGAGTCAAAATAGAGAAAGAAAATTATAGACCAATTTCTCTAATGAATATAGATGCAAAAATTTTAAACAAAATACTAGCAAATAGATTGCAGCAACTTATCACAAGAATAATACACTATGACCAGGTAGGATTTATACCAGGAATGCAGGGTTGGTTCAATATTAGGAAAACTATCAGCATCATTGAGCATATCAACAAAACAACCAGAAACCACATGATCATCTCAATAGATGCAGAAAAAGCTTTTGATAAAATACAACACCCATTCCTATTAAAAACACTAGAAAGCATAGGTATAAATGGAGTCTTCCTTAAAATAATAAATAGCATTATCTAAAACCTTCAGCAAGCATTATATGTAATGGGGACAGGCTAGAAGCATTTCCAATAAGATGGGGGTGAAACAAGGATGTCCATTATCACCACTGTTATTCAATATTGTACTGGAAACTTAGCTTTAGCAATAAGAGAAGAAAAAGAAATTGAAGGCATTAGAATAGGCAAAGAAGAAACAAAGCTATCACTCTTTGCAGATGACATGATGATATACTTAGAGAATCCTAGAGAATCAAGTAAAAAACTACTTGAAATAATAAACAACTTTAGCAAAGTTGCAGGCTATAAAATAAACCCACATAAATCATCAGCATTTCTATATATTACCAACAAAGCCCAACAGCAAGAGATAGAAAGAGAAATCCCATTTAAACTTACTGTAGACATTATAAAATATTTAGGAGTCTACCTCCGAAACAAACCCAGGAACTCTATGAACACAATTACAAAACACTTTTCACACAAATAAAATCAGATCTAAATAATTGGAAAAACATCAGTTGCTCATGGGTAGGCCGAGCTAATATAATAAAAATGACAATCCTACCTAAGCTAATTTACTTATTCAGTGCCATACCAATCAAACTACCAAAAATTATTTTATAGAGTTAGAAAAAATAATAACAAGATTCATTTGGAAAAACAAAAGGTCCAGAATATCAAAGGAACTAATGAAAAGAAATGCAGGGGAAGGTGGCCTAGCAATTCCAGATCTTAAATTGTATTATAAAGCAGCAATCATCAAAACTGCTTGGTACTGGCTAAGAAATAGGGAGGTGGATCAGTGGAATAGGTTAAATATGCAAGACACAGTAGTCAATGACTATAGTAATCTATTATTTGATAAACCCAAAGACCCCAGCTTCTGGGATAAGAACCCACTCTTTGAAAAAAACTGCTGGGAAAACTGGAAAAGAGTATGGCAGAAACTAGGCATAGACCCAAATCTCACACCATATACCAAAATAAAGTCAAAATGGGTTCATGACTTAGATATAAAGGCTGATACCATAAGTAAACTGGGAGAACAAGGAATAGTTTACCTATCAGATCTATGGAGAACAGAAGAATTCATGACCAAACAGGAGATAGAGAACATTATGAAAAGCAAAATGGATAATTTTGATTACATTAAATTGAAAAGTTTTTGCACAAACAAAGCCAATGCAACTAAGATTAGAAGGAAGGTAGAAAATTGGGAAAGAATTTTTACAACCAGTCTCTCTGATAAAGGCCTCATTTCTAAAATATATAGAGAATTAAGACAAATTTATAAGAACACAAGCCATTCCCCAATTGATAAATGGTCAAAGGATATGAACAGACAGTTCTCAGATGAAGAAATTAAAGCCATCTATAGTCATATGAAAAAATGCTCTAAATCATTATTGATTAGAGAAATGCAAATCAAAACAACTCTGAGGTACCACATCACACCTATCAGATTGGCCAACATGACAAAACAGGAAAATGATAAAGTTGGAGAAGATGTGGGAAAATTGGAACACTAATACATTGTTGGTGGAGTTGTGAAATGATCCAACCATTTTGGAGAACAATTTGGAACTATGCCCAAAGGGCTACAAAAATGTGCATACCCTTTGATCCAGCAATAGCACTTCTAGGGCTATATCCCAAAGAGATCAAACAAATGGGAAAAGGACCCACATGTACAAAAATATTCATAGCAGCTCTTTTTGTGGTGGCAAAGAATTGGAAATTGAGAGGATGCCCATCAATTGGGGAATGGCTGAGCAAGTTGTGGTATATGAATGTAATGGAATACTATTGTGCTATAAGAAATGATGAACAGGCTGACTTCAGAAAAACCTGGAAAGACTTATATGGTCTGATGCTGAGTGAAGTGAGCAGAACCAAGAGGACTTTGTACCCAATAACAGCCACATTATGCAATGAATAAGATTGTTAAACTGAACCCTTCTCAGCATTATGAGGACCTAAGACATCTCCAGAGGCCTGGGGATGGAAAATGCTGTCCACATCCAAAGAAAGAACTATGGAAGTCAAATCTCTATCACTTATTTTTACCTTCTGTTGAGTTTTGTTTCATCTTTCTGATGTTTCCTCCTATTGGTTTTAATTTTTACTTGCAACTTCACTAATGTGAAAATATGTTTAATGGGTATGTAAATGTGAAGCCTATATCAGATTGTGCGCCATCTTGGGGAGGGTGTGGGGAAGGAAGGGGGAGAAAAATTTTCAACTCAAAAGCACGTGGAAGTGAATGTTGATAAATCAAAATAAATTAATAAAATTTAAAAAAAAACTACTGATATGTAGTTCTGCAGTCCACAGTTGTTAGTTGTTCTAGGCATGTGGGTTTACCTGTTCAGCTAATTCCACACCAGGTTTTTGTACAGTTGTGTCCCCTGTCCCAGCATGGACACTGTGTGCTCTGTTGGGAGAGTATGACCTAGGTTTATGGGTACACATTTATGTTTTGGTTATATCTACATATGCCTTCCAATCCAGTAAAGGTCATGTTTTAATTATTTTCTATTTTGCTTTCTCATTTAGTAAATGTTTCATGTTTAAGAGATAATGGTATCATTATGACTGATTAATGTAAATGAGAATCATACTGGTCAGGGTGCAGAAGCAACAGTCATGTGTATAGACATGTATTTCCTAAACATTGGGGTTACCCTAGAGGTGTGAGAGTGAAAAATAGTTTTGTGAATCTGTGACTAGCTGATTGGGGAAGTACCCTGACCTTCTACAGTGCGTACAAGTTGATGTCCCAGGAAGAGGGAGAACCTTAAAGGAATGTTCTAAGAGGCAGAGGCAAAGAGGGAGAGGATTCCCAGTTATGGGGAACAGAGAGGACAAAGGCCTGCAGATGGGAGATGGAGCGTCATGGATAAAAAACAACACGTGTGAAGCCAGTGTAGCTGGATCATACTGTGCCTGGAAAAAAGAAAAGTATAAAGAGACTGGAAAGGTGAGAAGGGACCAGGTTGTTAAGAGCTTTAAATAACGAACAGAGCAGTTTATACTTGATCTTGGAGGTAATTAATAGGAGGCCACTAGAGTTTCCTGAATATGGAGATGACGTGGTCAGACCTGAGCTTCAGGGAAAGTATTTTGGCAGCGTAATGGAGGACTGTTAAGAATGGAAATCAATTACTGTCTGAATGAAGACTGAAGCATGCTATTTTTCACTTTCTTTCATTTTTTTATTCAAGTCTTCTTGTACAAAATGGCTAATATGGAAATGTTTTACATGATTGCACATATAAAATATATTGGATTGCTTACCATCGAAGAGAGGAATAGAATTTGGACTTTTAAAAAAAAGTTTAAAAAATTGTTTTACATATAATTGGAGGGAAAGAGTATTATTAAAAAAGAATAAAAACCAATTAGAAAGCTATTGCAATATTTGTTGCAGGGGCTTTCTTTTGTTTTTATTTTTCTTTTAAATTGGAGGTATATGGAAGGGAGAGAAAACAAATGACTGTTACTAATTAGGAGGAAAAACTCTTGGAAACAATCCAGGTGAGGGCTGAGGAGGGCCTGCACTGAGGTTGTGGCTGTGTGAATAGAGAAAAGGGGATCTATATGAGAGATAGGTAAAAGTAGAAACAGCCAGATTTATCAGTTGATTATGAACCGGTGAGTAGGAAGGTGTTGGTACCCTTGACTGTATCAGGGAAGGTCAGAAAAGGGAGAGCTTAGGAAGAAAGAGAATGATTTCTGTTTCGCACAAGCTAAATTTGAGGTGTTTCTGGGACATCCTTTTGAAATGATCAATAAGCAGGTCAGACTGGAGCTCAGGAGAAAGATTGGTACTGAATATCTAGATCTGGGAGAGGGAACAGTTCTGTCTCTGGACTCTGAGGAGCAGGCTTTAAATCCCCACGCTGTCTCAGACTACGTTGGACAAGATCACTTAACCTCTCTGTCCTTAGCTTCCTCATCTGTAAATTGAAGGAAGCTGTAATAGATGGACTCGTAAGGGCCTTCTAGCTTTGAATTGATGATCCTGAGATCTAGTGATTCTGTGATTTCAGATTGGGGATAGTAGTTTACTGGATTGGTGATGAAAATAAATTAGTGATTAAGGGATATTAGATAGGTGCATTACAGATGCCTGATGCCATCCTTATCTAGGCCTGCATCATCACGGCCTTGTAGGGGCTGGAACTGATCAAAGTCTATGATGCCGATTGAATTCCTTTAGTGTTGGAAGCAAAATGAAGGAGGGAACGAAGACATTTCTATGCTGATCAAAATCAGAAGGTGGTAAGTCAAGATCGAAGAAGGGTAGACCAGATAAATTGAACAACTGGAATCCCTGAGGCAGCCTCATGGACTTGTCAGAGCTACATGGCACCTTGGAGATGATCTAGCCCAAATCCTTCATTTTACAGATGAGCACACTGAGACCTAGAACGTGCAAGTGACTGCCAGTGTGTAGCAGTGTCAGTATTGAAAGCCAGGCCTTCTGATTCCAGATCCAGGGCTCTCTTTCCATTCCATTTCCATTTCCATTGTCTCTATCTGATACAGTATAGTATGTCAGATTGTATCTCTCTGAAGCATGAATACAGTGCAAACCAAGAATGATAGCAGGGTTGAAGAAGTGACTTGTAGTCATCGGATTCTGCGGATCTGTCCACAGTTGTTGGATTAATGAATATCACTGAGAAATTATGAATTTGGAAAACTCACAGCCCACCTCCATCTTCTTCCTACAGAGGTAGGAGACGTAGGCTGAAGAATTCTGTATCCAACCTTGGACACGGACCATGTGTCTGCTTGTTTTACTCAACTGTTTTCGTTAGGACAAGGGAAGATTGTAGTGTGGTGTGTGTGTGTGTGTGTGTGTGTGTGTGTGTGTGTGTGTGTGTGCGTGCGTGTGTGTGTGTGTGTGTGTGTGGTAGCAATTATTGAGATGTGATAATGCCATAAAAAAAACCAATAGAATCTATCAGTAAAGCAGTAAAAGAAAATTCATATCCTTACTTGTAAATTTTTTGTTGTTCTTCAGTCCTTTCAGTCATGTCTAATTCTTCATGACCCCATTTGGGGTTTTCTTGGCAAAGATACTGGAGTGGTTTGACATAGCCTTTAAAAAATATTAGCACTTGTTAATAGCAAAAAAAGAAAAAAAGATTCATATCAGTTTCACAGTTTTGGTTTATTATAATTTAGTAATTGATATTTTGCAAATTATTTTGTATTTTCGGTGTCTAAAAGACTCACAAATCTACTCCTCACTTAATTAGGACCTCCACACACACTCCCCATGAGAAAATAACATTGCAGTTTGTGATTTACTGAGCCTCCAAATTCTCCATGCCTTCATCCTTGAGATTTCCGAGCTGATGTAGCTTGAGTTTCTGGCTCGTTATCAGAACAACAGCAACAACAACAGCAACGAGATTTGCAAAGTACTTTCCTTACGGCCGCCCTGTTTATATCGTGCAAGTATTGTCATCGCTGTTTTACAAGTAGAGAAACTGAGGCTGAGAAGGAGGAAGCCGCTTTCCTGTGGTCACTGATCATGTCAGAGCCAGGATTCAAAGCCAGGTCCACATTTAGTACTTTCTCCGCCAAAGGTTTCAGAAAAGTCATGTAAACGAGTGGCAATCCTGCGGCAGAACCAATGCCCCCAATCAAGGCTCCCCCATTCCCTGTGACCTTGTATTGGCACCTGAAACACAGCCAGAAGATATTTTTTTCCGCCCAGTTAGCTCATAAGGGCAGCTTCCGCTACCAAAGTATTTAACAAAATGTTTTATTTTCATTCATGTCTCTAGTCAACTTTCAAAGTGACCTTTCTGTTGTAAGCACATCCTCTGAGGATCTTCTGTGTCTAGAACAGTGACAGAGAGAGGTGATGGATTGTATGATTTAGTGGATATAATATACTCCAAGGAGAGGCATGAATGTTTAAAACAAAACAGTGAATTAAAACACCTTCGGAAGAATGGCCATACCAGCAGCGGCTTTGCCTTAATGGAGTTACTAACAAATGGGATCAGACCAAGAAGGGTAGGGGTAGGGGTAGCCGAAGGGATTTTGAAGTATGGTTTCTTCAGCGGACGCTTCCTTGGAGTACATTTTTTGCATTAATCATGTCCTCTTCATCAATTCTCATACGGCAGTTGTTCTCTGTCCATTTATTTCTTGCTCTAGCAAAGGCCAAGATTTTGCTGCTGTCATTGCCCTGCTCATTTGAAGTCACCACCCAATGGCATTACCTCCATTAGAGTGAAAGAGTTTGCTTGTCCTCATGGCTGAAGCTGGCGCTAGCCAATCTCACATTTTTAGACTGTCGTCGGGCTCTCCAATCACCTTTCAACTCTTGCTTTAATGATTGTTGTCTCCTTGTTTGACCTCTTTATTTCTGTGCAGCAGAATTATGATAGAATAGTCACCATTTGTTAAGTTTCCAGAAGGTAGATTTTCCCAGTGGGGGAGTCAAGTTGGAGCCAAGATCCTTGACAAGATTCTTTGTGAAAGAGAGTAACTCACACTTTTCACATTTCCATCAAGGAAGGTGGATGGAAGAGCACAAGCCATTTTCAAAGCTGACAAGTTAACTGTTAACAAAAGAAGAGGTTTGACAAATGTAGGCTGGGAATGTCTTGGTTGAAAGAGGCATTTGGAAGGCAGGCATCCTCACGAAGGATGCAATTTGCTAAGCATTGCAATCTAAAGTCTCATTTCCAGTGGTAGCAGGCTCCAAAAGCGTTTCGCCCTTTTCAGCCTCGCTGATGCAGCGTCTCCTTTCTTCATAAGGTGTTCCTTTACTGCCAGCATGCACCTAGCTTTCAACCAGGAAGCCTGCCAGGGGGTGTAGAGGAAAAAAACACTTTAGAGTCAGAAAGTCTGACTTTAAAACCTCACTGTATAGTTACTGGCTCTATGATTGTGGGCAAATCACTTAAACGCTCTCAGCCTCAATTTCCCCATCTGTAAATTGGGCTAATGATATTCATACTTCCCCCCTTGATAGATTGTTGTTAGTAAGGCATTTTTGTGAGCTTTAAAGTGTTATATAAATGTGGGTTATTATCATTATTCATAAGTGCATCAGAGTGAAGATTGCCATAATATATTAATGAAATAAAACTTTATTGTTTCAGTTGGATAAAGTGAAATGCTTAAACTGGATCATTGTGAACATTTGCAGTAATAATGAGAACCCCCTCCCCCAAAAAAAGATGCGTTAAGTAGAAACACACCAAGGATTAGCATCCTGAATGTTGGAAAATGAAAACCTTTATGTTCTTGTACCTCTCAACTGGCTTAACTTGAAGGATTAAGAACTAAGAGATACTTTCTTCCTTTCTTCAATATGTGTAGATACATATATTGTACTATATTCGATCTTGGTTATGCCTTCCATTAATGCAGATTTCAGTCTTTCTGTATCTAGTAGATGGTCTTCATGAGTTGTGGATAAAAACCTTATCCCTCCCATAACTATTATTGAATATAATTAAGCAGCCTGCTAGTAGAACTACTCAGTCATTGGCCTAGAGAATCTTTAGTT
Source organism: Phascolarctos cinereus (assembly GCF_003287225.1). Lineage (NCBI taxonomy): Eukaryota > Metazoa > Chordata > Mammalia > Diprotodontia > Phascolarctidae > Phascolarctos > Phascolarctos cinereus. Next base: position 54,269,066 of record NW_027555514.1, on the reverse strand, counting down.
AACAGATGTATTTTGATCCATGTAAGGTCTAGATCTTTTTGAGGGAGCCCTTTGAGAGAAGTGCCTATATGTAAGAAAAACTTAGGTAGATCTCATCTTCCCTATTGTAACACTCAATAGCTATGTTTGTTGGTAATAGTAATGTCAGGAAATGTCTCTGCCCAGATTGTATACTAGGAGCATTTGCAGAGGGTTAAAAATGACCTTCATCTTCCCAGCAGTGACAAACAGTTCAGTGATAAAGACGGAATACACAGAACAATGTAGATTTTTCCTTTCTACTGATTTACCTGAAAATATCTCCAATCAGGCAAGCCACAGAGGCTCAGTTTTTCTTTATAATAGACATGGGAATAGGAGAATCTATTTTTTCCTGCTTCCTAAAAGTGTTGGACTTAAATCTTGCTTTGATTTTTTTTTTCAAAGCACAGTGCATTTTAAACATGATAATTTATTGTCCATTTAGAAACCCTACCTCTGTATATTTTGGTTATGTTTTTAAGTTAATAAATATATTATCACATTTTTCTTCATAAGACAAAATATGATTCAAACTTTTGACATCTTTAGGCCCATTTATATGCAAATGGGTAGCATTTCACTAATATTGCAAGGATGTCATGCCAAGGGAGAAGAGGGAAAGTCATCAAATACATCTTATTTTGGGTAGTATTGACAGTATCATCACCCCTTTTCCTGTGCTCATTTCAGAGGACAAAACTAGATAGTATTTCTGTTTTTCTAAATTGTAAGTAATTAATGAGCTTCAAGAATACAACTGATTCAGGAGCTAAAGAATATTCATCATGCTAAATAAATATGAGCCAGTAGATAACACCACCTGTTGCATGTAAACCAGGAATTAGTTTAACTGTTTTTTTTTTATTTTAAATTTTTTATAAGTAACTGGATACCATTGTGAAGTAACTCATAGATCTCCCTTCTCTCTCCAAGGAAATTAACTGTGTAGGAGTAAAGGAGTAAAGCCATAATTAGGAAGTCTGTTATCTGGGCTAAATTCAGTTGTGTGGGAATGGGAGGAGAGCGGAGTCCGTGGGAAGTATGGGAGAAGCCCAGAGTCAGTCCCCTGGGATCTCTTGCTGCTAACCTTCTCTTCATGGTATGTGGCACAGATTTCTAGGCTAAGCAGTTTGTAGGCAGTCTTAGCCCAGGTGGTACCGTTGTACTAACAAGTTGGTAAGGGAAGGCTTCCCATTTGAGGATCTTGTCTTCAAAAGACCCTGGAGATGGTCATTTCCTTACTCTCAGGGTCGGTGAGGTAAATTGTTTTCATTGCTGTGTGGGGTTCTCTGTCTTCTGTTTGTCCCCCACACCACTACAGGGAAGAATCACTTGTCCTTTTCCCTTTCCAGCTCTCTCTCCCCCTTCTCCCCATGCCCTCTTCTTCTCTCCCTTTCCTTTTCTCCCTCTTCCTCTCTTTCCTCCCTTCCCCCTCTCCCTCTCTCTCCCCTTCTTCCTCCCTTTCTTCCTCTCTCTCTCTGCATAGTTCAGTGAAGCAAGAATGTATGTGTCATCCTACATTTTCAGTCCATCACCTTTCTGGGAGGAGGTGGGTAGCTTGCTTAATCCTCGATCCTGTAGAACTGTCACTTGTTACTGCACTGATCAGAGTTCTAGTCTTTTAAAGTTGTTTTTCTTTATAATGCTATCATTATAATACAAATTGTTCTCCTAATTATGTTCACTCTGCATTAATTCATAAAGGTCTTCCCATTTTCTTCTGAAGCTGTTCATATTGTTGTTTCTTAATGCCCAATAATACTCCATTTCATTTATGTATCATAACAGGTTTAGCCTTCCCTCAATAGATAAACATCCTCTTAATTTTCACTTGGGGTGTCTATACAAAAAGAGTTTTTGTAAGTATCTTTGTTAACATGGGTCATTTTCTTCTTCCTTTGATCTCTTCATATATTCCTGCTGCTGATATCACTAGGTCAAAGAGTATACGAAGTTTAATGACATGAGGGCATAGTTCCAATTTGCTTTCCAGAGTGGCCATACCCTCAGTATGTCATTTTGACAAAGATTTCAAAAATTGTATTCATAATTAGCATTATGTTCTCCTGTTGTCTGCCCAGAAGAAAAATCCAGATCCACTAAGCTTGTGTGAGTAGAGATCAGGGTCAGATGTGAGAGAAGCTGTAGATGTAAAACCAATGGGATTTGTCAACCAATGAGACATGTAAGATGTGAGAGAATGAGTAGAACAGAACACCAGTGTTGCAGACGTGGGAGACAGAAAAACGATTGCCCCTTTGACAGAAATTGGGAGATTTGAAAGAGGTGTGGACTTGGTGAGGGGAGGAGGGAAGATGATAAGTTCTGTTTTGGACATGCTAAGTTTCCAGTGTCCCCTGGGAAATCCAGCTGGAAATGTCCAATTGGAAATTGGTGGTGTGCAATTGAAGCTCAGGGCAGAGAGTAGAGCTGGAGTTCTGTAGATCTATAAACAGCTACAGAGAGGTGGCAATGGCATCGTAGGAGCTGATAAGCTCACTGAGAGACACCATGTGGAGGGTCAAGAGGAGGGGGCTTAGGACAGAGCCTAAGGGAGTGCCAAGGTTAGAGGACATATCTGGGTGATGAACCAGTGAAGTCGACTGAGGGGGAATGGTTAGACAGGAGAGAGCCAGGTGACAATAGTGTTAGGAAAAGAGTCAGTATCCTGCGAGAGAGGTGGTCTAGAACCAGACTGCACCTGGTTAAGGAGTCAGTAAGAAACACTTAAGTGGAATCAGGCAGTGTAGACAGATTTGGTAGGAGTTTGGCTGGGAGAAGGAAAAGAGATGTAGGATGAAATGGGGAAAGGTGGTATACTTTACTGAAGACCTTTTTTTTTCTTTTTCCCTTTTTTTTTTTTAAAGGTTGGAGGGACTTGGGCAAGCTTGACAGCTTTAAGGAAGAGATTTAGATAGGAATTTAGATTTAGATAGAAAAAGGAAGAGATTTAGATAGACAGCTTTAGATAGGATGAGATGGGGGCTAGTTGAGGTAGCATTCTGCTGAAGGGGATGGAGTCATGAACACATGTAGAGAGGTTGGCTTTGGCCCCTTCTGTTCAGAGACTGAGGGAAAGGATGGGGGGGGTGAGTTCAAGCAGTTTCAATATGAAACTCTCTTTTTTTCTTCTTACTTTTATCCCAGTACTTAGCACAGTGCCTGGAACATAGTGGGAGCTTGGGGCAGCTAGGTGGCGTAGTGGATGGAACGCTGGTCTTGGAGTCAAGAGGACCTGAGTTCAAATCCAGCCTCAGACATGTAACACTTCCTAGCTGTGTGACTCTGGGCAAGTCACTTAACCCCAATCACCTCGCTAAAAAAAAAAAAGAACAACAACATAGTGGGAGCTTAATAAATGTTTATTGGCTTTTGAAAAGAAGGTGAGGAGAGAGGGGTCACATCACACGGCTTTGATTTTCTCAGTGAAGTGAGGAAATGATGAAGTCAGTCAGGCTTCCAGCAAGAGAATATGGGACAGGATACTTACGTTGTTTTCTCTATGGTAGGGTTGCATACGGTCTTGGAGAAGACATCTCTGTGGACCTCAGATTTCTCTAATGTAAATTGAAGGGGTCTCTGAGGTCCTTTGCATTTCTAACATTCTGAGCCTATGATGAGGAGAAAACGTGTGTCCATTTTTGACTTCTCCTAATCGGATGGAGTATTGAACTATTGAGTATTGAACTGTGGTGAAGTTAAATTGGTCAGCCCTAAATATTGATGACCTTTATTAAGTCCCTGTAATCTTAAAGTTCAATTCTTTGATGCTCCACTTTACAGCTAAGCAGGATGAGTTATTGCCTGCATTTGCTGTTTTTATTTGAGAGATAAATTAAAAAGTGGCGCTTTTATAATCAAACAAAACTGTCTGCAATTTCTATTCTCTACACAGTAATATCGTGTTTTATTACATGCTGGCTTTTTATTGAGCTGTATTCTCTTATTTCAGTCGGGCATTGTTGGAGATTTTCTTGTAATTTTTTTTTAACAGTTTTGTGTTCTTTTGTCATATCAGGTAGCTTGAATTAGTGTGTCTAATATCTTGAAAGGTTTTGTATCAACTTTTTATCAGGTAAAATGCATAAATGTACATTTTTTCATTCATTTGTGGGTGTCTATTTATTCATCAAGCACAAAGAAATGACTTGATAATTTAAATATGCTAATGCCAACAGTAGTTAGTTTCATCTGGATTTTAATGGTGGTGGTAGTGGTAGTAGTAGTAGTAGTAGTAGTAGTAGTAGTAGTAGTAGTAGTAGTAGTAGTAGTAGTAGTAGTAAATAGAAGTAATAGCATTTATATAGTGCTATAATGTTTGCAAAGTGTTTTATAAATGTTAACTCATTTATCCTCATAACAACCCTAGGAAGTACTGTAGGTACTATTATTATCCCCATTTTACAGATGAGGACACTGAAGCAAAAGGGGTAAGTGACTTGCCCAGGGTCACATGGCTAGTAAGTGTCCGAGGCAGGATTTGAACCTAGTTCTTCCTGACTCCAGGTTTGGTCTCTATTCACTGATCTGCCTACTCTGCTTTTTCTGAATATGTATAACTTTGTAAAGTGCAGAAATCTCCGTGGTCAATGACAGTGCATGCTTGCACATTAATTATACGTATGATATTTTAGCACTTCAATGGTCCATGATGTATGTCCTCTCCTTAATATCTTTGGATCATCTTTGTGTGTTGATGTGGTAGAAAACAAAATTCCTTAGTGGCCAACCTTCTGCTTATGAACTTCACTGCATTTAAGCAGACTGACAGGATCCTTTGACCAGACCCAGCTGAGAAGTCATTCCAGCTTAGTAGGGCCTGCTTCAGCCCCCACTCCACACACATCACAGGAAACTTGCCTTACTCATTTGCTCCCCAAACATGTATAGTTTAGTTTTACTTTTCCTAAAGAAAATGGAACCTTGTTAGTGGTTTATTAGATAATGAATTAACAAAAAGCTAGTTAAAATTATACAATGGAAAGTAGGAAAGGCCCTTGGAAAATTCTCCTTGGTATTATGGCTCCTTAGCGTCTTTGGGAAATTACTTTGATATTTTGGAAGCACCACCTCATCCATGTCAGTACTCCTCCAGTGATGCAGATTGTCATCCATCCTGTGCCATCTTGTTGTATATTTCTCACCCATGACTTCCTCTAAATCTTCCATAGATGACCCAGAGCCTTTAATACTCTCACTCTTGATCAGAGAATTAATTTGGGGATTTATATTCTGGAATTAAGTATAAAGTATATAACTAGGAAATAGAATAAGGGAGCTGATTTCAGTTACCCTGTCTTTACCATAATAAATAGGTTTGATGGCTATTGGTCCAAGCTTTCTGGCAGCCACCTTGGAATTATGTTAACAAGTGACTGACATACCCATACCCTTTGACTCAGATATCCCACCCTTAAGCATATACTTCCAGGGCATCAAAGACAGGAAGAAAAGACCCATATACATTAAAATATTGAGAGTAACACTTTCTGTGGAAGCAAAGAACTAAAAACAAAGTGGATGCCCAGCAGTTAGGGAATGGCAAAGTAAATTACGGTACATGAATGTAATGGAATATTATTTTTCTGAAAGAAATGATGCATACAAAGAATTCAGACATGCATGAGAACACTCATATGAATTGGTACAGAGTGAAGTAAGGAGAACCAGGAAAACAGTATGTACAATGACTGGTACCATGTAAATGGAAAGAACAACCATAGCCAACAAGCCCACAAACTTGAATAATGACTAAGCAGATAACTGAAGCAGATGAAAAAATGCACCTCCTTCCCAGTATTGTGCTTGTGAAATATTACAGATATGTCAGACTCAATTAACTATGTAATTATTATGTACGGCCAATTAATAGGTTGACTAGTTTTTGTTTTTTTAAATTAAAAAGATAAATAGAAATATTTATCTGTAATTCTTTCCCAAAGGATATTTTTAGAGGAAAGATGTGACACCAAGAGGGTCATGACAAGGGACCTGTTGGTTTCTAGCTTAGTTAATATGACTGGATTTTTTTTAGTGATTATGGGACCCCAAAGAGCTGATGCTTTAATTGTAATCTCCTGTTTAGGCTCCTAATCACATTACCTTCTGCCAGTGTGCTGGGATCTAAGGTTTAGAAGTGGGGCATGGTAGTTTATGTTTTATGAGAAGTGTGTGATTTAGTAAGGGGTGATTCAAAACCCTGTCTCCTTTGTCTTACCCTGTTTGAGGAGTATCTATTGAAGAAGATACAGGCAAGATTAGGGCTAGAGTCTTGAACGTAGTATTAAGGTGTTGATACAGTTGGTTTGTAATAAGGGCCAGTTTTCTTATAAACTGGATTGAGAAGGTAAGTTTATCTTATAACATTAAAAAAAAGTCACATATATAGTGTATAAATGTATGTATACTTACTAGCTGTGTGACCCTGGGCAAGTCACTTCACCCCATTGCCTTGCCAAAACAAACAAACAAATAAATAAATAAATGTGTGTATATAAAATATATGTATACACATATGCACATATATGTATGTTGTGTACACACACACATACATAACATATATACATAATATGTGCATATATACACAAGTCTTTTGTGGACCAGTCCTCAGTTCTCTCTCTCTCTCTCTCGTGGTTTTTATGTGATATATATGAAATGATCATATATACCACATATCATGATATGATCACATATATCACATGAAAACCACGAGAGAATTGAGGAATGGTCTGTGAAAGACTTGTGTATATGTCTATACATACACATATGTGTATATATGCATGTATACACATAGATACACACTATGAGAGAACTAAGGAGTGGTCCATAAGAGGCTTGTACCAGAGTCCTTACTCTGAGACTTGACTTTAGGTTTTCTAAAACAGTATGTCAGTGAACTATAAACTGTTGTGGATTCTACCAGCCTCTCAGAGTTTTAAGTACTGGTTTGGCAACGGCGGTTCAAGGACCCCCATATAAAGTGTATAGAAGCTTATCACCAGAAAGTTCTACCAGACGATCAGTTATTCTGACAAAAGCAACATAGAAGACCGTCTGTTGCAGTATGGATGGGGTGCCAACTGTGGGTAGGTAGGGGGACTACCCACATCCTTAAAATCATGGTTCTCATTTGAAAATTAAAGAAAAAAGAGCATGAAGTTGTTTTAAACCTAAAATGTTTATCCAGAATACTCAAATGATTTTCTGTATAATAAGTATTTGAATTCTTTGTTTCTTTTTTATTATAAGCTAAAGACCAAGGTTTGGTTATATCATCTCTTTCTTTTGGTTCAGTTTAATATCTAACTTTGTCCCAAATCTGAATTTACTTTATTGATTTTTTTTAAAAGGTAACGGAAGACAATGATGAGCCTGAATATAAATTGTAACACCAAATGGATGTGAGATAAAATTACCAAATCAACCTTTTTTATTCTATATTTTATGGAATATCTAATACAAGTTTGGCAATAACTTACTCTTAACACATGAATTCTTGACACTTTCGATTCTTCAGACTTATTAATCAATGTACTCGGCACCAGAGCAATTTTATGAGACTTACTAGTCATCAAAAATTTATTATCAGATAAATCAAAGAAACAACTAGCATCTTAATAGGGTGAAGAAAGTGGCATGTAAAGAATCATTCAAAACTCTGCTTTTTGTCAGATGCATATTGTACTTTCAACTGATATCATGAGACTTCCCTACCATTTCCTATATACAGATAATCAGTAAGTTGACAAAGTTATCTTCTTGACCCAGATATATTCTTTATCAGTCTTTTAAAATTAATGTCTATATAACTGTAAGACTGAAGTTGCCAAATACTCGCAAGGAGATAAATGTGATTTTCCCCCCACCCCCGCCCAAGTCTAGGTATTTAAAATATCAACCTTGTTTTTAATTTTCCTTGTTCTTGTCATGAGAAGGTAATATATTGAATATGTTTCTTCCATTTATGAGAGATCATTTAAGTTCAACTCTTTGGGGCCTTAAGCCAAGAGTGGTCTTATAACATATGGGAACTGTCAGACTAAAATACGTAGGCTTCTGTTTACATATGTTCTGAATGATCAATAAATGTTTGGGAAAATTTACTCTTATACTAAGCTTGTTAAGGGCCAGTTTTGTGTTAGCAGGCCTTACTTCAAAGGTAAAATGAAAGAGAATGGGACAAAGGTCAAATGCTGTGAACAGATTTGATCCTTGAAGCTGATCACCTGGTGGAAAGTTTTGTTGTTCTGTAATAATTGAGAGAATCCTATCAGATCAGAGAGCACTAGAATGTAACTCGTGGGACAGTCTAGACAGAAATCCACTGGTAAAGAGCTGAAATGGACATGCTGGGTTAGTTTGTACTTCTTGGACAGATAGAAAGACGTGGTACTCCACTACCTTACACATAATTTTATCTATTAAACAGTACCTCTGTTGGAAAAGAACATCCAGAGAGGTTTATTGCTCTCTAAAAATAAAGCGATAGAACTATATTGATTACCACAATTCAGTGTATCTATGTTCTCATAAGGAGTAGCTAGGTGACGCAGTGGATAGAGTCCCTGGCCTTGGAGTCAGGAAGACCTGAGTTCAGATCTGGCCTGAGACACTTACTAGCTGTGTGACACTGGGCAGTTCACTTAACCCTGTTTACCTCAGTTACTCATTGGTAAAATGAGCTGGAGAAGGAAATGGCAAACCACTCCAGTATCTTTGCCAAGAAAACCCGAAATGGTGTCACAGAGCTGGATGCAGCTGAAAGACTAAGCAACCACAGTAATAACAAAGTGAACTCATCCATTTGGATGATCGTCTGGCAGGGCATATCTCAGCCTGCCCATGCCTGTTACCCTTTACTATCTTTATCCTATGTTAGTATGCATTATCATCATTATCCTTGTCTAGCTGTCAGTCCTCCACGGGGGGTCTGTTCGGCACATTGGAAGCCTTTCTATTGATTACTGCCATTGCCTGTAATGTTGTATGACTGCAGTGGAACACGTTGGCTCTACAGTGTTCCTGCTTATAGGGAAGGGCTGGGTGTGACTAACTTCTTTTCATGAAAGTCCCATTTGTTTACTCTTCCTGACTGGAAGTAAGTGATATCTGTTTCAAACGATTTGTTGTGGGATTATAAGAGGTTTTCATCTATTTTTGTATATTCCCAGTAGATGCTGATATTAGTTTATGGGTTTGGTTTTTTTAATCTTTTAATAGAATGTATCTTTCTCCTGGTAAGTTTATTCTGGAATTTAATTTTAGATAAATCTTGGGGGAACATTTAATAATAACTAATAGTAGTAATGATAACTAGCATCTGTGTAACACTTTAGGAAAGAGCTTTGCAAATATTATTTCAATCGATCCTCACAATGACCCTGGGAGGTAGGTACTGTTATTATTCCCATTTTACAGATGAGAAAACTGAGGCAGCCATAAGGTTAAATTATGTTGCTCAGGGGAAAGTATTAAGTATCTGAGTTCAAATTTGAACTCAGGCCTTTCTAACCTGTCCTAACCACTGTCCTGCCCAGCTACTTCTTTCTTGCCATTTTGCCCATAAAACTTCGGTTTGGAAATGCATGAAAGCCTTAGGAAAAGATATATTTCTGAAGTTTTGTAGAGATAGACCTTGTGTAGTTTTTCTGTGTTTCCTCTGAGTACTAAATGTCATGTCCACTGATACCTAAGGGGAAGTAAAACCTCTTACACATTTGCCTTGTAGTAGATCAAAGCTAGAGAAAACAGTGATTGGCAAATGAGGAAGTGCTGGCATCTTCTTGGCCAGGAAATGAATGCATCTCACCAAGTGACATTGGTTCTTCTTTGCGTGAAAATATGGACCACTTCCATTGGCAGAGTTGACAGTCATGCATTATGCAGCAAGCTGGCCCCATTCCCTTCCTTTCTCTTCTCCTGTGCTCCAAGACCAAGATCCATGTGGCTTAGTCTGAGGAATGTGTGTGGTTAGCTTTCTTTATCATTTTTATATTGAAAAACCCCAATTTAAGGGGAAAAGAAAGTTGTGAATTTATTATAAGAACTTGTTCTCATGTATTTATTAGAATTATTTAGACCTTTTATGAAGATGTTAATGATGCTTCCATTCATGGAAATGATCAAAGAGTAACAGAGCTAGTGTTTGAGTTGGCCTGTCATCTGGATTGTTTTAGGAACAATTCAGTGTCCACCCTGCAGCTAGGCAGTGTCTGGGATACAGTGTTGGACTTCGGGATAGGAAAGACCCATGTTCAAATCCTACCTCCCTCAATGGCTGTGTGACTCTGGGCAAGTCATTCGATCCTAGGCCTGTTTCCTCATCTGTAAAATGGGGATAATAATGGTGTCTAACTCACAGCATTGTGCAGTCAAACAAGATAATATAGGAAAGTACTTTGCAGACTTCTTAAAAGTGTTTGTGTACACACACACACACACACACACACACACACACACACACACGTATATATTCTAGTTCGTAATGCTTGAAACCTCCAGATTCCTTCTACAAAACACTCCAATGTGTTTGGCTTCCGACAATCACAGGTCTAGTGATGGAGAAAGAGTGTATAAATAGTGAATTATTGGTTATATTACCACCAGAACTCAGTAGTAATTACAGAATAGTATGTAAAGATCTTGTCACTTTGACCCCAGTTTGTCCCCCAATCTAGCTTGTCCTTCACAGAGTGGCCCAAATCATCTTCTGTGTCATTGATATCCCTGTAGGAGCCCCTCTTCCTCATTCATCATTATTCAAGTCAGAAGTGGCCCCGGATCCACTCAGACCCCTCTTTGTCCCATGCTCCTCCTGGCTGCCCTTTGCAGAGGTGGCACTACAAGGGGCAGTCACTGTCCCCTGCAAATTCATCACCTACTTATCCCTGCATTACCACCAAAGGCCCAGGCAGGCAGGGTCTGTTTTCATGGAAGGAGAAGACGTGCTTCTACCAGTGCAGTTGACATGCTTGTCTAGGTCTCAGCTACAACAGCCCTGGTTCCTCCGTGGGCTTCTGGGTAGTGAAGAATAGTGAAGCAGTGAGCATACGGAGCAGCCCTCTTTCACCACTGCAGTCAGCTCCACAGGCCCTCTTTTGGGATTGTGAAGGAGGAGGGAAGAAAATGCCACATGTTAGTCTGGAGTTAACATCCAAAGTTAGTGCCCATCCTTACAACCCTTCCATCTCCAGCTTTGATCAGCTGAGCACCGGATCAGTTAGAGCTTCCCGTGTCCTATAGCTAGCAGATTCTCAGAAATTCACTTGCTGTCTGCTTAAGGGATAAAACATCCCTTTGCTCTTCCACCCCTCCTTGTGCTTTCATCCCCTGGTGCCATATTGTTCCACCCTAGTCCCTGTCCTCCTTCCTCTACCTTTCACTGTGCCCCATAGGAACCAGCTGGAACCTTAATTCATCTTAGATCACTTCTTATGTTCTTTTCATTTCATAGTCAAAGAATCCTGGCTTTTTCTGGAAGGTAGTGAATTCCTTCCTACCTCCTGTAGTTCTGAATCTCCTTTCATTCCCCCTGGCACTCCCCAAGCTAAAAGGGAAGGTCAGCAAACTCCCTGTGCCCTGCTTTTCCATTCTTTCCCTTTGTTGCCATCACTCAGTAGCCTTTTGGTCCAAGTTCAGTCCCTTCATCCGTGTGATTCTCTCTAGATTTCCCAGCTCCTCAGTCATTTGTTTTTCCTTTCTCAAAGTCAGCCCTGCCACCATACTTGGGGACTTGAATAGTCAGTGGCATGCCCACTTGAATGTTCTAGTCTCCTGGTTCACCCATCCCTTTGGTTCCCATGATGTACCTTTCCATTCTGTTATCCATAAGAGTGGTCATATGTTCTATCCCACCATCACCCAAAACTGTTCTAGCTCCAGGATTTTCAACTTTGAAGCACCTTTCTATATCTCCATCTCCCTGACTCCTCCTATATCAAGACTTAGTAGCTAGACCTGGAGGCAGGAAGACCCGAGTTCAAATTCATCCTTATATATTAGCCACCTGACTCTTAGTAAATCACTTAACGTCTGTCTGCCTCAGTTTTTTCATTTGCAAAATAGGAATAATAATAGCAAGTACCTCCCAGAATTATTGCAAGGATAATATGAGATAATATTTGTAAAATGCTTTGCCAGAATTAAAGCTCTTTATAAATGCTAACTGTTAATGACTATGTGCATGCAAGATAAATATGCAGAGACAGAGCAGAATATCTAAACCCACTGTACAGATGCCTCAGTTGTGTAGAGAAATTCAAGGTTAACTTCATCCCAGAAAGCCCCCTGAGCAGGTGGCTACAATCAGATGTTGGGGGTCCTTTGAATCTGGAGGTGGAGTGGGACGCTTAACAGGGCCACCTGTAACTGCTTAGGCCACCTGCCTGTGGGACGGCCAGTCAGGACATGTGAGATGCACATAATAAATGTGGATTTAATTATGATGAACTAGAAGCAATTGAAGTGCGGCCCTCTTGGCCTGATGCAAGTGCAGATGAATCTTCATGTTGCCTTTTCTAATGAGCAGTTTCCCAGACTTGGACCACAAGGCCCCTGTTTTGGATGGAATCCTCCTACTATTCTCTGCAATGTCGAAGTCATATTAAGGCTAGTTTTGTGGTAAGTTATGAGCAAGAGCAATAGAGATTGTGGAACCTTAATGTTTACATTTGTTTACTATAACAGCAGCCCTAATAAATGTTAAAACATCAGATGATGCCCTGTCCTCCCTGGAACTGGAAAGAGTCCTGCCCAACTAGTCAACTGCCTAGCTGCCCTGAGATAAAAATCAGATCCTAGGGTTTTCTGCTCTGTAGTCTGGATCATCAGCCCTCAGCCAGGTTTCTGCTCTGTTGCTCAGTTTAAGTAATGGGTCTCCCATGGCAGTCAGCCATCATCTTGTGGTTCTGGGAGGGTCGGGAGAGAGGAGGTCTTCTGCCCCTGAGTACAAAGGAGTCATTACTGTCTGTAGTGTTAAGCAAGTCTTTTGAGTGTAAATTTAATTCCTTTTGAGAGGCCAAGCCAGCAATTCCCTTATCTCTCATAAAACCTTGTAATTTACTTCCTTTTCTGACTCTCTGCAGTGGATAGGTGGAGGGGAAGGGCCCAAGATTAGACCTGGAAATGGAAGTTCTTAGAGGTCATTTAGTCTGACCTCATTTTACAAATGAAGAAACAGAGCCAGAGGCTAAGTGACTTGCCCAAAGACACCCAGCAAAGAAGTAGAATTGCCCTGATTTTATCTGACTCCAGATCTCATGTTGGGTTTTTTGTTTGTTGGGTCGTTTTGTTTTGTTTTGTTTTTCCTTCATTGCCCCATGTTTTCCTCAAGAGTTTTTGAACTGGGATTTGGAGGTTTACATAGAATGTGCATTTTTACATGTAGGTGAGAAAAAGAGAGAGAAGACAAGAAATGATGCCAAATTAGATTAGGAGAATTAAACCCATTAGATACAAGTGGATCTTGGATGTCACTGCTTCCTTTAACTGCATAGATAGCAAAGGCCACAGAATGAAATTGTTGTCTATGTCCTCTTCCTGTTTCCTTTATGGAGGATCAGAAGCAGGATTTGAATCCAGCACCTCAGAATCCAAAGGCAATACAACTTCTCCTGTATCATGTGGGCTTCCCTAAGTGTGCAGAGCCCCTTTTTGCCATGGCAACCCATGAAACAACTATAAATATAATTCTCTAAGTATAGATACATAGGTAAGAGTCATTGTGGCAGAGTGGAGAGAATACAAGCATAGGAGTCAGGAAGACTTGGAAAGGCCTGCCTCTGTGGCCATGGGCAAACTCCTTAACTCACCCGTGCCCCGGGCAAGTCTCTGTGACTGTGTGTTATACATAGGTTGCCAAGCTATGTCAGTGGTGGGAGTTTGCACTGTGGGAGTTACTTGTATCAGTGACTCACAGGCTGCAGGCTCTCCTTCCCCTAGCGACACATCATTCTATCAGGATGTGTTTGTGTACATACGTATACATGTCTATACACACGTAAACACATATGTAGACTTAGCACATAGCATATGTATTATGTATACTTTGTTTTTATTTTGTTTTCTATTATTTGGATCATACCCATAATTTCATTGCTGTAAGGGACTCCCAGGGAGGTTACTTTTCTACCAATGCAGATTTGCATCTATTGTACAAGTTTGAGCACTTAGTGAGTTTCCTAGAGGCACTGGGATTTGCCCAGGATCACACAGGGGCAGTATGGGTCAGACCCATACACCACACACACACACACACACACACACACACACACACACACAACACACACGCACACACACACACATGCACACGCATATGTGCGCGTGTGCACACACACACACACACACACACACCAAATCAACTGGAGCAAAACAGTCAAAGGGGAAGAGGAGAACGCAGAACAAAGAAGTTATCAGTGAAGAAATAAAAAGTTTCTCTAGATTTTACATTTTTTTTGCATCATAGAAGCGACTATCTTGATTCTTGTTGAAGATGTGACTCTAATTTCTAACGGTTCTCAGTGTGCCCTTTCAGTTACTCAATAAACTTTGTTCTTCTTTTCCCTACTTAATGCTCTTTTTCTGTTCTTGTTGGAGAGGATTGAGATTTGAGGCAAGAGGTTGAAGATAAAAAAAAATAAAGAAGAGAAAACTCAAGAACTGACACCTTTAATGATGCCAATGTAACATTTTTACTTGACACTCAAGTGCAGGCTGCATATGAATATGTATTTGCATTTTTCTTGTCCTCACCACCCACCTTGTAGCCATCCATACATCTGGATATGGTGCTCAAGAATATCTCCTTAGAGACAATTGCCAGAGTTCTGGCACAGTGATAGATTCGTTGAAACGATTCCAGGGAGGTTATCTTTGAACTATCCTGGAGATAGGGGAGTTGTGGAGGATGTAGCAAGAATGTTCTCGGTCTCCCACAGTGGCGTGGAGTATGGTGGAGGAGATCCCTGGACTTGGTCTGGAGCCAATCCCTTGATCTCTCTTTCACTCAGTTTCTTCCATGTGTAACAGGGATAATCATCCTCCACTGTTCCTTTCATAGGCTGTTGTGAGTATAATAGGGTCCTAAGTATGCAGCTGGGAGGTGCTCTGCCCATGGGAGGCTTGTTCTTCATCATCTCCCCACACATTCCTTACAGGACAGAAGTGATTTGGAGGCTACTTCAGAAAAAGTGCCTTCTGTCTCCCTAGGAATTGCCTCATCTGAATCTGCTGTACCAGATGCATGTTTTATATTTTTGTCCCCTCATTAAGAGGGATTAGAAGGAAGGAGGGAAAGAAGCACCTGTTAGTTGCCTACTATGTGCCAGGCACTTGTGCTTAACACTCGTTTGATCTTCATGACAACCCTGGAAAATAGGTGGGATAGCACTATTCCCATTTTCCAGTTGAGGAAACTGAGGCAGACGGGTTAAGTGATGTGCTTAGGGTTACATGGCTAACAGATATCTGAGACTTGTCTGGCATGCAAGTCTTCCTGGCTCCAAGTGCAGGTAACTTTAATTCAAGATGATGCATGATCAGAGACATACAAACCAATTGGTTTCTAAATTCTAAGGGAAAGGCAGGAAGAATCATTTTTGACTGGGGGAATCAGGAAAAACTGTTTTGGAGGCTTTTTTTCTTTCTTTTTTTTTTTTGAATAGGGTCTTAAAAGATGCGTAGCATTTCAGGAGTATGGAAGGACCCCCTCTCAGCAGAGTCCCAATGAGGCAACATTTCATTAGGGTAAAGCCCCACTTTTTATAGTTAGTACAGGCATTCTCCATTAAAAGAAAAGGCTAAATCTTTCTTAAATAAGTCTCATTTAAAAACTGATGTCAGGGCAGGAGCAGGTAGGTGGCTCAATGGGTAGAGCACCGGCCCTGAAGTCAGGAGGACCTGAGTTCAAATCCGGCCTCATATCAAACACTTGACACTTACTAGCTGTGTGACCCTGGGCAAGTCACTTAACCCCGGTTGCCTAAAAAAAAAAACAACAACAAAACCCCCTGATATCAATTATTATAGCAGACATATTCCACGGGGAACAATTACAATTCTTCCATTGTAATAAAATAATAACTAAAATGCAAGACATTTAAAAATTATATTTAAGTGTTTAAAAATTACCATGATAAAATCTTAATATTCCAAAACTTAACAATAGCATCAGCATCATTGTTTATCACATTTGTATCACTTGAAAATTGGCCACTGGGTGCTATTTGGGGGGTGAAGGGCTATGGTAACTCATGAGTACACTGGACCACAAGATCGTAGATTGAGAAGTAGGAGAGAGCTCCAAGGCCATGTCGACGTAGAGTTAGAGATGTAAAAGAACCCCTGAGATATTCTAGTCCAACATTTTACATGTGAAAAGGAAGCCAGAGAGGGCAGGTGACTTGCCCAGAGTCAGATGGTCATAATGACAGAGTCAGGATTTGAACCCAGGCCCTGTAAATCTAGAACTGGTGTTCTCTCCGTGGTGTCTTGGTGCCTTCTGTAAAGAATGGCTAGCATATAAAAGAGGTGCATTAGAACCTGTTTGTCAGTGTCGTACACCATTACATTTAGGTTCCTTTTTAGCATACTTCTTAACTTACAGTATCTTCCCAGGTACTCTTCTTTCAGTTAATGAGATGCATCCGACTATCATCTTACATAATTTGAATTTTTACTGTATTTTGGATCTGTGCTCAACTTTGAGTCATATGAATGCTGAGTAGAAGCAGGAAAGTCAGATTAGAGAAGCATCTGGTTTAACTTGGAATCCATTTCAGAATAAATTAGTGGTATATTACACCGAACAGGATTCATTTGTAACAAGTTTGTCTGCAGATTCTTCTTTGGGATTTTAAAATTAATATTTCTTGTGCATTTGAAATCATGGGCATATATAATAAAATGAGGTCAATGTTTTCATCAAAAATATATAAGATTTGACTACTGTTTTGTGATCCTGTCTTACCAAGAGACACCTTCTGGTAGAGTGAAAAGGGGACTGAACTATATGTCACAAGACCTGGAGACCCCTTCATGGCCCCTTTCTTCCTTCCATGCAACCTAGGGAAAGTCACTTAGGAAGGTCTTCCTAAGTCCAAACCCAGGGTTCTGTTCACAGAGTCACCTACCTGACTAGGAATGAAGTGTATATTATGGAAACATTTTGTAAACTATTAAGCATTATACCAGATTTAAGAGGGCTGGGGTTGGAGGCAGGGAGATTGTTCCATTCAATTTAGAATGCTACTTATCTATAAGCATGACAATTTATCATTGTTTCATGTGTTTTTAGGCAATTAATAAATTTATGACTGATCAGCTTGCTAGGACTTAGCAATTCTTCCCGTTGGGTTTCCAAATATTGCAGATTTATTCCTATAATTGTTATTAATAATAATATAATTCTTAGTTATTGATAATATCAAAAATGAAGTGATTGAGAGTAGGATCCAGCCCTGTGAGTTCATGAGTCTTCAAGGGTAGAAACTCCCTCCATCTATATAGATCACCATGGCATCCATGACCTAGGTTAGAGAGGTGCCCCAGGCACTGAGTGTTTAAGTGATTTGTCTGTGACCATAAAAGTGAATATGGACCAGA
The DNA here is from genome assembly GCF_003287225.1 of Phascolarctos cinereus. Classification (NCBI taxonomy): domain Eukaryota; kingdom Metazoa; phylum Chordata; class Mammalia; order Diprotodontia; family Phascolarctidae; genus Phascolarctos; species Phascolarctos cinereus. Next base: position 54,251,447 of record NW_027555514.1, on the reverse strand, counting down.
AGTAAGGCCTAAACCCAGGCCTTCCCGCCTCCAAAGCCAGCCTCTAGTTAATATGCTGTGCTACCTCAATACAATTATCAATGTTGTATTATTATGAATTCACATTTTTAAAATGCTCGAGCCCTGTCTTCATAATTAGCCTGTTAGGTATTTCAGAATATTACTGTACCCATTTGGTAGTTAAGGATACGGCCTCAGAGTGTTGACGGTGGGCTTACATTAAGTGTTAAAATCACACCTAAGTCCCCTCATTGTGTCTGGTTTCCCTACTGCTGTCTCCTCTTTAACTTAGCTACTCTTCACTACGCCTCTCAGAAAAGCTGTTCAGTAGGTAGAGTGTACCAGTAGGTTGGACTTCCTGGTGCATAGGATAAATATCACTTGTCCCAGCCCCACTATCACATCATGGATATCAGTCATATATTGATATTATTATTTGCTTCCATATTTCTGTCTCCTTTCATCTGAAGTATAAATAACACATTAAAGTACAGTCCCTTCTGTTCAGGCACAGTAAAATTTGCTTATCATTACACCATGCTTTTATAAAAATGATTGCCTTCTAACACTAATAATGAAAGTATTCTTATCCCCATTTTACGGAAAAGGAAACTGAGGCTCAGAAAAGCTTAAGTGATTGCCCAAAGTCACATACTAGTAAGTGGAGCATGCAGGACTGAAACCCAGACCTTCTGACTCCCAAGTTCAGTATTCCTTCTGTTTTTGCACTATGCAGACTCTCTTCAGTTTAAAGTTCAAAGCTATCTATTGCCACTTACAAATAATTAAAATCAAGCATCTCCTACCAAAGGGGAAAAAATGTAATTTAAAGGTTACTAGTATTTGAAATTAAAATTAATTTGTAAAGCCAGCCCTTTTTATATCTGTCCCAGCTTAGCTGTGTTTTAGGGATAGGTCACTATAAGCTGTATGAGACAGCAAGAGGCAGTCATACCCCAAAAAAAGAAACAAAATGGAAGTTACAAAGTGAAGGAGTTGGATGGAGAGGGGTGGGGAATGAACAGACTCCAATTTTATACTATCAGGAATTTGTTTGAGGTGGTTGAGATTGTCCCAGAAAAATAGACTTATTTCTCTCCCCTCATTCTCCTATGCTGTCTAGAAGGTGCTGTAAGATCAGGAGATTTACAGTAGAGGAGCGTAAAGCTCATCTAGGCCAAAGTCTTGGTTTCACATCTGAAAAAAACTATGTCCCAAGAAGATTAAGTGACTTTTCCAAGTTTACACAGTTGATTGGTGGCAGAGAGATGCCAAACATTCCAGCCATAATTTTCAGATACATTGCTTCTATCAAGAAACTCTCCAGGGACAGACAATGCAAGCCATAGATATATGACCAGAACAAAATCAGATTAGCTCTAAGACTTGTAGAATTATGGAGATTTAGAACTGAAAGAAATCTCAGAGGTCATTTAGTCCAGCTCCTTCATTTTATAGGTGAGGAAACCAAGTCCCAGAGAACTTAAGTGACTCTCCCATGGTCCCACAATTAGTTCACAGAATACCTAGGGGTGAACCCAGATTTCCTGACTCTTAAGTCTTCAGCAGCATCATACTGCCCCCAAACCCAAGATTTCTAATTTGCCATGACCTAGTTAGATGATACCACTCTTGGTGGGCCCTGGATATCTGAAGCCAGCCAACCAGTCAGCGGGTATGGAAAGAAAGCAGTCACTTGTTTACCTTCTGTAGGTAAAGGCTGGTTTTCAGACCCATGGACTTTACTGCCTTTGTCTGGCATTCTGGCAGGTGGCTAAGGCCTCTTATGCCAGAGTCAGTGATTCTTACACAATAAGCAAGGTGTCAACCCAAATTTTCCTGAATCTAAGACTGTCTCTTTATGCACCACCTCATAGAACTCTTTTCCTACATGTATATTTTAAACAATGCATGTGTTACGTATGTCAGAACATTTCCATCATGTACATATTCTTGCTTTATTCCCATAGAATGGTGTAGTTAGTGTTCAGTCTTTTCAGTCATGTCTGACTCTTTGTGACCCACCTTTGGGGGTTCTCTTGGCAGAGATATTGGAGTGGTTTGCCATTTTCTTCTCCAGTTCATTTTACAGATGAAGAAACTGAGGCTTACCTAGAGTCACATAGGTAGGAAGTGTCTGAGGCTGGATTTGAACTCATTATCCTGACTCCAGGCCTAGTGCTCTATCCACTGGGGGCAATTTAACTGCTTATTGGGGCCCTATTGGGTCCTGGAGTCAGGGTCCTGTGACCCTGGGCAAGTCACTTCACCATTTGCCTCAGTTTCCTCATCTGTAAAATGAGCTGGAGAAGGAAATGTTAAAGCACTCCAGTATCTCTGCCAAGAATACGCCAGATGGGGTCATGAAGAGTCTAAAACACATGAACACCATCACCACCAAAGGTGATTATTAGAAACAAGCACTCTTCTCTTAAATCTTTCAGCAGAATTCGAAGAACTTTTAAATAGAAATTTATTTATTTGTAGTTTTCAACATTCATTTCCACAAGTTTTTGAGTTTCAAATTTTCACCCCGTCTCACCCTCCCCCTACTCCAAGATGGCATGCATTCTGAATATCCTTCCCCCTCGTCTGTCCTGTTTTCTTTCTCTCCCTGCTTCTCTTATCCCCTTCCCCTTCTGTTTTCCTGTAGGGCAGGACAGACTTCTGTACCCCATTTCCTGTATTTCTTATTTCCCAGTAGCATGTGAAAACTTTTTTTTAAACATATGTTTTTAAAACCTTTGGTTTCAGATTTTCTCTCTTCCTCCCTCCCCACTCACCCTCATTGAAAAGGCAAGCAACTCAGTATAGGTTGTACATGTGCAGTTATGCAAAACACTTCCATAGTAGACATGTTGTAAAAAACTAACTCTATTTCCCTTAATCCTATTCTGCCCTCCCATTTATTCTGTTCTTTCTTTTGACCCTGTCCTCCTCAGAAGTATTTACTTCTGATTACCCCTTTTCCCAATCTGCCCTCCTCTCTATCATCCCCCTGCTCTCTTGTCCCCTTCTCCCCTATTTTCCTGTAGGGTAAGACAATTCCATACCCAATTGAATGTGTATGTTATTCCCTCCTTAAGCCAAATCCTATGAGAATAAGATTCACTCATTCCTCTCACCTTCCCCTGTTTCCCCTCCTTGAGACTTTTCTTTTCTGTTTTTTTTTGTGAGATAATTTACCCCATTCTACCTCTCCCTTTCTTCTTCTCCGAGTATAATCCTCCTCATCCCTTAATTTTATTCTCCAGATATGACCCCTTAATCTTCAACTCACCCTGTGCCTCTATCTATCTATCTAATCTACACATATAATTTTTTTCCTCCAACTACCCTAATACTGACAAAGGTCTCATGAGTTATAAATATCATCTTTCCATGCAGGAATGTAAACAGTTCAATCTTAATAAGTCTCTTATGATTTCTCTTTCCTGTTTACCTCTTCATGTTCCACTTGAGTCCTGTATTTGAAAGTCAAATTTTCTATTCAGCTCTGGTCTTTTCATCAGGAATGCTTGAAAGTCCTCTATTTCACTGAATGACCATTTTTTCCCCTGAAGGATTATACTCAGTTTTGCTGGGTAGGTGATTCTTGGTTGTAATCCTATCTCCTTTGCCTCCAGAATATTATATTCCATGCCCTGCGTCCTTTAATGTAGAAGCTGCTAAATCTTGTGTTATCCTGATTGTGTTTCCACAGTACTTGAATTGTTTCCTTCTGGCAGCTTGTAATATTTTCTCCTTGACCTGGGAACTCTGGAATTTGGCTTATATTCCTAGGAGTTTTCCTTTGGGGATCTCTTTCTGGAGGAGATCTGTGAATTCCTTCCATTTCTGTTTTGCCCTCTGATTCTACTATATCAGTTCAGTTTTCCTTGATAATTTCTTGAAAGATGATGTCTAGACTTTTTTTTTGATCACGGCTTTCAGATAGTCCAATAATTTTTAAATTCTCTCTCCTGGATCTATTTTCCAGGTCAGTTGTTTTTTCCAATGAGATATTTCACATTGTTTTCTAATTTTTCATTCTTTTGAATTTGTTCTACTGTGTCATGATTTCTCATAAAGTCACTAGCTTTTAATTGCTCTATTCTAATTTTTAAGGAAGTATTTTCTTCAGTAATCTTTTGGACTTCCTTTTCCATTTGGCCAGTTTTTCTTTTTAGGGCATTCTTCTCCTCATTGGCTTTTTGGACCTCTTTTGCCATTTGGGTCGAAGAACTTTTAAAGCACATATTTTAAAAAGCAGAGGATTCTAAATAGTCTGCCTCATTGGCTGACTTATGCTGAAGCAGTGAAGCCTGAAATGTACATGAAGAAGGTAATAGACGATTATTTTTTTTGAAGTATTGCTTTGTGTAGACATGGCATATCTTATAGCTATTAATATTATACATGGGATTTTGTGAGCAATCTGATAAGTTAAATCAAGTATTGGACCATTTACACAGTGTAATAAAGACCACCAACATGTATACCACCTGGAAATCTGCTGAATGTCTGATTTTTTTTATCTGTATCACAGAAAAATGCCTATCTCTAGGCAGAACTGAGATCAGAAATGAGGTTCCAGTTAACTGTTGTTTGGTTCCTCTTAAACATAAATGGAAAGAGTCAATAATCAAAAAGACCAGAGTGGGGAAGGGGAGGAGCACGTAGGAAGGCATTAGCGTCCGAGGGCCCTGAGTGTGCCCTGACTGTAGGTTGAAAACTGAGTAAATAAGAATTAACGAACCAGGGAAAAGAAAGAAGTGTTCCATGTAAGCCTTTCCAAAGTAGTTAAATGTTTGTTTGTCATGGAGGGAAGGGAGATTTGTACTTACATGTCATGGAGTTCTTAGGATTTTAGAGTCAAAAGAGGTCTGTCAAGATTTTGGGTCATAAGATGACAGGTTTAAAAGGGGAAGGGACTTCAGAGGTCATCTAGTTCACAGCCCTTATTTTACAGGTGGTACAGCTGAAGGCCAGGAAGGTAGGTGGTGCATTGGATAGAGCACTGGGCTTGTCATCTGGAATGTTCATCTCCATGAGGTCAAATTCGGCCTCAAACACTTCCTGGCTGAGTGACCCTGAGCAAGTCACTTCACCCTGTTTGCCTCAGTTTCCTCATCTGTAAAATGAGCTGGAGAAGGAAACGACAAACCTCTCCAGTATCTTTGCCAAGAAAACCCCAAATGGGGGCCACCAAAAGTCAGACACAACTGAAAACAACTGAACAAGAACACCTGAAATCCACAGCAGTAAACAACTTGTCCAAAGTCAGTGATGGAAGTATTAAGTGACAGAGTCAGGATTCAAACCCAGATCCTCTGACTCCGTTCAGGATTCTTTCCACCAAACCACATGGTTCCTTCAAGATTAACAAGGAGGATGAAACTCAAATGCATGTGTAGAGCACAGTGGATTAAATCCGTTACTTTGATTACTGAGCCACCCAGATCAACCACATCATCTCACAGAAACTGAAGGCCAGAGAGCTTAGGATAATCAGTGAGCTGGGACTCTTTGTTTTAATGCATGAGAGATCTGTGGCTCTCTTTTTAAGGCTTGCACCCTAATGAACAGTAGCACCCACCTCCCAGGGTTTTTGTGAGGATTTTCAAATAAGACAATATTTGTAAAGCACTTAGCACAGTGCCTGACACATAGTGTCATATAAATATTAGCTATTATTATTATTGTTATCAACAACCAGGAATAGTCTAGTATAAGAAGTATGACATGAAGAATTACAGTATTTCAAAACTTGTCGAGGTATTTCTTCCGCATATAAATTTGTAGGTTGAAAGCAGAGTGTTGTGTTAGATAGAGGGGCCGGCTTCTAGCAAGTGGTGGTTACGTGACCTTACACAAATCATATAACCTCTCAATGCCCCAGACAGTTCTCTTAGACTATAAATTACAGAAAAATTGCCTGTCTGCCTCTGTGGAAGGAAGTTTCCATGCTGGGAGTTGCCTACACTGATTATATGTATTATAGGTCCAAGCCAAAATAATAATAATAATAATAAAAATGTTCCTTCAGATCATTCATTCACTCAACATTTCTTAAGCAAGGTACTGTTAGGCATTGCAGATAAAAAGGAAAAATGGACAACAGGCTGTGGCCTCGAGGAGTTTGTGTTCTACTTTGTGGGAGTGAGAAGCAGCATATGTAGCATTTGCAAGGCATACAGTAGGTACACAATAGTTTGGGGAGGAGCAGGGCTCATGTCTTGTAGTTAGAACTGGTTGCATTGTCTTAGCGCACACATCATCAGCATACACACATTGATGCACACACTGAGATGCCAGCCTCTGTCTGTTTGGCGTGGTGCAGAGATGATTTAGCACTCGGAACTTCACCCTCAGGTTAGTTCAGTTGCATTTTCTCTGGGGTCTATAGATGGATTTGGTGAATGATCAGCAGTGCATTCTAGTACACAGAAGCTTAGCTGCGGAATAAAAATGGAGTTATAAAATAGTCATAGATAAAATGTGGAGGTGATCAAAATTAATCATAGGAAGAGCAGGAGGCAGAATGCAGACATCCAAAAATCAAAATTGTCGTATTCGTGGGAATGACGATTAATTATTTAATTCCAAGGATAGGTACGTTATAGTCTCAAAATATATTTCAGGTTTACAATTGACTAGCCATTTTATGTGGCAGAATACCATCTTTGCATATTTATTAAAATTATTCATAACTGGCTTCTGTCTAGATGAGCTATTCAGTTCTTCTGCCTTGATCCAGTATATTATCTTGTCTATTTTATCATGGTACTGTAATAGAAATTTGTCTAAATTTTAGAATGATCCATGTAACATTTTCTGAAAGTAGTATCAGCATCTTCTAAATACATATTTTATCATTTCCATTTGGTTTAATGTAATCATATAGAAAGGTTTAGTAGGACTACCTTGTATCTACAGTATGTAACTTTTTTTTTAAATAGAGGAATGAAGTTTAGATGGGAATCTTTGTTCAAAACAAGGTAGTAGGTAGCTTAATCTTGTAAATATTTGTGTGCCAATACATTTCAAGCACCTGAAAATGGTGTACAGAATGGTGATAATATTAACAGTCGCCTTTTACATATAACAATTTAACATTTAGAAAATGCTTTCTTACCGCCATCTTGTTTGTCAAATAAGTCTTGCAAGTGTCATATTAGGCTGGTTTTATGCATGAGAAGGGGTCCCTAACTGAAGCTTGGAAGCAAGCTGAGTGACTTGTCCAGGGTCATACATACATCTAGTACATGTTAGAGCTGGGCCTTGGACCTGAGCTTTAGTTTTGGTCTTCTGACCATCAGACTAGAGCTCTTTTGATGTCTGGAGAGAGTACATTTTTATTTAAATGATTTGATGGAGACCTATGTTTGCTTCCATGTAAAACAGTATTTCAATTTCAACATACCATTGGGGCCATCCTCACTGAGTTGTATTGGGAAGAAGCCAGACAGAAGTTAAATCATGGTATTTGTCTCAGGTACAAAATCAGTTTCAATGGAGTTGGTGATATTTCTATAGGCAAGTGAAAATAAAATAATAACTGATATTTGTATAGAGCTTTAAGGTTGACAAAGCTTTACCTACATGTTTTCATTTGATCTTCACAACTGGCCTATAAAGTGGGTGTTGTTGATATTAAAATCTTCATTTTATAGGTGAAGCAAACTGAGGCAGAGGCTAATTACCTTGCCTACTGTCAAATAGCTAGTAAATGTCAGAGGTAGAATTTGAATCCAGATCTCCCTTATGACTCTAAGACCAGTATTCTTTTCACTCTACCATACTGTCTATAAATAAAGCATGCAGCATCAGAAGGTGAGTGAGGAGATGGTGCATTAATAGTGTCACATCAATAGCAGTGTGCATTCCTTGAGCCCCTAATGTGTGCAAAACATTTTATTAGGCTCTGCCTGCACATAGAGGGTGCAAAGCAATAGCCCTACTTTCAAGGACTTTACAAATTCGGATTTGCATGGATTTAAAGTTGGATAGGACTACTCTCACCCCCTCATTTTACAGTGTCTGGTACAGAGTAAACAATTAATATTTTGTCTGTTTCCCTATTTATCCATCTATCTCTATCATCTCTCTATCTGTCAATCATCTATCTATCTGCAACTAAGGAAACTGAGGCATAGAAAAGTTAAGTGATTTGCCTTGTGCCATAGAGGGGTTAAGCAGCAAAACCAGGATTCAAACCTAGATCCTCTGACTCTCAGGGCCGTTCTTCATCCTTCCCACTTGCCTGCTCCACTTTTCTGTTCACTAGGAAATAGGATAATCTCTCTGTGGGGATCAGGTGTTTGCAGTGTGTATGGATTCCTCTCCTATGACTTGAAGTCTTCTTTACGTGCATAAAGATTAAAACACTGCACTCTAGGTTTCATAGATTATAGAATCTCAGCCAGCAAATGAGATTTCATGTGCTATTTATGCCATTTACCTGTCTGATTTATCTGCTGAAGCTAACTTTCTTCCTTTCCCCAAAACGTTTTTGTCTTCTACTTACTGAAAACTGAGCTTAGAAACAGAAAGAAAATGAATGTCAATTATTTGTATTGCATAAAGATTTTTGCCTCTTCAAAGGATTCTCAGCAGGGTTACTTTAAATAAGGAATGCCTGTAGTTCATTTCAGTCACAGAGTTTTATTGCTGAAATAGTCCTTAGAGATTCTCTGGTCCACAAAAGATAACCTGATCTCATTTTGCAGGTAGCAGATCTGAGTCCCAGAGAGGTGATATGCATTGGCCAATAGTAGATAGCTAGTTAATGGCAGAGTTGGGACCAGGATGCACATCTGGCTTTTAGTCCCATGGTTTTTCCACTTTTCTATGCCCCCTGTCTGTTTGTAGACCACTATGAAATAGCAGGAACAGGAAGTGATTTCAGTTGCATTGTTAGATACTCCTGCCAATTGAAGATCAATCAGCAATTAAGAAGATAAAGGCTTTATGAAATTATAATCTAAATGACGAAGGGAGGAGAGTCTCCAGGAAGTGACAATCTTTTTAAAGCATCAATTAAAATTATAATGTAAATCAATGGGGATATATTTTTATCTCTCTCATAAAGAGATGTTACATCAGGGAGCCATTGAAATACGGTTATGCAAAAGCATGTGTCACAACCAAGTCATACAGAAATGGTGTATTCTTTATACTCTTCACTGAAAGCCTGCTTCTCCACTAGCCTCTCTTTCGGAGAGATCCCACTCAACCTGCAGCTGGTCCAGAATGTTTCTGTTACATAAAGTGAGACGTACCTGGTCCCATATGGAGTTGGTGTTGGGGAAAAGGTGGGAACATGGCGTAGCTGGTGCCTTTGAGAATGAACCATGCTTTCAGGAAGATAATTCTTGGGGGCTTTCCCACCATTCCCCATAGCTACGACTTCACTTAACTCCTGGGGAGAGTGGAATTACTGTAGCATATCCTAATACCTGTGAAGTCCTGTCATGTAAACCGCCCCCAGTCCCTGTCTCTGGCATATTTGTCCATCCCCGGGTAGGTGGTACAGTGGGTAAGAGCACTGTGCGTGGAGTCAGAAAGACCTGAGTTCAAGTTTGACCTCAAATCACCATTAGCTGGGTGTCATTGGTGGTGGTTGTTCAGTCATGTCTGACTCTTCATGATCCATTTGGGGTTTTCTTGGCAAAGAACACTGGAGTGGGTTTGCCATTGTCTTCTCCAGCTCATTTTACAGTTGAGGAAACTGAGGCAGACAGGGGTAAGTGAAAAATCACTTAACCTTTCTGTCTCAGTTTTCTGGTCTGACAAATGGGGTTAATAATACCTACCTCACAAAGTTATGGTGACCATAAAGTGAGATAATATAGACAGTGCTTTGCAAATCTTAAAGCACTAATAAAGGCTGTTATCATTATTAATATATGTGTGATATAGTCAGCTAGAATGGCATGCCCCCCCTTAAATCAGCCTGATCTCATATTTATTTACTTCCCTATAAGACCATCAGTTCTACGAGAGCAGATTCTGTGTCCATCTATTCTTATATTGCAGCCAGCAACTGTGCTTAAGTGTGGTGGAGTGGAAAGAGTACTGGTTTGAGGATTGAGACTTTGAACTGTAACTCTAACATCCTAGGCAAATCGCTATGAGCCTCAGTTTTTCCAACTATAAAGGGCCTTAATGATAGTGTCTTCCTTCTGGGATTCTCTCCCATTTATCCTGTATATAGTTTGTTTGAACATAGTCATTTGCAGGTTTTCTCCCCCATTAGACGGTGAGCTCTTTGAGGACAGGGTTGGGTTTTGCTTTTCTTTGTATCCCCAATAATTAGTATAGTGCCAGATGCCACATAGTATGGTTATAAGGAAAGTGCTTTGTAAGCCTTAAAGTGTTATAGAAATGTGATCTCTGTTACCTATAATTTTACTATTGTTGTTGTCATGTCCCCTCTGATTTCCTGTTTGACAAATGACATTGGTTGGCAGAGGGAAGGAAAGCAAGAGACAGGGATGATAGTGTGTGTATAATTTCCTCTAAGATTGCTTAAACTTTGAAAATTAAATTGAAACCTTTCTTCCTTATAAAATAGGATAATGTGGCCTTAAAGAAGATGCATCTGCATTGTATATTTTATTGGCTTCTATAAAAATTTTCAATAAAATAAAGGTCAGCATTTGGCCCATAAACAATATTTGCACACCTCAGTCCCTGTTGTGATCCCTAATGTAGATAGAGGCATAGAGCAGCTTGATTTCAAAAGTGCCGCATTACACATGGATGTGGAATGTGGAAAAAGAATCTCTGCTTGCCACATGGGGAGTGTGTTTCCTGGAAGTTTCTGCCAACCTCAGACTCCAGTGAAGTAGCCAGAAGGCAAAGGGAATTCAGGAGAAATTGATGGCACGTCATTGACAACATGAAGCTAGACAGGCTTGACCACCACTTCCACGGTCAACATGAGGCAGATGGATTTGCAGTGCATTGAAAAGGGTGATGAACTGAGGGTCATGGGACCTGAGGCCAAATCCTAGCTCTGTCCCTTACGTCACTTAAGCTCCCATCTGTAAAATGAGAAAATTGGACTAAATGTCCCCTAGAAACCCTTCCCACTCTAGAGCTGTGATCCTATCATCCCATTCTCTTGACCTCAGTTTGTAGAATGAGCAAAATGGCATGGCCTTTGACTTTCTTATTGGCCTTGTGGGCCATGTGTGTATGTACATGTGAGAGACTCTGAAGAGCTGGGGAGAGTTTTCCTGGTATTGGTGGCTCTTTATGTGACCTTTCACTATTTGCAGCTTGGCCACTTTGCTTACCAGGCTGCACAGTATCTCTCTGCCTCCCAGGCTGTACAATGGGTGAGATAATGGTGCAGGGCTTATTGCACAGAGCTATTTTGAGACTTAATTGAATAATGTTTGTAACCCACATCAAGATCATTAGATGAAAATGTTCAGAGTCATGGGGTGGCTCTTTCCATTTAAGAAAGCCTATATCCAAATGAGTAAATTATACCCTCATAGTAAACCATCCTCCCCTCTCTCCTCTCTGATCCCTTGATGCTTTCAGGATTCGGGCTCCTCTCATCTCATAATTTTGAGGTCATGATAAGCAGAAATGAGCTAGAATGTTGGAAATAACCCCCATCCACCTCTCGAGCTCAAACCTATTACACTGTGGCTCCTTTAGAGTCACTCCATTTAGAGTTGACTTTGAACACGCCATTCTGAGTTTAACCTCACTTTAAAAGAGATATGTCACAAACTGGCTACTCCCAAGCTCTCTATATTCAGCCAGCATATACATCCAGCTGTTGTATATATATTAATCCCATGTAAGTAAGTTAATGACAATCAGGTTCCAAAATGCTGCTAGCTGTGTTCCTTCAGTGAATTATATCTGCTCCTCTGTTTTACTCCTGAGCAAAATATATCCTCTCCTCTCACTTCAAACTCAACAGTCATTTTCTAGGGATAGCAGGCATAACCCCAATAAATTGAGAATAGCAAAACAGACTTCTTTTTCACTTGCAGATTTGACTTAAATGAAAGCCTTATGTATAACTTTTTCAAATTGGTAAATGTCTTCCTGTGCCCAGATTCTTTGATTCTGCTTTTTAATAATGACAGCAATAAATCAATAAACAAACAAATATAAAAAAAATAAATAAATGCCCTAGCTTTTTCCTTTAATTAAAATGGTCCTTTGTGAATATGTTGTATGAAAAACTGTGAAAGACCTAACTACAACATATTGAAGCTTAGGGGACTCCTTCCCCTCAGCTCTAATAAAAACTTTAAACATTTTAAGCACTTCCTATTTCTGCTGGCCTTTGTCGAGGTAGTGAGTGGGGTTGGGGGAGAGAGATTGCTCATTTGAAACACAAAAATAAGGTTCTAAAGCAATGGATAGAATTAGCCAAAATTGTCGCACAAGACTTTTACCTCGGTATTGCCCTCTCAAACGTCAGTGTGATCTAGAATATGGATCATCAGACACATTTGAAAAACATGCTTTCATTATCCCTTAAAAAATTAGTCATCAGCAAAGCTAACAGTGGGTAGGTTGTTTCTCTTTAAAGTATAGAGTATTCATTCTTGAGACAGCCACACTGACTAATAAAACTTCATTTCCTGTATATCCTTGGCTTATGATTCTGCTAATGTGACACAATTCACCAGGTAACTTGATGGAAATGAAAGATGGTGGTCATCAGTGAGCCCAGCTTCTCTGCTGTTGAAGCATACTGCAGCCCATCCAAGCCATCTCCTCCTGTGTATAATCCTTGTAAACATTCTCCTATGAATCTATCATAGCAGAGCTACCCAGTGAACTAAGTTTTTCTCTAATATTTCATGGACTCCAGGGCATTGGGTCATCTGTTATCTTACTCTGAAAACAAAGGATTGCTGATGTAAAGCTAGAAGAGGTCTTAGAGGCTGTCATCATCGGATCACAAAGCTAGAGTTGGAAGGGGCCTTAATGCCATCCCTTCATTTTACAGATGAGGAAACTGAGATTGAGAGAGGTGGTAGTGATTTTCACATACAGATAGTAATTGGAAGAGTTGGACTTCAAATATGAAGTCCTCCGGCACCAAAGCAAATATGAATTCTGCTGTACCAGGCACCCTTTGTGGTCGTGGAGGTCTTCACTGTTGACTTTTATGCCCTTTCTGTTTTCACTGGTATAGGGCACACCAGATAAGCTCTGCAGTTTATAATCTCAGAGATTTGCCTCCAGCACTGGTAGCTTAGTGGCTTGCTCAGGGTCACGTAGCTAGTAGGTCCCTGAGATCCAAGCGACACAGGAACCAGAGTTGTATGTATTCCAAGGCAGGCTCTCTATCAACCCTGCTGTGGCTGACCCTCCCTGTGCTACTTCTTATAAGCACCTCGTCTTTAGTGTAGCCTGCAGCTTACTTAGATTCACTGTATGTGTTTCCATTGTCCTTTTGGCCATCTGAAATCTTAGTACCCCGTGACTTGTGATCATATAACATCACTGGGGAAACATAGGTGTTTTAAGTATGGGCTGGCACCAGAGAGAAGTTTGAGAATGCTGAAGGGCCTACCGAGCTTCCCGAATACAAGCAGGCCGACTTCCTCCTAGTTAGTTACGGGCCTAGCTCCTTTTGGCTTTGCAGTGACTGCCTAATAAGTATACTGATGGATCAATCAAATAGATTACCCATCCAGGTGCAAATCAAAGTCTGGGCAACATGTACAGTGCCATGTGTAGTGAGAAGGCAAGTGACTTGTCCAGGGTTACATAGCCAGTCTGAAACCCAAGTCTTCCCAAGACTGAGGCTGGCTTTCACTCTGCCTGTCATGTCCTCCCTTTTAAGAGAATCAGTAGCTTCATAAACTGTGTTTAGAGTGGAAAGTTAAGGTGATACACTGTGAATCTGATGAGCCTTAAAAAGTGGAAAGAAAACCAAATCTAGAAAAATCAAATCTAACAGAGTAATAGCCCTGTCAACATCCTGAGTTCTTAATTCTTCAAATTTTGACTTTTCAAATCACCATCACAGTTTCTTGAAAAGTTGTTGTACATGTGCCTTGTTATTTCCCATCGAGCAGAACATCCAGTTTAAACAGACCCCTTCCGCATGTTTTATCCTGGGCCAAGAAGGCCTTGTTACCCAGGTTCCCAGGTAAACTGAGAAAAAGGCCTGGAAGTGCCCATTTTGAGGGAAAATTCCCTAGCGTGAATTCTGAACGCCTGTTATGAAACTCTACCGCAGCAGACGAGGTCAGAATCAATATTTCTGCCTGGAAGCCACATGACCTCTTGAGCAGAGATTAATGTGGTCACTGTTGGAGTCTGTGTTCCCAGTCACTAAGTATGTGCACTTGTCATTCATATTTTGTTTTTAGCTTGTTTCACTGACAGAACAATCTCAGAGGGATGAAAGTAGAACCAGCCTCCCTCATCCTGCCCTCCTCAGCATTTACCTAGTTCAGCCTGGAAAGAAAGAAGGCCGTTTGTTAGCTGGGAACATCACTTAGTCTTCTGTTTGGATAAGCTTCTGAAAAAATCTTATTGATGGTCACTGAGCAATTGATCTCACACTCTGATTTTTGCTGATTAGTAATTCTGGTGATTAAGTGGTACGGGAGAGACCAAAGTGGTGTTTACAAAAAGATGTAGTTCAAAGATGGTTTTGGTGGATTTTTTTGTTTTGTTTTGTTTTGTTTTGTTTTTTGAGCCCTGTGTGTTTGTTTCTGAGGGGTTTAACATTGTGTAGCAATATACAATGTATTTAAGAAAATATATTATAAGTAGATTCAGGTTTTAACTTTGTGTTACAAGCTTATGTAAATAAAACTGTGCTGGGAGGCTTGTATATATGGCAGATGGGAATGTGCTCATAATTCAAAAGCAGGCTGAACCAATTCTAAAAGCAGTTAACTAGCTGCATTGGTTTCTTGATTCCCCCCCCTTCCCCCCAAATTCATTGGCTAAATCCTCGAACACATGACATGTTTAATATTTCCAGTTCCTAGAGGCCAGTGATTGGTCCTGAGGCTGTTGTGTTTAGGGTTTTTTTGTTTTTTGGAGACATAACCTAGTGACTCTTTAATTCAGTACTTGCCTCTGGTTGATCTTCATCTCTTCAGTTCTTGACATGCATTTCTTAGTCAGCTAGAGCCAGGATAAATGTTTTAAACAGAAGGTGTTTTTCAATGTAGTAAAAATCTAATTGGGATTAGACTTGCAGTACTGAGTGACATCTTTCAGTATTTACTGATTGAGCATTGTGCCCATCCTCATAGGATATATCTTTCCTGGAGTAATAATGAGAGCATCTGCATTTCTGTAGCACTTTAAGCTTTACGTATCTCTTTACCTGGAGGAAGTATCTTATTTGATCTTCCCTAGAGCCTTGTGTGGTACAGTAGATACTCTCATTATTCCGATATTATAGCTAAGGATGCTGACTGTGTTTTTTGGGGGGAGGCAACATATGTTTTGCTTATGATTATAATTATTAAATTTTTATCAAATGACTCGTGCTTTCTGTCTTTTTAGAGAAGAGCGATAACCTGCTGGGTGTGATGTAGTGAATAGTGATGATGTTGATGATGGTAACATTTTATTTATATAGTTCTTGAAGGCTGGGAATATACTATAGGTGTGGCATCTCATTTGATCATAAAAATTAATTAAAAGTTAAGCAAATACTGTGTGGATTGACTTGTACCACTTCCAGCCTCTTTGTGGCTTCTAGGGTCACAATGACCCCTCCCCCATTGCTTACTGATTGTTGGATTACGCAGCTGGAGCTGGCCAGTGCACAAACAAATGTGAGATAATCTAAAAATGTGATTCTTTTATGAAGGAATCCTTGCTTGAAGTGAGAATGCAGTTTTCCTCACCAAACCAAGGGACCCATTATTTCTGTCAGGTGTTATAAGCGGGGCCTCATCGTTTTCTGTTTCAGGCAGAACTCTGGTCCTATAGGAAATCCCTAACAAAAAAAAGAGACGTGTTTACCTTTTTTTTTTTAAGGGTACATCTGATTAATAATATGTCATAATGCATCTTATCAAGATCATTCAGGCCACAAAATATACTAGGCTCGCATATTTAAGCATCTAGATCAGTTCCTGACACATGGTAGCCACTTAATACATGCCTTGTCAAATGAATTGTTGAAAGATGTAGATAACACAGGAACAAAAACAGAATTATTGAAATATTTATTAAATCATTTAAACCTGAGCACTCTTCTGGGGTGGTGATGGGGGGGCTTTTTCTGCAGGTATTTAATATGAATGTGAACATATAAATGTGGCTTTTGTTGCAGAACTTATTACTCATGAAAATGCAATTAAGACCCAAATTTTCTTGTCAAGATGTGTTGTAAGGAAGATTCTTGTTCAGCAGTGGGTGGGACAAGGCACCTATAAGGTCCCTCCGGTTCCATGATTCAGTGACTCTTTTCTGGTTTTCTAGTGATTTCCATCTGGCTAAGTATAGGTTTATGTTCTTATTTTTTAAGAGAAATTCTTTTGAAGTTTTGCTTTTCCTGTCCTCTAATAATAATTACAAGCTAACATTTATATGGTGCTTACTATGTGTCAGGCATTGCGCTAAGTGTTTTACAATTATTATCTTATTTCATGCTCTGGAGAAAATAAGTTGGATGAAGTTTTCATTGTAAAAAAAATGAACATAGTTTAAATGAGAGGCAGATTTAGAATTAAGGAGACATGGATACACAAGCTAGCTCTGTCTGAGTCATACTGGTTTTGTAACAGTAGGCAAGTCACTTAATCTCTCCCTGCTTTAGCCTACTCTAAGACTTGGTTATACATAAGTTGCTGAACTGCATTGGTGGAGGGAGTTTGTATACCAAGAGTTCCCCCACTCTGATGAAATTATAAATCTGGAGCATGCGCGCGCGCACACACACACACACACACGGATATAAATATTTTAAAATGAACATAATCCTAAATTCATATTTTTCATTCTTTTATCTCCTGGACATCTCTACATGGACTCCCACTCAAATTTAATATCTCCAAAATTGATTTCATCAGGTTCCCTCATACCTCCCCCAAAAAAGTTTCCATTTCAAAACATATAATGCTCCTGATGATAACTCCTTCTCTTTTCTGCCCTTTATCCCTTGCTCCCACTCCGTTTCCACATTTAGTGATTTGCTATGTCTTGTCAGTTTCTTTTAGAACAAGCTTTTTGATACCTTCTCTCCATTCCTGCTGACAACACTCTGGCAGAATCTTCATGACTTACTCCCTGAATAGGACAGTAGCCCCCTAGTCAGTCTCCATACCTCCAGCCTCTCCTGCCAATCACTCTCTCAGGTAGTCCATCTTTTATACTGTTGCCAGATTAAACTTCCTACAGTACAGCATATCCCCTTTGCCTCTGAAATTCGTATCAAAGTTCCTTAGCTTATTTTTCAAAACCCTGAATGATCTGGATTTTCTAGTCTTATCTGTTATTACTTATCCCAAGAGTTAGCTCAGTTTGAATATTTCTTTCCCCAAACACATCCTGCATTTTATTCATTTACTTTATGTCCTTCCCTCAGGTTGTTCCCCTTCCTGTCCCCCTAGTATAGCCTCTCCTGTCCCTGTTCATCCTCCAAATAACCTTCTCTATGAAGCCTTTCCTGACACCCCACCCCAACCGCCCAACCTTAGCCAAAGATAATCTTTCCTTCATCTTAATTCCTGTAGCGCTTTGTTAGGACTTACTGCACATTCACAGTTTATTATAGCTATTTATGTAGCTGTCATAACCTCCCCTTCATTGTAAGCTCTTTGAAGTCAGGGACCTTGTTTTCAGTCTTTTCCCCCATGGGGTCTAGCATGATTCCCTTGCATGTAGCAAAGCACTCAGTATAAAATTCTTAGATGAGTGAAAATGCCCTTGTGAAGCAACATGTGAACCGATGTGTGTTGGGCCCTAAGTTTCTGAATGCAAATGTAGTAGAATGTCCCCACTTTTCTTATTTAGATTTTCTTTTTACTTTGGGTCAGGTGATTCACCCTTCTCCTGACTTCAGCCTGAATCAGCTTTCTGGATGCAGCTCCTTCTACCTGTGACTTCTTTTGTGGTGTGGGAAGTTTTCTCTGCTGCCTTCCTTTCCTGTGAGTCTTCTTGCTTTTTTCCTACTCTTTCTCTACTCTTATCCTGTGCTGCCAGTATAAGTAATACTATGTATAGCTGTCTAAAGATGTTGCCCAAGGGAATTAGTTCATACCCTACCATGTAGAAGTCATTTATAGTTTCTTAGTTCTCTTTCTGGTGGAACTTAAAGCTTTTCCCCTCCTTACCCCTCTCCCCAAAAAACTCACCAAAAATCAAGACTTCTTTCTTCCTTCTAGGATGCTATCTAGTGAAAGTAATAATCAGAGCTACCTTTAGCTCATTCTGTCTCTGATTAATCAGGGGCATGCACTGCAGTGTCTTTTGAAATCTACAGGTAATCCTCCCTCCCCTCCTCATTTTAGACTCAGTTTTAGCCCTTGCTCTAGCTCATGAAACCATTGGCCAAAGCTGCTAAGCTACAAATAGTCTGATTGCTGTATTGCCACATGCTACCCACAGGGAAAATGGGCACTGGTAACATGGACAAGAATTAGGAAACTGAAAGAATAAGGGAAAGCCAAAGGACTGGGTCAGCTGCAGACCAACAGTCTTCCCCTAAACAATGGGTGCCATCTTTTTGTGATTTTTATTCTGATAGAAAAAGTGAGACCACAAACAAGCAGCACTGGGGGAGTTAATGGGTGCTTTTGAATCTTATATCCAGGCAGTGTCCTGGACCCTTAAGGAGAGTGTGAGCAGGACTTTGTAGCTGATAGAAGGGTAACTGGTGTTTTCATGCTTGCTGAGTTGATCTCCAGTGAAATTTTAGGTGTGCCTCTGTGTGTGTGTGTGTGTGTGTGTGTGTGTGTGTGTGTGCGCGTGCATGCGCGTGCACGCATATGCACACACTTCATTTCACCTGGCTTAAAGTTCACCAGTAAATTCACCAGTACTTAAAACATACCCATGAACCATGTTTTTAAAATGCCACCACGAATTGCCATCTTTCCTTGGTTATCATTTGGTGAAACACCTCCAGAAGAATCCTGTTGTTAACTGTGTAAGAGCATCACTTAGTAGAAATGCTTAAAGAAGGGTCTCCGGTGTTGTCATTCCACCTTCCCCATGTATTTACACCTCTTCGATTTTGCTTTATGAGCAGCAAAAGCAAACTGTCACTATTTGCTGTAAATTGAAGCTTTTAATAACTATGTCTGTTCTACAACATTTGTCAGCTTTGAATATTCTGTCAGTAGAAAATAAAAATAGCAGGGAGATTCAGCCGCGGTGACACCGAGAATTTATCTGCTTACGCTTGAGGAAGGTAAAAAAAAAAAAGAGAGAGAGAGTCTTGAAGAATGAGCATTTGGCATTTTCCTTCAAATAATGTAAATGTGAACAAGCTATCCTTAGAATAATTTCCAGATGTGAAGTTGTTGAGATAAAGGAATGGAGAAGTCTCGTCATTAACCAAGGCTGACCTCTTCACCTAAAGGAAAGCATAGCAGAAGCATGGATTCATTCAGAAATTCATTGCTGAGCAGAAGCCTCAAAACCAGGTTCTCAGTAGGCAGCAAAAAAGACACAATATCCCACTGATGGAGACGTTGATGTTTATAAAGTCTAAATTTTTAAACTGCTTTCTAGTAAAAATTCATGTGCTAAAGATGATCTTGGATAATGTGTGAGTATAAAAAATTAATTTCTCTTGTAAAGATAGATAATTCAAGTAAATCAAATCAAAATAAATTCCATACTTTACGTTTGTATTAGTAAATGATATGTTTCCATTATAAATAATACAATTTGCATTAAATATTAGACATTCACTGCTTAACTTTTTAAAAAAAATGACAAACAAAAAACTGCCTTTCAATCCTTGTTGTTTGTGCTCACTCTTGATTTATTGATTTGAGCTCCATTTCTGTCATTGTACCTTGATTTCCTTTTTTTTCCTTTCTTTCCACTCCTACTCTCCAAGAAAAAACCCATCTTCGTCATCATCATGACCCCTGAGCATTCCTTGACCATCTACCATGTGTATGGCCCTCTGCTAGTCACACTTAGCACAAACCAACACTGTTTCAAGTGAAGGCCCCAGTGTTAATAAAAAATT
Source organism: Phascolarctos cinereus (assembly GCF_003287225.1). Lineage (NCBI taxonomy): Eukaryota > Metazoa > Chordata > Mammalia > Diprotodontia > Phascolarctidae > Phascolarctos > Phascolarctos cinereus. Next base: position 54,231,292 of record NW_027555514.1, on the reverse strand, counting down.
GCTAAGCCATATTGCATGGATTTAGCCATCTTCCTGTAAGCCTCTTTTGTAATGGAAAGATGATTAATGAGCCCATGGCTGTAAGCCTGCCTCATTCCCCAGCTAGTCTTTAGTCACTCAAATATGATGCCTTCAACCTAAGGAAAATTGAAATGGTCTGTGGCGTACTAAAGAGGCTTAGGAAGGAGGTGGTCCTTGCCTTGCAGAGGTTTCTGTGATAGACATTCACAGGGGTTTTATTTTGATTTTGTAATAAAGTTATTTCATGGGAGGAAACATGGTGCAGTAGGCAAAAGACTAAGAATTTGGGAATTGGAGGGTCTGGGTTCTAATCCCATTTCCGCTGTTTTCTGACCATGTGATCTTAGTTTACATCTGTCTGCTCTGGGCTTTCCTGTAAGTTGTGAATAATGCCTCGCACTGCCTGCTCCATAGGGTGGTTGTGGCAATCCAATGTAAATAATACCTGTGCAGACTACCAGGACATAGCCTTTAACCAGCCATACCACTGCTAGGCCAATATCCAGAAGAGATTAAAAAAAGAGAAGATCTTTTACGTACAGAAGTATTTAGAGCAGCTCTTTTTAGGGTAGCAACAACAACAATAAACCTGGAACCTAAAAGGATGCCCAGTTATCGAGGAATGGCCAAAATAAATTGTGGTATATGAATGTGATGGAATATTACTACGCGGTAAGAAATGAGGAAGCAGAAGATTTTGAAAAGACATGGAAAGAATTTTAAAACTGATGCAGAGTGAAGCTAGCAGACTCGGGAGAAGAATTTTTAGTATGACATCAACACTATAAAAATGAAGATGGAAGAGGAAAACTTTTATAAATTATTGAAGAATGAAATGAGCAGAACCAAGAGAATAATTTATATAAGAACCACAGCACTATAAAGACAAACAACTTTGAAAGCTGTAAGAACTTGATGAATACAATGCTCACCCATGATTTCAGAGGGTCAGAAGATAAACAGGCTACCCATTACAGATAGTTGATGGATTTAGGATATAGAATGAGACATATGTTTTTATAGAATAGCCAATGGGAGACTTTATTTTGCTTGACTATACATACGTTTTTCTTTTTCTTTTTTTTTCCTTTTCCTGAAGTGGGATGGGAATGGGAGGGAGAAAAATAGATTTCTCCTAATTTTTTTTGAAGGGAAAAATAGAGAGGTGAAGTGGTGGTTCTAGAAATGTGAAATGCTGTATCTTCAGATGAGGTTATCAGCTGTTTTGTTTTGTGGCTAGACACATCTAACAAATGAGAATAATCTATTAATGTTCATATTGTAAAAACAAAACACATCAATAAAACTTTTAAAAAGGAAAAACCGTAAAGGACTAGGTTAGAGCATCATTATTGTTAAGCAGACATATACTATTTTTGTTGAAATGTGCTGGCTGTTTTCCTAATCATTTTGATTTGAAAAATAAATTTTATTGATATTAAAAATTAGAAAAATACTCTAAGAATTTATGGTATTGTTATTATGTTCTGGTGGATCATGACAAGTCGTTTGTTAAAGATGCTTCAGGGAATTCTTTTCCATTCTTTGGAGGGAGTAAAATTTGTGAAATTTTTTAATTTACAAATATTTCGTAAATGCTACCTGAATTGAATTAAGTGACAGAATGGATTTAGTTTGAGAACTAAAGCACTTAGAACACTGTTATACATAATAAATGTGTTCTTGATGATGGTAAATTGTGTAGTTACAGTGTCTTTATTAACTTTTTCTAAAATAAACAACTCTTTACGCCTTTTATTACAAATTGGCCCAAGGAGGTAGTTTCTGATGGAATATAAGCATTAATAATTTGAGAATGATCGTGATAGCCAACCAGTACTTACTAGCCTTTACTGTTTGCAAAGTACAGAACACACAGCTTTAATAGCTTAAAACTGCACAAAGACTTTTGGGACACTCTGTATATACATATGTATTTTTTTTCCACTTAAACTAGGTCTTATAGGTATTATTTACCCCATTTTACAAATGAAGATGCTGATATTCACAGAAATAATGCAGCTTTTACGAAGTAACACATCTTTTAAGTGTCAGAGGCAGGATGTGAACCCAGGACTTCCTGAATCCACATTTAGCACTGTCCAGCACCTTGTGATAAGCAGTTATTTTCAGCTGTCCATTGAATTCAATTTTGGCCTAATTTCTATAATTTAAAAAAAAAACCCTTCGCTTGCCTCTGGACAGTTTGGTAGAAAGGGCAGAACGCAATAGTTTGACTGCCTTTCTTGGTCCCTAGAATAGTAATGACACCATCATTTATTTCTTTTCGAGGGAAAGCTTAAAGGGACACCAGTTCTTCATGGCAGCAAAGTTAACGTTTCTGGAGGGGAGAGAAATACATCTTTCCAAAGCCCAACATGCTGAGAAAGATGGGGGATAGTGGGGTGTCTTTTCCCTTTTGGACAAGCTTATTTCATGGCCCACTTCTAGGCACATACCTCAAGTCAGAGCTGGAAAGTTCCCATAACAAAATGGGAATGTACCAAAATATCTGTAGCAATACTTTTTGTAGTACCCCAAACAAAAATAACCTGGAAAGAAGGTGAGTGCCCATCGATTTTGGAATAGTTGAACAACTTTTTGTGGACAAATGTATTAAAACATTAGATAATTGTAATTCCAAAGTATATTGTTTGATGTTGTGGGTATAAATGTTAGGATTCCAATATGGAGTTACTTAGGCTAAGTGCTTTTAATATACTTTTCCACTGTCTGACTAATTTTGACCCTCCTTGGTCATGCAGTTAAACAGTGGAAGCTCCTGTTTGGATGAGGCTCCTGGCTTACTGTGGTGGTTATGAGCCACACCATCCCTAGGGTCTCTAATTGCCAACTCAAACCTTTACGCAGTTTCTGGTCCCAATAAGGAAACTCCCCTGACCTGAGCCTGGTATCGAGAAGTGACCTGGGAACTTTCCCCAGGTCTGATTAGGAATGCTCTTCCCATACCTCTATTATCTATCTATTTATCTCTCTGTCTATCTAACAATCTTATCTGTGTAATAAATATATATCATTATTTTATAATAAATGTTTATTGACAGACTACATCAGGCATTGATTACCTGTTATCACCCAAGCCCATTTTTTTAAGGTTATAAAACATACCTTCTCAAACCCCCTACTCTGGGCATGTATTTCTACTGTTGCCACTGTACATGTCTCTGTCCCCCTCAAGCTGGGTGAGTTTCTTTGCATCTGAGGATCCAAACCTCTGATCGTCTGTACGCCATATAGTGCATGTGTGTGTGTATGCTTTTTTTTTTTCAGTCCTCTTACTGCACTCATAATGATAAAGCTCATTCCTAAATACCAGATTCCTTTGAATTCCTAAACCCTGTCTTTGCTCTGGCCCAAGCTGTGAGGCCAAATATAGCTGAATATTACTACATTCTGTGAAATGATGAGTATTAGGAAAAGCAAACATGGGAAGATTTTTATGAACTGATACAGAGCAAAGTAAGTATAACGGAAAGAGTGTACCCAGAGGAAACACCACGGCCAAAATGGAGCCGAACTCAGGTTAATTACAATGACCAGTCTTAGTTCCAGTGAGCACCTGATAAAACAAGAGCTGCCTTCTCTGTCTGGAGAGGGGGGCGCTACAGGCTCATAGTAGTCATTATGCTATTGGGTGCTGTTGTCTTGATATCTGTTTTGCTTAACAGTTTGTGGACGAGGAACTCCAGTTCTGTTATAAGAAAGTACTGATCCAAAAAGCAAAAGCATCAATAAAACTTTAAAAAACAGCTAATTAGTAAGTATGGAGAAAGGTTCGGAGAAGGTGAATTAGAAAAAGAGGATAGTAACCAGGAAAGGGAGAGGGCTGACTTTCCTTTAGGGGGAGAGGAGTGGACAGCCACATACCACTTTGGAAAGGAGAATTAATTCAGTTCTGAGTATCTCCCACAGTCTGAATGGACTTCTTTCCTCTTGTCTGTAAAAGGTCAGCCTACTTCAAATTTATAATTTTTTTAATTGATAGTGAGGCTCAGTGTAGGCAGTGTGTGGTAGTGGCTCTTTTTTTTTTGTTCTTTAAGAATTATAAAAGGAAAATTGCTTTCATCACCAGAAGGAAGAATCCTTGGCCTGTTGAATAGGCTACACAAAAGGAAAGATGTTATTTTTCTTTTAGAGTCAAAGTTTGAGTGGATTCCCTTTAGCCGCTTAAATACACACCTCCAGACACCTCTGCTGGCCAGAGAAGAGAGACAATAAGAATTCCTTGCTTTTCGCTTTTGGGAGCTATCTCCTACCAGAGACCTCAAAGAACACTTTTATTTTCACCTCTCCAACGGACTGATCGAGTGACATTTTGTATTATAGTTAGCCATGTAGGTGTCTTATTCCCCTCCTATGTTAGAAACTCTAGGAAGACAAAGAATACTTTCTCTTACTGAAACTCAATTTTCTAGGACCCCCAGTGCTTCAAACAGTGTTTGGCACAACAATAATGCTTGTTGAATTGAATATGACCAGTATAATAACTTGGCACACTGTTAATGCTAGTTGCTTAAGGTCAGTTCCCATGATCAGTCCAGTCATGTGACTGTTATTGTGACTGAAACCCCAAATCAATTGCAAAATTCCCTTTTCATGCCTTTCAAGTCTTAGATTTGTTTAAATGCTCTGATTTTCTTTGCCCCTTCCTTTATTAGGTGTTAGGCTGTGTTTTTTGCTTCTAAGCACCTCAAAGAGTGACACTGGGTGGAACCCTTGACATTTGACACTGGAATCAGATGACAAGAGCTTCGATACCATTGAAGAAATAGCATAGGGCCTTGAATATCATCAATATTTAATAAATGTTTGTCAGATAGAGCTGAAGCAGTGAAAAATTACTTCTGAATGGAGAATCAAGAAAATCTGGGTTCTGGTCCCGGCATTGCCCTGCTGTGTGAACAAGCCATGTAACCTGCCAGGTCTCTCTAGTCAGCCAGTAAGCGCGTATGAGAAAGGCACGAAAGTGTAGTGGATAGAGCGCTGGCCACCTCTAGCAGTGCATGTGGCGTGTGTGAGTCTGGGCAAGTCTTTGAACTTCTCAGGACCTCGGGCAACTCCTTCAATCTATAAATTGCAAGAAGGGAAGAGCTAATCCTTGGAGGGATCGGGTGTGTCCAAACAGTTACTTGAGCTAAAGCTCCTACCAGCTCGCAATCCTCTGCTTTCTATCCAAGTTAGCAGTAGCATGAATCATTGAATCTACAGCTACATCAAACATAATTTGAGACTATTTTTAACCTTTTTGAAACAGGGATAAGCGCTATCCACACCCAGAGAAAGAAATATGGAGTCTGAATGCAGATGGAAGTGTACTGTTTGCTCTCCTTTTCCTTTGTTGTTTTGTTTGTTTTATTACTTCATTCTTGTGGTTCTTCCCATTAGTTCTAATTGTTCTTTACATCGTGACCAATGAGAAAATATGCTTACCATGAATGTATGTGTAGAGCCTATATCAGATTGTACACCATCTTGGGGAGAGGGAAGGAAAGGGAGAGGGAGAAAATTTAAAACTCAGAATCTTATGAAAGTGAATGTTGAAAACTAAAAATAAATAATTTAAAAAAAAAACAACAGGGATAGGGGTAAGGATTATATCTATAGGGAACTCCTGGATGAGAAAATCCCTTCTCCAGCTGCAGCTTAACAGCCTCAGAGAGCTCCTTAGAGTTCTGAAAGCTTAAGTGATTTGCTGTAGAGTCACACAGCAGTTATGCGTGAAAGGCAGGGCTTGAACCCAGATCTTCTTGGCTCAGAGGTTGGCTTTTATCCACTGCATAGTTCTGTCATTCTTTCTAAAATGGAGCCTTTAGAAAGAGCTCCAAAATTCCCTATTTACGTTTTACCCCTTAAGGATTCCAAACTGCTATTTGGCAGAGGTGCTTACAAGCTTTCACAGAATCCTAGAGCTGAGAGGGCCTGCAGAGGCCCACCATACCAGGACCTGGAGCCCTCATGCAATATCCCTGAAAAGAGGGCAGCCTTGCTTTAGTTAGAGACCTCTAGTGAGGAGGAACCTACCAGCTGGTGAGACATCTGGTTCTCCTGTTTTTGTTTTTTTCCTCTTAGGTAGATCAAGCTTATGCCTGCTCTCTGCAGCCCCCACCCATCACTCTTACTTATTAGACCTTACACCAAGCAGAACGGGTCTTGAAATAGCAAAGAGAGGCAATTATAAATAATAATGATAATGACTACTGTTGAGTCCTTAGAATAATACAACAGGGTAGACAGAAGAAATTATCCCCCTTTTGTGAGTGAGGACCTAAGCTTACTCAGGTCATGTGACTTGCCCCAAAATCATTTGTGCCAGTATTCCTGGAGTCAGTCCAGAATTGTCTTGATCAGTTCTTACGTGTCTAGGGGGCGTTAGAAGACATATAACTGATCCTGATCCAAAGCCTAATGATGTTACATGTTTATTTTTGTTAAATACACGCACTGGAATTCATGGTGACATACAATTCAATCTGAGATTGTTCAGTACAGATTCTGTATGATGTGGACATTTAGAGAGAAATAGTTCGAAGTTCAAAGGGGCTGGACCTGTGAGTCAAGACGTTAAGTGTGGTAGTCCCAGTTCTGTCATTGACAGTCTCTGTGCCTCAGGCAGGTCACTTACTGATCACTGTCAGTATGCTCATGTAAAATAAAAAAGTTAAACTGAATGATCTATAAAGTCCTTTCTACCTCTTAAGAATCTGTGATTCTCTAAATATCTGAATTTTGTATCAGATGTTTAGAGGAGATCACCAAAAATAGAATTTTTTAGGAAATTCTTTATTCATCTTTCGGTTTGTAAAGTATGTCAGTTAATCTTTATACATAGCCATGCCTTCCCCGCACTCAAGAAGCTTCAAAATCTCTTGTTGCCTATTTCTCATGTCTCATCATGACATGGAGCAGAACCCAAGTTCTCCTTGAGCCCAGCTGGAAGGGCTTCAGATACATGCCCAGCAGTCATCAAGCATGTAGCCAGGCACTGTGCTAAGTGCCAGAGATACAAAGAAAAGCAAAGAGACAGTCACTGACAGATACAGGATGAATCAGAGATAATCACAGAGGACAGGCACTGGCATGAAGGAAACCACCTCACTGGAAGGTTGGTCACTGATTGATGAGTTCTTTGGCCAGGGTGACCGTATTTTGTGAGGATAAAGATCTGATTCCAGGAAGTAAAATGTGTTCCAGATTGGAGGGGGGGGAGGGGGTGGAGATGATTCCTCTCTCCCTCCCTCTCTCTCTCTCTCTCTCTCTCTCTCTCTCTCTCTCTCTCTCTCTCTCTCTCTCTCTCTCTCTCTCTCTCTTTCCTCCTCCCTCTCCCTCTCCCTCACTCCAAGACCTTACAGAGTACTCTTCTGCTACTTAGAAAATCTCCAAAATAATATATGAAGGAGCTTACTTTAACAGCCTTGACTGACCTAAATCCTTATTTATGTTTACTGAATTTGCAACTCTGACACGATATTTTAGAAAGTCATGAAAAATGATTTTGTCCATTGGTTATGTGGTTGATGATTTGAGGAGAAATAGATTTATATTTTGAAAGCATTGCAGGTTTTGTAACACTTCAGTGGGAAAAAAAAAATATGCCTAAGAAGGAGGATGCTGGGAAATCACAAGTATTCAAAAATCACAGATTCTATTTGACTCTTGTTTCCTATAAATATAATTAGGTCTATAATTAGTTTTCCAGAATGTTTTCATGAAAAAAAAAGTGCTGTTGCAAAGACATCATTAGGTATTAATTAGTTCATAGCATATACTGGCATCTTGCCTAACTGTTGTTTCAAGCACTGAACTGTGCCTGGTTACGATCTTTTTCTTCCTACTGTTCTTCTTCGCTTCTCCCATGAGCTCAAGCTTCCCAGTCCTCAAGTATCCCTGTCCTCTGAACTGTGATACTTTAGAACAGTTCCTTAGGGGATTAGAGAATGGCTTTGGGATTAAACAAAGAAAGGGATAGCAATCAAATGGATGGGACAAAAGCAAAAAAGAATCTCCCCCTAGCCCATTCTGACCTTCTGAGCCCCTTTTTTGGGGGATGGGAGGAGAGGGAGCTTGACAATTCCAACTTGAATTGAATAACGTAGTAGAGAAGGAAATGGAGAATTTGCCTCCAATATGTGGGTAACTGACAATGATATTAGTGTCATGAAGGTATTGATTTTTCAGTGTTTTGAGAGTGAAGATATGATATATAAACTGCTCGAATAAGTCACTATTAGAGTATACAGTAAAATGACAGCAGTAAAATAATAGCTCATATGCTTCTCCAGAATTCTAATTTCAGATATAAAAGTACAATTTATGACTTTGAGAAAGCTCTTATGAAACATTAGCATAAATTAAATGTGTGTTCATAACATGTGCTAAGCTATACCGAGTTAAAGACTGCCTTTAATATGATATGAGTTCCATTTACAAGCTGTAAATATTTTAAGATTTTCATATGTCTAACAGAACTCCCTATAATTTGGAACAGAGCCATCATATTTTAAGGTATCCATTTTGGCATGTCTTTTCAGGTAGTTAATAATATTCATGGTTTTTTTCAGTAAGTGTTATATGTTTGGCTGACATCATCCTGTCTTTCAATTAGTGACCATTTATTAAGTGACTGCTATCAGCCAGTCATTGTACTAGGTAGGATCCAGCAGATAACAAAAATAATGATAAAATAATAACAAAAATTAGTCCCTTTTCTTAAAAGAAATACACCATTTCGACAGAGAGGCAAATATAAGATATGTACAAAATAAACACACATGAATGGGGGGGCAGAAAGGGGCTAACAATGGGAGGCCTTCGAGAAAGGCTTCTTAAAGGGGGTGGCACTTGAAATGAACCTTGAAATAATAGGGATTCAAGGAGGCATTAACAAGAAGAGCATTGGAGGCATGAGGGATTAGAGAGTAGTTAATATATAAACTCATGAAGACAGGAGATAGGGTGTTGTAGAGGGAGTAGTAACTAGCACAATTTGGCTGGATTGTAGAGTTAATGAAGGGGAGCCATATGTAATCAACCTGAACAGTATGCTGGAGCCCTACAAAGAAGGGGATTAAATTCCCCAAAATCAGGTTTTTTGGGGGGAGTATGGATAGTTCATTTTTTAATATATTGGTTTGGCATGCCTATAGGACATTCTGGTGGAGAGGAGCAGCAGCAGTTGGAGATATATATTAAATAGATCTGTAGCTCTCTAAATCAGTCTCCTAGGATCTAGGGGTTGGGGCATTATGGGACAGGATGAAGTATTTGCGTGATACCCTGCCATACTTCCTGCCATCGGGTTCTCCAAGTGGTGTTGCTAGAATGCGTATCAGGACATAGGTCATTTTGGAAACTGTCCTTGTTTACAAAAAATGGTGGTAGTTTCTTTTGTCTTCTGAGTAAATTGCATTATAAACATGTGATATATAAGAACAAAACATGTATTAGAAAAGGTTTTTAACAGCTTCGAGGCTTATCTTTTATTCTCTTATAAATGGTCTTTGAATTTTAAGCGTCAATTGTTTAATGAATAAATGTGAACATTAGAAATCATGAGTTGAGCAAAAAAAATATGAAGAAATTAAAAATCAGTTATTTGCTAGGACTTGTGGAATGTGATGACATGTCTTTTACAATTAACTTACCAGGATTTCTGCTTTTACATAGATTATTGTTACTGTAGGTTTCTTTGGGTGAGTGGATGGGGGATAGTCATCTGTTTAGACAGAAAAGAATGCTCTAAATTGGATTTCAAGAATAAATATGATGATCTAATTTCACATTATATTTGTGTTTGTCCAAAGTCAAAGCAGACATTCCCATTTTCACTTGCACATATATCTGAGAACATGTATGTAAATTAGTAACCAGAAACTGGCTTTTGGCCAAAAGCACGTGTAAGTCACTCACTGACTGACAAGGTCAGGAAGCCAAGCACTATTACTAGATAACTGGTTACTTAGGATGAGGAAATTAGAGCTGCTGGTGACCTTTAGAGATCGTCCATTCCATGCTCTCATTTCACCCTAGAGGAGCCGGAGTCCTCAGGCACAGGAGGTGACATGCCCAAGGTCCTATAGACAGGAAGTGGCCACACCCAGATCATTTATCTCCTAATCTCCAGTTCCTTCACTACATTATTTAACCTTGGTAATGTAGATAGTAGAACAAATGTAGATAGTAGAACAATTGTCTTTTCATTTTAAACTGGATCTCCCTCAATTTGCCTTTACTATCATTTTGTACCTTCCTGACATCTCTTTCAGGCGCCTCCCAGCCACCCTGGTGCTCATCACCTCTTGGTTAGATCATTGCAGTCCTTTTCTGGTTGGTCTCCCTGCCTCTGATCTCTCCTGACCCCACTCCACCTTCCACTCAGCTGACAGATTGATCTTCCTAAAACACAGGTCTGAGCATAGCAACCCACACCCTATCCCATTCAATAAAGTATGGTAATCCCTCATTACCTCCAGGATCAAGTGTAAAAACCCTCGGTTTGGCCTAGCCTTTCATAACCAGGCCTCTTCTTAGAAACCTTTCTGGTCTTCTTACATCTCATTCCCTTCCATGAATTCCTCAATCTGTGTATACACACACACACACACACACACACACACACACACACACACACACACACACTCCTCCAGATTCTGAGCATTTTCTCTGCTGTTCCCTTTACCTGGAATGCTCTTCCTCCTCCTCCTTGCTTCCTAGCTCCCGTGGATTCCTTCAGTCCTAGTCTTCCTTAATCTTAGTACTTTCCTTGTGAGAGTATCTGCAATTTATCCTGTATGTGTATCTAATTGATCAATAGATATAGATATATGGAATGTCATGTTTGATTCTGGAGATGAGAAGGAACCATATTGAATGGGGGAAGGGGATGATGTGTTCAGACTTACGTTTTAGGAAGAGTTACATATACTTATATTTATATATCATAAGTATATATTAATAATCAACTGATTATACATACATGGGATTTATGTGTTTATATATGTATACACACGTATGTCTGTATAGCACATAGTTATTTGTATGTTGTCTCCCCCATTAGACTTTGAGCTCCTAGAGAGCAGGGACACTGTATTTGTCTTTGTATCCTTAGTGCTTAGCACAGGGGGTTGGCATGTTTTTGTTGATGATGGTGGTGATGAAGATGATGGTGATGATGATGATGGTGATGATGTTGTTGTTCAGTTGTGTCCAACTCTTTGTGACTTATGGTCCATATTAGCACTAATAGACCATATCATACCAATGTGGTCCATGGGGCTTTCTTGGAAAAGATATTGGAGTGGTTTTCCTTTTCCTTATCCAGTGAGTTAAGACAGAGTTAAGTGCCTTGCCCAGGGCTACCCATCTAGTAAATGTCTGCGGTCAGATTTGAACTCAGGTCTTTCTGACTCCAGGCCCAGTGCTCTATCCACTGAGCTATAGTAGATGCCTAATAAGTGGTAGTTGATTGACTGAGATGTTTATATAGCATAAAACAGAGGCAAGTTGACAAAAATTAACAAAAGATCGATACTTTATGCTGTGTATTATTTAAAACATTTGAGTGAAGAGAGAGGAGGGGAAAAACTCTAGGTTGTGTGTGTGTGTGTGTGTGTGTGTGTGTGTGTGTTTGTGTGTTCAAATCCTAGATTCCTTGTTGCAGATCTCTCTCTGCCTTTTAGGAGCCCACTTTTTGCGGCTGCCTAGAACCTGTGCCATTGGTTTTGGTGACCAGAATTGTATATATTTGGACCTATGATTGGCACAACTGGTAAGTAAGTAATATGGCCCGTACAAGTAATGCTTAACAAAACAAACACAAATTTCAGGTTAATTTGAATAAACAGCTGCTCAAACATGTGAAATGAATCAATCAAACATCTGTGATCTTTAAATTAAACAAAAAATGAGGCAGTAAAGATGTGTATTTCTGAAAGGCAGTGGCCCTCGATGTGGGAGTTTCCACCCTGGCTTTTTATTTTGGGTGGGATGCTTTAAAAAGGGTTGGCACCTCTTTCTTGTGGCAGTAGAGCATCCTTGCTGTGGTCTTCATTGGTATTACCTACCCCAGCCAAGATAGATTTTTGGATTTTGTTTTAGTTTTCCTGTTTGTTTTTAGTTTTTGGCCAGATCTGTGATTCCGTTTGTATAGTGAACTTCTAGGTGAACTCCAGCGCGTGTGAGTCATTGCTCTGCGACTTAAGCACTCCACACTGTTGTTGTTCAGCTGTTTTTTTTTCAGTCCTGCCCAGCTCTCCCTGACCCCATTTGGGATTTTCTTGGTACAGATACCGGAGTGGTTTGCCATATTTTTTCTCTGGCTCATTTTTACAGATGAGGAAACTGAGGCAAATGGGGTTAAGTGGCTTGCCCCGGGGTCACACAGCTGGGAAGTGTCTCAGGCAAGCTTTGAAATCATGGAGATGGGTCTTCCTGACTCCAGGCCCAGCACTGTATCCACTGCAGCGCCACCTAGCTGCCCGTGAGTCTCCAAGAGCTGCCTGGTGCACTGAAGCCAGTTTGTGCCACTGTAAGCTCCTTTAGGGAAGGGACTGTCTTTTATATTTGTATCCCTGGCTCTTCGGACAGTGCCTGGTTCATAATTGGCACTTAATAAGTGTTTGCTAATTGATCAGATGATGTCATCCAAACCAGTAACACTTAAATGAAAAAGATAATGGACATTATTAGCTCCTTGGAATGATATTTCATAATGAATACCAGGAAATATGATGACTGTGATCAAATGACAGGGATTTCTGTTAGACTTGAAAAATCTCAAGTCCATGACTTTCAACTCCTGTGCCACCTTTATGAGGCCCCACAAACTTATGTGATTTGTCCCAGGTTCTGAAACTCCTAAAGGGCAGAGCCTCTGGGGCCCCAGGAACTTAAGTGACTTGTCCAAGGTCCTGAAAGCCCTAAAGGTCAGGGGTAGGATTTAAATGGCGGCCCCCTGCTTGCAGAGATAGTAGTTTTGCAGCTGTACCACATCCTCTCTACCCAAACAGTGAGCAAACAAAGCCCAGCTTACTATTAATTCCCTTTGTTGGCTTGCTGATGGCACATTAAACTCCTGTTCATTTGCTTAACTTTCTAGTTCAACCCAAGCTGCAGAAGTGAGAGATTAAACTTGTAGTAAAGAATCTCTAACTCCTAACCTTGCAAATGCCCAGTGCTAGGTCAGCTGCTGTTAATATAGTGTAGGGATTTGGTATTAAACCTTGTAGGCCTAAATATATTGTCTCATTTATATATTAAAAAATACAACTTCTGAGCACTTATTTTAAACTTGCGGGTGAGATAAAACATGAGCCAGCTCACCGGTTCCTGGGTGCTAAACTGAGTGTCGGCATGAATTGCAGTGTTGCTGTAAATATTGCAGGCCGCAGACAGGTAGGTGCAGTAGGAAAAACCAGAACAAATTCTTAAGATGCCAATATTGTCACAAAGTCTCCATGCCGAATGAAGTTGTTTGACAAAGTGTTTCCCTGGTGATTTGGCTGCAGATGAAAATGTCTTCAGCAATAAAATTTTGTGCTTGAGCCTCAGCCCTGTGCACTCATCAGTCAGCAAATGACATATCAAGGATCTTTTTTGCTGGATTAGTTAATATGTTGGCAGAAATATGGGAAACACTGGTATGCCTCAGAATTTCTCTGCACGACGTTTCCCCCTGACTTTAAACATACATTTATTTTACCAAAAATGTTTTAGTGGATACAGATTTTATTACAATCAATAGCATTGCATTAGAACAGAGAGGAAAAAGATGTTTTTATTAATTACTATTATTGCAAAGGTTTTCATAGTGACCAACAGTTGAAGACTTACAATGGTATGTGACTCTTTGCAAGCCTTGGCAGAAGGTTTCGGTGAAATGGAATAAACATAGTTAATGCTATTAGCAACAAAGCCCATTTTAATGATAGTAAATAGACAAGACTTTATGGATTCATATATTACTGTCGGATAGGTCAGTCATGCACAATTTTAATCACTCTTATTATTGTAACCACATTTTTATTAGCAATGGTGTTTTATAACTATTAATAATTTATATATAATTAATTCAGAAGTTTCATTTACATGATATCAAAGAAATAATTCAGACCATACTTTACCTCTCATCTGTGGAAATAGAGTACTTCTGGGGCATTGCCTCCTGAAGAAACTACTGTCTATAATCATTTTGGTTTAAAAGCTACCCTCATAATAAGATCATTTTATTTTACAGCCCATTATTTCAGTTGATGCCAACATCGAGTTTTTCAAAGCCATTTGAAAGGCACAGAAGAAGATGAATAACAATAATTTTGGATATGCTTATGAACATATGTACATCATCCAGGATATATGCTGTTCATTCTTTTTCATCTTGAAAATCTTGAAGACATTAGTGAGGTTGTGCTGTGTTTTAGAACTGAAGTACCTCATAGATTTCCCAGCCCCTATTTCCCTTCATAATCTAACGAATTCCAGCAGGCAGGATTTCTGCCACTTTCCCAGTGACCCTGAAGTCCTCTGCTTCTCAGCCTTCCCTGCCTACCTCACCTCCCATGCTCTGAAACTTCTCTAAGGATGCTGAGGTACGTTGTAAAGCCATCATAGCAGCGTGTGTGAAGAACTGAATAGTGTAGATTCTGTAGACGCATCCTGTGCCTCTCTCTAGGGTAGTTGTAAAAATTCAGTTCAGTGTGGCCGTGGAAAAACCCATCTCAGTATCTTCTTCAGAGAACATAGTAGCCCAGAACTGGTCTTTCAGAGAGGCCAAAATCATTAGCCTCATTGCCTATCATTCCTAATGATGCAGTCGTCCTGTCCTGTCCCGTCCCCCCACCCCGCCAACACACACACAGAGCATTGTCTTCACTTCATTGTCTTTGCACAGGCAGTCACCTGTATCTGAAATGAGCTCTCTTCTCACCTTTACACCAGAGAAAACCTGTCTTCTTTGCGAGCACAACTCAGGTGCCCCTTCCTCTATGAGAGACTTCTGTCCCCCCATAATCATTATTCTCTCCCTCTCGAATCATCTGATTTGCTTTGTATGTATGCTTTATATTTCTCTTCTACATATTGTAAACACACACACTCCACTCCCAGTAGAACGTTTCTTTTTTTTTTTAATGTATGGAATAAAACAAGCATTTCCACAACATAGTGCAATTAAAAAGATGATTACACATGAAATTGCAAATCTAAGTTTCTTGAGGACAGGAGTTTGGGGTTTTTTGTATCCCCAGAAGCTGGTGTGATGCAATGTACTTTTTTTTATTGGTCCAGACATGTAATTTCATTGGTTAAAGGGAGTTCTCAATGAAGAATCTCTTTCTGCCAATGCATATCAACAGTTTGTCATTTTATAGTAAGAAGGATTGTAGTAGCTACTTGTGAAAAATAAGTGCTTAATAAGTGTCGGTGGGGTCAGGCTAAATTAAGCAATTCTGAAACTCAAGGCTTTTCTAAACCCAACTCCTTGGCCCCATCCCAAAGCAGACTGGAGCCCCTTGGAGGATCTTTGATTAGACCTCGGGCCTCTGACATCCTGGAGCACCAAGGCCACAGTCAGATGTGTGTCTCATTTGCACGCAATGGGGTACCGTCAGCTTTGTTGATTTCTTTTTTTCATTTATTTTTTTTAAGGCAATTGGGGTTAAGTGACTTGCCCAGGATCACACAGCTAGTAAGTGGCAAGGATTTGGTCTGAGGCTGGATTTGAACTCAGGTCCTCCTGACTCCAGGGCAGGTGCTCTATCCACTGCGCCACCTCGCTGCCCCAACTTTGTTGATTTCAGACAACTCTTGCCCTTCTGATTTTGTGTCAACTCTCAGTTTATTGCCTTTTTCTTCAGTTGAGTCCAAAGGACTTGGAGCCAGCATCCTTGTCAAAGGGCCACAGTGAGGCCACGGTGCTACTTCTGTGGTTTCTACGTCATACAGTGTCAGAGACATGCCACTTCTACAGAGGCGAAAGCAGGGGCACAGAAGCTTCCTCCAAGGCCCATTTTGTTTGTTTTTCAGTAGATGCGTGCAAACAGACTACTCCCTTTCCTTCCAACTATCATCTAGTATTTGAGACAATAACATATGGTAAACCTTTCTGGCTTTACCCTAAGTGATCAAAGATTTCCTAAGTGACGGTATACAAAAAAACCTCTACAGCTCTACAATCTACTGCTATCCATTGTTTTCGTGGTTCATCCCTCTCTATTTTTTTCTCCAAAATTGATAGATTAGTGACAGAGCTGGAAGAAATAATGAGCTTCTTTGCCTTAGGAATCCATTCTCCCACGTGATCCACATTGCTATATCTAACCCCTGTTGAAAGTAGAACTTTCATCTGTATCCATTGAGAGAGATAAAATTATAGATGGCTCTTCCCAGGCTCCTTTCACCCTGACCATTGATTGTGTCTTTATTCCCTTGGACCTCTTGGAAATTCCTGTAATTAATTCCCTTCCTGACTGATTTCCTTAGCTGTCACTGAAACCCTCCATAGGCTCCCCAGACCCTGTTCCCCTTCATAGTCCCATGGATCAGACTAGGCAGGATTTGTGCAACTACTCACTTAACCCAGATACCACCGATCCCCTGCTTCCCACCTTTCCTCCCCTACCAGGAGCTTGCTAACCAACTCTTGCCTTGATTCCTCACTTAACCCATGCACTTTGGCCTAGGGACCTAAGTAACAGTAGAAGCACTTTTCAGTTAAATGTTGTACAGGGAAGGTTATGTCAGCAATGGCATTGGAAAGAATCAGAACTTCCAGATTCATTGTCTTCCTTCAAGGCTTAGCTCGAATCCACTTTCTTTGGGAAGTCTTCCCTATTCCCCACAGTTACTAGTATGTACTCTTCTTCCTAAATTACCTTATATTTACTTATTAGAACATAAGGTCCTTCACAGAAGGTCACTCTAACAATAAACATTTATTAAGCACCTACTATAATGCCAGGCACTATGGTAAGTGCAGGGGATACTAAAAGAGGCAAAAGATAATCCCAGACCACAGGGAGCTCACAGTCTAATTGGGGAGGCAATAAGCAAACAGGTGTGTATAAAGAATCTATGTGTAGGATAAATAGGAAATAATTAATAGAGAGAAGGCACTAGAATTAAGATGGGCTGGGTAAATGGAATTTTAGCTGGGACATAAAGGAAACAGGGGAAGCCATTAGGTAGAGATGAAAGAGAACATTGCAGGCATGGGGGACATCCAGAGAAATTTTGGTTTTGTCCTATATCTCCTGTGCTTAGAAAAGTTCCTGGAAACACAGTATTTAAAGATGAGTTGGATTAAATTGAGTTGAGAAGGCAAGAAGTATGGCAAACAACAGTGAGAAAACGTCTTAACCTCTTCGAGCCAGAGGTCTTAACCTTTTTTGTGTTATGGACCCCTTTGGAAGTCTAGTGAAGCATGTGGGCCCTTCATCAGAATAAAATTTTAAATGCATAAAATAAAGCTTACAGGATTGCAAAGGAAACCAATTATATTGAAATATAGTTATCAAAATATTTTTTCTAAACACACAAAGCAAGTTCACAGACTCTAGATTAAGAACCCCTGCATTAGGGAAGCCTAGCTGGTCTTCGAATGACTGAGTCTTAGCAAACCATGGTTAGAGCTCTATTTTTGTTTGCTGGACAGAAGGAATAAACTCAATTCACTCAATTCATGATATGGTTAGTGATAGCATGCCACAAGATTAGAAGCCTCCCTCTGTATTCTCATTACTGTTACTGTGTCGTGAGGATGACACTGAAATTCCAGTGTATCTTGTTTCCATTCATGGATTCATATTTCTGTGTCTTTTTATCATGTGGGAGTTGAGCAGCATTTACTGTGTTGGACACAATTTAAAAAATCTAGAACGAAGGCAGAAATATCAGTCATATAAGAAAAATAACTCTACGTGAAAATCACATATTCTTTAGAAGGAAACATTGTAAGGTGGGACAAAATTCCCCCTGAAATGTTGGGCGGAACTTTATTCATGTATGACTATAAATAACTACCATTTGGAGAAAATTATAAGAAATACTAAAGTATAGTTGGGTTGCTTAGTGAAAGATGTGCTTGTTCTTTACCATTTACTATTTAGATTTCAACTACTCATTTTCCTTCCAAATTTGCTCCATTTCCAGTTGCTCCATTTCTCTTGCACAGTGAGCCTTGGGGAAGTTGTCGGGTCATCTGCTTGGTTTCCTTCTATGGGAGATAGACCTACTGCCAGCTGGTTCTCAAGCTTATCTATCAGGCTGAGAAATAGATTGCTACAGATGCCTTCTCCAAGTCTAGCCACACACTTTGAGACTGGACAGGGAAGGGTAAACTTCCTTGGAAGATTCATGACTCACTCATTGCAGTAGAAGAATAGGGAGAGGATGCTTTATGAGACAGATTGAGCACCAGTGTGAGATCGCATTCTTCTTTAATTTGTCTTTTAGCTTAATGAGAATTGGGAGTGAATAGGGAGAAATCAGCTGGAGTTTACCCTGAACTAGGTGGGGAATCTCAAATAGTTTGTGACTAGTGCCAGAGGGTAATTTCTAGTTTATGTCACCTAGAATTTCAGCCTTTAGATCTAGAGGTGGCAAGATTCTACAGCTATCTAGAATACAGTTCACAAAAGCTTTCTGGCTTTTTTTTTAAGATGCACAAAAGAATCTTAGCTAAAAGCTGTATATAGACTCATAGAATCTTAGAACTGGAAGGAACCAGAGAAGGTTATGTAGTCCTACCTTCTGCTCAATTAAAAAAATTCTAGCTTCTGTTTAAGTATCTCCTGGGACAGGGAGCTCATTATCTGGGACTGCCTCATTGTTGAAAGTCTTTTCTTTTAAAAGTTCTCTTAGGATATGATCATACAATAGGGATCTTCCTCTTAACCTCCTTCTCCCAGGGGTGGTTTTTGAATTTTATTTTGGTATTGTTCATGAGGATACGTGTTTGTTGTTCTTAAGAAGACAGAGAAGGGAGCTCGGAAATGTCCTCCTAGCTGGCAGTAAGTCTCAGAATTCTGTCTTCACCACCCTTTATTTCAACTGGTCAGTTCTTTGCAGAAAACAATTCCCTGCAACACAGTTGTGACAGTCTGGCCCATCACACAGAGCCCTGACCTTCCCTAGCCCCATCCGTGACTTGTTCCTAAGAGATCCATTTTCAAATATGTCCACTTACAAATTTGGGTTTGTCTTAAGTGGGCCACCCTCAGCAGATTGCTGAGTGGGAGGAAAAAAGAAGTTGGGAGTCAGCAAAAAAAGCTTACAAAAGACTTTATTTCCAACAGATTATTCAGATGGAATTGGGAAATTGTTTGCCATTATGTCTTTACTTAGCAAGCCTTTTTTTCTTTTTAATTCTGTTTGAGGTTTGGTAGGAGGTACGTGTTTTCATTTTTTGATAGAGATATATTACTTGTCCTGTTCTGTTTAAATGCTTGAGTTATTTAAAATGTCAGCGTATATAACATATTTAATGTGTGAAACATATGAGTATATGTGTGTGTGTACACACGTATACAGTCAGACTGAAAACCCTAGACCAGCCACCTTCAACAGTCAGTAAGTCAATAAACATTAAGGCACCTACTGTGTGCCAGGCACTGTAATATGCACTGAAAATACAGATATAAAAAAGAAGGAAAATCACCTCATGGAACAGGGCTTCATATTCAAAACAAAGAAGGGAAAAGAGTGAGGGGTGGGAACTGTGGGGGTGGCAAGGGACACAAAGGCACATCCTGACCTGTGTTAGAAGGCTGGGAGAATATAACACAGGAGTTAAGAAAAAAAAGACCACTGAATGTTCAGATCTAAGTAAACAATATTAAGCTCTTCTCCAAGAAGAGGAAGCCGGACTATGTCATCCTTCTCTCTCAGCACTAGCAGGACACAGGCCTGATTCAGCAGCAGCCTGGCTAGCTTCTGTCTTGAAGCAACCTCATGCTCTGAATCCTTTTCTCCAGGGATGGGATCTGAGCACTCACCCCACCAGCGATAAGATTGCTGCCTTCATTCCGAAGCTTGGCTTCTGATCCTCTCATGTGGAACATGACAGTTTTCTCTGTGATGGCCGAATTAATTACTGAAGATGGTTTGCTGGCAGACAGTTGGAGACTAATTATTATTGGAATCTTTGGGGCCCTTAGGCCCAATTCTGTGATTGTTGTTGTTAAGAAGAAAAAAAAACACGCAAAAGGACCTTATTTTTTTTGAATACCTGAGAGTGATACAGAATAGCCCAGAAAAATACAGTTAAATTAATGAGACGGTTGAATTAAAAGCCACCTGACCTGAAAAGAATAGGGTTTCTGCAGAAAAAATAAATGATGACAGGGTGAACCCATTCCTTGTTTTTTGTAAATGGAGGAAGGGCAGCATGATTTACTATATTAGGCATTTAAACTGAAGAACAAACTGGCGTGGACTGGATTGAGGGCAAGGGGCCATTGTCATTTTGTCATTGCAGCCCCATCAGCTCGCACAGTGCCAGGCACCGAGCCCGTTCTAGATAAATATCTGTTGGAGCGAATTGAACTGATTGAGGGAAGTCATCTGAGAGATGTTCACCTGCTGTCTGAGCCCAGTTATCCAGTCGGTATTTTGCTGCCCGTGTTCCAGGTTTGTGAAGTTGTTCTAGCAGGTCAGATCTAGGAAGGATCTTTTTTTTTTTCTAGTTAGATACATCTCAGCCCAGTGGAGCGGGTTCCTGATATGCACCGGTAGTGCGGGATCAGCTTTCTGAACAAAGCTGCCTCCTCCACAGAGGGTTGGTCTGCATGCCATCCGGGTCAAAGGAGGGCTTCGGGTGCATTTAGTTCTTTTCTGTCGATGGTTGCGCTAATAGGAAAAAGAGATGAATGTGTAAGAGATGGCGGGTGGGTGTAGGAAGCACAAGGGCTGACATTCAGCATCTCATCATTGGTAGGAAAGGACGAGATTGATCACTGAAAAGGGATGCTCTTCTCTGTGGATGGGGAGGGCAAGGGCAAGGGGAGGAGAGGAGGTGGAATGTTAGGAGGAAGTGCTAAAAGTTAGGGGAAATGAGCACAGAACATTTCCAGTTTATTTTTTGGATGAATGTAGGTAGAGAAAGTGGGGTTGTTCTGATTCAAAACACATTGCCTTTTCTAACACCTTTGACCTGATAATGCAAAGGATCTCTGCTTTTGTCAGTGTGGGAAACTCCCTCCAGCAATGTAGATTGCAGCTTTTCTGTGACTTAGTGCTGTTAAACATAGGATCATCATGTTACAGCTGGAAGGACCCTTTAGGGGCCATCTAATCCAACCCTTTCATTTTACAGATGTAGAAACTGAGGCCCAGAGAGGTCACGTAGTTTGCCCAAGTTCAAACAGGTAGTAAAGTGGTAGAACTGAGATTCCAAACCTGGCTGAAAGCACATAGAAATTAAGTGATTTGCCAAGGGTCCCACAGTAAATCTCAGAGGCCAGAGCTGAATCAGATCGAAGGTCTGATTCCAAGCCCAGCATTTGATCCAGTATTTCCAGGGCCAAGCGCTTAACATTTAATAAATGTTTATTTAGTGGATTCATTTTGGAGGCATGCTACTTCAGTATGATTTGACTTAAGGGATATCAAGCATTCTGCTACCAAGTATTTATTAAGCACCTGCTATGTGCCAGTAGAGGCAGCTAGGTGATTCAGTGGCTAGAACACTGGGACTAGAGTCAGGAAGATCTGAGTTCAAATTTAGCCTCAGACGCTTAGTAGGTGTGGGATGCTGGGCAGGTCCCTTAACTTCTGTTTGCCTTATTCCACTGGAGAAGGAAATAGCAAACCACTCCTGTATCTTTGCCAAGCAAACCCCATGTACAGAATGATATGCTAGGGTCCTCGGGTCGCAAAGAGTCAGGCCTGACTGAATGACCAAACAACAAATAAGCCAGTAGTTTCAACATGAACTTATACATTCACTAAAGGCATCCAAAGACAACTTTTGGGGTTCTCATGATTTTTAATGATAAATTTTCTTCAGGAAGTTTATGATTCATAATTTCTTGTTTTAGGTGGCTGGTATGAAACAACATACTCAATAAACAGGGCTGTCTAATCCATTTTGGTATCTTGGTCATCAATCATCAGATAAGAAGTTTAGGTTTGATAGGAATGTAAACTTCTCCTTTGCGTCTTGCAATGCCAGCCCTCTTCTCTGGGAAAGATTCACAGAGAGTTCTCCCTTCCCATATGGTTTCTCAGAGTTTAAATCTGCAATTGTAAAGCAAACAGTCTGCCCCTTTCCCGTTGCTTTAATCTTATATACCCGTATATGCGTATATGTGTGTGCATGTACATATGTATCTGTGTGTGTATGTATGTATACAGACACATCGACCAGATTGGGAGTTCCCTGAGGACCGAGACTGCTCTTGCCTTTCTGTGTGTCTTTGGTGTTTAGCAGAGTCCTGGGCACATAGTAACCACACAAATACTTGTTGACTGTTTACTGACTTCTAATTACAAAACCTGTTGTGATAGAGGAGACAATTAGATCATTCACTTCATAAGTCTTTTCTCACATCTCTGTTTGATTAAATTTTCTCACACCTCTTGCTTTTGACATGAGATGTTAAAAACAAAACCAGAATCGACTTTGTTCACCCTCCCCTTTTCTATGCCTTAACCAGACTTTCCTTATGCCTTTTCTTTCTCTCTTACCGCTTAGTGAGCTAATGTCCTCACTCCTGGTTCAGAGACTGCTTTTGATGGGCTGGCACATAGCACTGGGGCCTCAGCTTCTCAAGGCTCTACAAAACCTGTAACCACCTCTACCTGGGAGTATGGTCTGGGGAAGGTCCCAGCCAGCAACCCTGACCTCCTGGCTTTTAATTCATGCATTTCAAAGGGAATTTTTTTTGGCTTTGACTAAGTGCTGAAAACTTGGCCGATGGATATTGAAGGAGTGTACCAAGTACCTAGCACTGCATTGGGAGAGGTATGAGGAAGCATGTATCACACAGCAGTGGATTGAAGGCGAGACTTTACTGGAAATTTGTGTTTCTACATAATTGTGCTTTATAATTGGACATACATGTTGCATGAAGAGAGGGAAGAGGAGCCTAGAAGGGAGATGTTGTTCCCTCTGAGGTTCTGGTGGGCACATTGTTACTCGTGCGTAAACCATCTCTCACCTTTAGAGAGAGGAGGAAACTTTTTTTTTTAATCTGAGGGGCAGTATGACAGTGAATCAAGCACAGCCTTGGAGGAGACGGTCTGGGTTCCCATCCTGCCTGCAGCCTATCCACACTGGCTTAGTGAGGCTGGTCAAGATGCTTCATTTCTGTGTCCCAGGCAACTCTTTAAGATGACACGTTGTAAAGCAGATGCTAATCTTGTCCATCCCTTCTCAGTTCCCTCCACATAGCTTGTGCTGTGACGTTAGTAGTTTGTCATTTTTGGTTCATATTTATTACTCTCATGGTCTCATGTTCCTTAGGAATTGGGAGCTTTGGGTTTGATTTGGGCTGTACCATTAACTTCCTATATAATCTTGGGCAAAGAAAGTCAGGATGTTTTGGAAAATGCCCTGGCCTGGCACATCTAGACCTAGCAGCTAGTTGGCACAGTGGATAAAGTGACCAGTCCAGAGTCAGGAAGACTTGAGTTTAAATCCTACTTCAGACACTTGGCTGTGTTACCCTGGGCGAGTCATTTAAACACTGTCTGCCTCAGTTTCCAAAGCTACAGAATGAGGATAATAATAGCACCTACCTCCCAGGGTTGTTGAGAGGATCAAATGAGATAGTATTTGTAAAAGTGCTTATCACAGCGCCTGGCACATGGCAGTCGCTCTCTAAATGCTCATTCCCCTCCCCTTCCCAGCTTTGCCAAGAACTGGTAATGTGACCTTGGCACGTACTCTTTCTGAGCCTTAATTTCCTCTGCTGTAAAGTGAAGGTCTTAACTACATGGTATCTAAGGTTCTTTCTAGCCTTAAAGTTGTAGAGTTCCATGAAATTCCTTAACTATTCTTATTTCTCCAGAATGGATAAAAAAAATACAAAGGGTTTTTTTTTTTTGGTCAAATGTTAAGGCTCTTCCCACCCTGATTTATCTTCATTTCTACTACAGTAAAGGACACATATTTGATCATGGAGAGGGATGGTAGCATCTGTGGTCATACAACACTTTCCGTCCATGTCTGTCTCCTGGTTTCCCTGGCTCACTCCAAGCTGAAATCCCACATTCCACAGGAAGCCTTTCCCAGGCCTCTTTAAACGTACCAGTGCCTTCTTTCTGAGGTTACCCCCAAGTTATCCTGCGTCTGTCTTGATAGTATGGAGTTGTTTGCTCATTGTCCTCTCCATTAGACTGGGAGCTCCCAAGAGCAGAGATTACCATTGACTTTCCTTTTTTTCCCCAGTGCATAACACACTGCCTGCCACCCTGTTGGCACTTAATAAATGTTTATTGACTGACTAATTGATAGAACCATCAGTGTTGAAATTGGAAGGAAAGGAGGTTATAGATCATCTATTTCATTACTGTACAATTGAGGAAACTTGAGTCCGGAGAAGTGTCCTGATCTTCCTAAGGCCAAGAGGTAGTGAGGAGCAGAGCCAAGATTTGACCCAACATCTCTACCAGTCTAGCTTTATAATATTTGGGACGACATTATCTCTTAGCCTTTTGAGAAAAGTTTTATACAAGAAACACACATACCAGGGTCAGACTGTCACTACTGGAGAAGATGTTTCAGTGGCATTCCTTTCATAATGCCAGCAATAAGAAAGGTTCTGGCTAAAAGTTTGAAAAAAAAAAAAAGGCTGGAGATAGATTTGCTAATTGTGCATTAAAGTGAACTGATGAACTAATGGAGTTCACGGAATCATAGATTTGCAGCTAGTAAGAACCCTAGAGACCATCACATCCCACCCCCTCATCTAACATGAATGAATTGACATACAGTAATTAATGATAATAATAGTTAACATTTTTATAAAGCTTAGTATGTGCCAGGCAGTGTGCCCAGCACTTCACAATTATTATCTCACTGGATCCTCACAACAACCCTGAGATGTAGGTGCTGTCGTTATCCCCATTTTAGAGAGGAAGAAACTGAGGTAAACAGAGGTTAAGTGACTTGCCCAGAGTGACACAACTGATAAGCATCCAAAACAAGATTTGAACCCTGGTCTCCCTGAATCCAAGGCCAGTTCCTTATCCACTGAGTCACATTGTCTTTCACAAAGATACAGTAGCCTATAGAAGGAATCCTCTCCCTCTCTCTCTCTCTCTCTCTCTCTCTCTCTCTCTCTCTCTCTCTCTCTCTCTCTCTCTTTAAGAAACTGAATTGTTGTGTTTTAGAGAATTCATTCTGTTTGGAAATTGGAAAGACAGAAAGTTCATCTTTTTCATCCTGTGAATAAGGAAGAAGGTGAAAAATTTTGCTACAAACCCAACATTCTAAGTTTTTTCATCTTTACCCAACTTGAATAGTTGATGTATTTTTGTTGGGCTTTTAAAAAATTCACATTTCATCTCTTCATTTAATGAGTCTGTTGAGTGCCTGTTGTTCACAATGCACCTTCCAGGCTCAAGGCCAGTGGTTCTTAATCTTTTTGTGTGTCTTTTTCTGCCCATTGGCTATGACTGGGGAAGTCCATGGAGCCCTTCTCAGAATAATGCTTTTGAATGCTTAAAATAAAATGCATAGAAGTACAAAGGAAATGAATTCTATTGAAATGCAGTTATCAAAATATATGTCTTTTAAAAACAAATTCATTGATCTCTGGATAAGAAGTCTTGCTCTAGGAACCTAAATGCAAGGGTATACCAGACACAGCCCCTGCATTTAGGTTGATGACATTTTCACAGATAAATTTAATACCAATTAGAATATGCTAAGTGCACAGTAGATACAAAAAGCTCTGTGAGATCAGAGCAGGAAATATTCACTTGGAGCTGACTTCAAAGAAACTCAGGTTTAAAAGATGAGTAAGATAGCAATATATTTAGGATTGGGGAGACATATCAGATCTAAGGAATAACAACAGTGTTGGAGGTGGCAGAGCAATGGACATTTGCAGGGGATAGTGGTTAATGTAATTCTGATTTTAAGGAATAGTATAAAATAATTATCAAAAGGTAAGGTAGGAGCACATCACAGAGTGCTTTGAATGACACATTTAAAAGTTGTACTTCACTTAGTAAAGGGTGGGGAAGGGGTTGAGTTAAAAGTAAATAAAAGAAAAAAGTTCAAAAGTAAATATAAGTTATGAAAGGCAAAAAAGCCTACACATTCTCCACCAGAATAGTTTATTTGTAAATAAATAAAATATTTATGGAATATTATAAAATAGTGATTTTATGTGACTAACTATTATTATTCACAGTCTGTCAAGGTATCGTGTTACCTTTAGGGGGTGGGGATGGGGATGGGGGTGGAGATGTATTTTGGGCTTGTGGCTTTGTCAGATCTCTCTGAACCACTGGAGAAGAACCCTTCAGGTACAGAAATGTGTTTCACTGAAGCAGATAGGTGATTTAGAGTCTGAGAGAATTGTGGTGTTATACAGCTATAGGGGCAGCTAGGTGGTGCAGTGGGTAGAGCGTCAGACCAGGAATCAGAAGACCTGAGTTCAGATTCGACCTTAGACATCAACTAAGCTGTGTAACCTGGGGCAAGTCACTTAACCCTGTCTGCCTCAGTTTCCTCATGTGTAAAATGATCTGGAGAAGGAAATGGCAAACCGCTCCAGTATCTCTGCCAAGAAAACCCCAAATGGGGTCACAAGGAGTCAGACAAGACTGAAGCGACTGAACAGCGTCCAGCTGTTATGTATCAGAGGCAGATCTCGGACACGGGTCTTCCTGACTCAGAGGCCAGCTCTGCCCGTTAAATGCCACACAGCTTCATGTTGACGTTTATTTTTATATATTTAATGTTAGTACATTCATTAGATTTCATATTAATGTATGTATTGTTACTTTCTTTACATTTTAAATATAATACAATGGAATGCATATTTTTGATCAAATGCCTTATATGCTTGTTGAAATAATTATGCTTTTATCAAAAAGAATTATAAGCTTATGTTTCAAGGATTTGCATCAACAAAATTCATCAAGCTTTGTTAAGTATCTCCTGGGTACTTGTCCCTGCTCTCAAGAAGTTACAGTCTTCTGTGGGGAATCCAGTCTATGCAGATAGACAGTGATAAACACCAACAGTCCCCATCCCTGCAAGAGAGAGAGGGAGGTTCCTTTTCCCATTTCTTCCTTGAGACAAAGCTTGGTCATTATAATTACACATACTCTATTTTATCTTGTTTTTTTTGCACAAGTCAAATCTCATGTGCACCCTCACCTCCCCACTCTCATTGCACGGGAAGTTCCTTCAAAGCTCCAATTGTGTTATCATCTTTGCATGCCCAATGTCTTCCTTGGGATTCAAACCCAGGTTTTCCCAACTCTAAGTGTAGAACACAAAAAGCATTGGAAAAATATGGCAGAAGAAATCTTGTCTCTAACTTAAATTTTATGGACAGAAAATAAATGGAAGAAGTACAAGATTTCCCAGAAACTGTCCACTCTGGTTCCTATGATTGTGTGATCTGAACTGCTAATTATATAGGAAGAGCTTCTTATATAGAGATGTTTAATCAGTTGGCAGGTGGTTGTCAATAAATATGTGTCTAAGGTGGCTCGCCATAGACAGGCTAATGAAGTACCCTCTGGGAGTGTCAGAATTATTGGGGAAAAAAATCTTTCTTTCTCTCTTCTGGGCAATTTGCCATAAGTTATTAGTCTCCCTCTGTTTCAGAGAAGAGTGCCCTTCAACACTGCCGCCTCCACCTCTGTGGATAAAAAGTCCCCAACGAAGGGGCAGAGGAATGGGCACATTGTTCTGGGACCAGCAAGAGAAAGGGGCTGGCAGCACACGGACTAGTCAGCATTGCCAAGCTAAAACATGTGTTCTTGGAGAAATGTTTTATGAGAGGTAAATCCTAGAGCTGATGAGGTAGCTTTCTTTCTGGTGTGCTTGGTTTTTCTGTCTTCGGGTAAGGGAAATATTATCCCCGTTTTTTTTAAATAGCAGTTTAATTCAATTCATTTTCCTTTTGAAGTTATCAGTATATTTTGTTTTTATATCACCTTCATTTCCAATTCTGTCTCTCCTCTCCTTCCCTCTACCAGGGAGCTATCCTTTGTAACAAAGAATAAGAAAAAAAGAAATCAACACAACTAACCATTGAATCAGCCAAGTCTGATATTATATGTAGTATTCCACACCTGTAGTCCTTTACCTCTGCAAAGAAGGCAGTGCGGGTAAATTCCAGGCTTGCTCATTCTCATTTCATAGAATTCCATTCATTTGTTTTGTTGTTTCCATTTAAATTTATTATTGACATTTTACAAGTAGCTTTGACTCTGAGGATTCAGTGTAAATGGCATGAGCAACTCTGGGGAAAAAGGGGTGAGGAGAGGAGAGAGAGAGAGAGAGAGAGAGAGAGAGTGAGTGTGTGTGTGTGTGTGTGTGTGTGTGTGTGTGCACGCGCATGTGCGCATGGGTATGCACATAAAGGAACTAGAACCCGTGTCTGGTGCCGCCTTCTAAAGCAGTGTCCTTTCCGTTTAGGGTATAGTTAGAAACGTGTTACACTGCATTTATAGCACAGCGTTCTAGAACAAAAGGGATCTTGTGGTTCCTCGGATCTCTACAAATGCAGGCAGTTTTTCACGCACTCGTATCTCTGCACCTCGGCCCTTTCTCTTTATCCTTTCCTTCCTACATTCCCTCTTCTGCCATCTCCCATTATGTAATCTTTCATTTAAACTTACTGTATTCAGTCAGTTCAGTGTCCCCTCCTACCTTTCCATTCTTTTTACACTTTACTTCCTGACTCACACTCTTCTATCCAGTGCCGCCGACCTCCTGGCTGTTCCACACACAAGACACTCCATCTCTCAGCTCCAGGGATTTCTTCTGGCTGTCCCCTTGCCTCCCACCCCCATCGCCCCACGTTCCTGAAATGTTCTCACTCCTTTGTTCTGACTACTGATCTCCCAGGCTTCCGTTATGTCCCAACTAAATCTCAGGAAGCTTTCCCTCTTAATTCCAGACAGTTTGTCCTGTACATAACTTGCTTCATACATATATGTGTATACATATTTGTTTGCACATTGGCTTCCCCCGTTAGATTGTAAGCTCCTTGGGGGCAGGGACTGTCTTTTGCCTTTTCTTTTTTTGTGTCCTCAGCACTCAGCACAGTGCCCGGCACATAGTAGGCACTTAACAAATGTCTCTCGATTGATTGATTGATGTGGTACCATTGAAAGCACAAAGCACCACAGATGGATTGATAAGGGTAGTATAGATAGAAAAGTACTTTGTAAATCTGAGGAGTAATAAAATGTGGGTTCCACTCCCAAGGATGCTGTTCAAAGTGCCAGAGGTATGCTCTGTGTCAGCCTTTAAGATTATTCTGGCCATCTGGAGGAAGCTGATAACTTTCTCTGCCGAGACCTTTCCGGCTTGAAAATTTCCACGTCCCAGCTCTGTTCCCCCAAGAGGATACTTCGACGCCGGCAGCCAAGCCTGAGAGCGCTGCCTCTGAGGGCACTGGGACAGTCAGCAGGAGCAGGCCAGGTTGAGACGCCCCAGACTCCCAAGCGACAGAAGCTATTTATAGTTGATGAATAGGTGAAAAATTTGGCTGTGCCCTAAGGTTTGCTCTTGTCCCTCCATGGGCCTGGGGAAGAGGATTCCTTTGGCTCGCCTTTAAAACCTGTACCATGGAGTCACCTATTAAAATGACAGGACCTAGAACAGAAGGGGAGCTAAGAGATCTTATCCATCCAAGCCGATGCATTTTATAGATGAAGAAACTGAGGCCTGTGGAGGTGAAGACACTTGTCCGGGATCACAGGGCCGCCGGTGGCTAATTCTGCCCGGGTTTTACAGCACTTTTTCTTGTTGTTCTTGGTGTTGTTAATAAAGACTCTGCAAGCAGCAGTCCCATCTGGCAGCATAGAAAGGGCATAAAAATGAAGGTCGAGTAACAATACTGAAATACTGATGAATAGGCACCTCGGTGATATGGCAAAAAGGTGCTTCTTTATTGTGTAATTCTTAATTAAAAAGGCTTCTTAACTACTATTAATTAGAATGCCAGCTGGACTTTATAGATCTACTCTATTTTTAACGTTTTTATTTTTCTGCTTTTGTAAAAGTCTGATCAGTTGACCCAGAGCTTTGTAATTTTGTACTCTTCACAAAGTAGGGAGTTCTATAGGAAATGGATACAGAGGTATAAGAAACAAACATGGGTTCCCTTTTGGATCATAGATTTAGAGCTGGAAAAGAGCTTGGAAGCTAGCCAATGCCCTCCCTCACTACCCATCCCATTTTATAGATCATGAAACTGAGACCAGGGAAAGGAAAGTGTCTTACCCAGGGTCAAACAGGAACAAGTAGCAGGGCTACTTTATATATAAAGTATGTATATGTGTGTGTGTGTGTGTGTGTGTGTGTGTGTGTGTGTGTGTGTGTGTGTGTCTGTGTCTGTGTGTATCTATCTACCTATCTATATATATGTATATAGATAGATAGATACACACACACACACACACGTACACACACTTTACATTTGAATGCTAGATCTTCTGGTAGCATTTTTCTCCCTAGACCACACTGCTTTATGAGGATATGGGACGATGAGATGTATCTACAAGAATGGATAATACAGTGTCAGGTAAACAGCAGAGGCAGTAATATTGGACTGCAGCTGGCAGGGGAAAAGGTGGGATTTTTTTATTGACCTTAAAGGGGAGACAGGGTTTGACCAGGCAGAGAGGAGAGGAAAGGACATTCCAGGAGCAGCAATGTATACTTTGAGAGATGGCAAGTGGGCCGTTTGGACACAGAAGAATTAGAGTAGCAGGATAAAAGTCTGGAAAGGTTAGTCAGGGCTAGACCATGTAGGACACCAAATGTGATGTGAAGGGGTTTGGACTTTGTTCTACTGGCCGTGGGGATTCATGGAATGTTTGTGAAGAGGAGGAGCAGCATAATCTGGTGAGAATTCTGGAATGGTTGTCTAAGGTAAACTGAAAAGAGAAGAGACTAAAGGCAGGAAGGCCAGATAGGAAGCAGTTGTAATTATCCAGGCATAAGGAGAAAGGGTATATGTCAGCTTTAAATATCCTTTGTTAAGGTTAAAAATTTTTTGTGCAAGTCACCATCTTGGGAATGAGGGAGAGAAAATTTAGAACTTAAAAACTTATGGAAGTAATTGTTGAAAACTAAAAATAAATTAATTTAAAAAAAAAATTTAAATCGTTGAGTCCTCCCATAATCATAGCTATTGTGTAGCCCAGCCTCCCCTAGTTCTGGAACTTCCTGGGATTGAAGTTTCATTCCAGTGGTGGGTGATCATCCACTTAAATCCATAGTTCACAAAACCCCACCCAGTGGTCATTCTGTGGGTAGGCATAAGACCCTACCCAATGGTTAGCCTATTGGTTGGCACAAGATTCCACCCAGTGGTCACTCTATTGGTAGGTACACTCAAGGCACAAATTAAGGTGTTTAATCAAAATAGGAAGCAAGGTACATAAAGGAAATGAATTAGAAGACTGATGCTCATCATACATGCAGAAGTGTCCTCTTCCATTTCCTTCCACAATCCACATCCCTCCAGGCACTGCTGAGTCACAGCTCCATGAAATTCCCAGATATCCCATCTTATTGGGAGAAGGACACAGTTCTTCTACACTCATGGACAAGCATTAGGTGGGATACTGGAGGGAAACATTCAGAATGCTGACTGAGCCTTTATGGAAAGACTCCATGTGCCAGTTTGATCAATAGATATTTTCCTCACAACTTGCACCTCTTTCTGCCTTCAGATGGTATATCCACGTTATTATAGCTCCCTGAAAATGAGTAGACACTGTTAACGTATTTTTCAACCACAGGCCTTTATGGAATACTGAGTAGAATTCTATTGGTCACTACGGTTATCTGCCTATAAAGGTCAGTGGTATTCTTTTCAACAGAAGTCCCTCTCAGCTTCAGCATTCTGTGACTTCTCTGAAGGTAGCATTTCCATTTCATCCCTCTTGTGCTCATTCGTGTTCTATGAATGATTCATGAATGGGCAAAGGAAAGGTTCCCTTTACCTTTCTACCAATTAACCCATGTCTCAGTTCCCTTCTTCCCTTGTGCTGTGTTTTCTTTATGCAATCCTCAGGAAGGAAGAGTTGAGAGAATGTTTAGTCTTCCACTGTCCATTCCTCAGACCTGCCAGGGGGAAGAAGCCCTCCATTACTGTCTTCCTTTTCTCTTTTGAAATAGTTAATTGATTCTGTCTACTCTGGTTTCAGCAGGTGGCACAATGGATAGAGTACCAGACCTGAAGTCAAGAAGACTCATTTTCCTGAGTTCAAATCCAGCCTCAGACACTTCCTAGCTGTGTGACCCTGGGCAAGTCACTTCACCCTGTTTGCCTCAGTTTCCTTGTCTATAAAATGAGCTAGAGAAGGAAATGGCAAGCCACTCCAGTGTCTTTGCCAGGAAGACCCCAAATGGGGTCACAAAAAGTTGGGTACAACTGAAATAACTTAACAGAATTGGGAGTAACTTAGGAATTAGGCCCCATGCAACTTGTCTGAAACAGCCATTTGTTTAATTCATGGATTCTTAACCAGTTTTGTGTCATGGGCCCCTTTGGCATTCTGGGAAGCCTTTGGTCCCCTTCTCAGAATAACATTGCTAATGTACAAAATAAAACACATAGGACCACAAAGGAGACTATCTAAGGAAAAGTGACTTAATTTGAGAACTCTAGAAATCCCCATGAGTGTTCCTGGGTTCTAAGCCTCCTTTGACACTGATGTGTTAACAGTCATTGACTTCCAGTGGCTTTGAATCACCAGTAATTGGAGGAGGTTTGTGTGAAGATTAATATGTAATGAACTTGGGACAGCTAGATGTTGCAGTGTTTAGAGCACCGGCCCTGAAGTCAGGAGGACCTGAGTTCAAATCCGGCCTCAGACCAAACACTTGACACTTACTAGCTGTGTGACCCTGGACAAGTCACTTAACCCCAATTGCCTTTAAAAAAAAAAAAGAAAAAAAGAAAAAAATCTTTGGGGGCAGCTAGGTGGCTCAATGGATAGAGCACCGGCCCTGGATTCAGGAGGACCCGAGTTCAAATCTGTCTTCAGACACATGACACTTACTATCTAGCTGTGTGACCCTGGGCAAGTCACTTAACCCCCTTGCCAAGCAAAAAAAAAAAAGAAGATGTAATGAACTTTTTCTTGACTTAACTATGCTAATTATTGGGGGTGGGGTTTGAACTTGAGTTTTAGTCCAATTCAGATTTCACTCAAAATTATATTTTATTTCATTTGAATATTTATAATTCTGTTAAATTACTTGCCTGGGAGAATTATTGGGCAGGGGATCGGATTTGGAGTATAGAAAGCTTGAGTTCCAAGGCCAGCCCTGCATTTTACTAGCCATATGAGTTTCAGGTAAAGTTTTTCGTCTCTCTGGGCCTCATTTTCTTGATCTGTAAAATAAGGGGGTTGGACACTATGATTTCCAAGTTCCCTTTCCACCCCAAATTCTCTTCTCCAGTGTAGTGATCCAGAGTACCCTGTACCCCACGGCTGCTGATATACTCTATAAATCATTCTTTAGAGAGAATTCATCTTTGCCAGGTGCTTGACCAAGGAGAATCCTTTTAAAAAGCTATCCTGTTACTCATGTTGAGAGTAGGAAGCTGTCACTGAAGAGAGATGATCATTTCTGACAATCTCTGACAAGCCTTTAGCTGGCCTAGGTTGATAAGAATACAGTGAAGGCAGTGCTGCATTTAGAACCAGGAGACCTGCATTCAAATTTGGTTCTCCTGTTTATTCCTCTTTTGACCTTGGGTAAGTCACCTACGAATGCCAAACGTATGCTTGCTTGCCAAGAAGATCATTTTATGGAGAACTCACACAGGGCAAGCGCTCACATGGTGGTCACAAAAAGCTTTACAAGGACACTCTCAAGGTCTCTCTTAAGAACTTTGAAATTGATTGTGTGACATGGGAGACACTGCCAGAGGACTGCAGAGCATCCATGCACTCATCAGAGAAGGTGCTGTGCTCTATGAGTAAAGTAGAATTGAAGTAGCTCCGAAGAAATGCAAGATGTGCAGATTTAGAGAATCCACCCCAAATGTTCGTGTGGACTATTTGTGCCCGACTTGTGATACAGCATTCCCAGATCGTATTGGTCTGATCAGCCCACAGTGGGATGCGCTGTAACTTGACTCTAACACAGCGAAGTCACAAAGGACGACAACCAGAAACCCAACGTTTTACGACTCTTAAAATTAGGAGGCTTGATTAAATGACCACCGATGTCCTTTCTAGGTCTTATACATTCCTACTTTGGTCTGTTTGTTAAAAATGCCTTTAGTTTGTCTTTAACTCGTATTGAATTATTTCTGTGGGTATTTCTCTCAGCTGAGCCCGAACTATGGTTCAGGTTTTGACTTTGTCGACAGAGACTGGACGAGAAGCTGGATTTGGATTCCTCCTCTGGCCCTCAGAGCCTGTCTGTGTAAGGCTGGACAAGCTCACTTTACCTCCTTTGTAAAATGAAGAATTAAACTGGATTGTCTGTAAGATCCCTCCCAGCTTTAAATCTTTTTATATTATAGACAGTGTCTTGAAACTATGGGCTTGGACCAACTTTGGGGGACAGTAGAATCGAAGGGCCTGGTGTGCTCTGGTCCATAGGGTCACCAAGAGTCAGACATGACTGAACAACACAATATTGTGGGAGGCTTTTCAAGAGTCTCCTCCCGATCAGCGGGCTAGAACCTTGGTCAAAGTGTTTCTCCTGCACAGTTTCTCACTAACTAGATAAATTTCTCATTTGCAGTTTTAAGCAGATCTGCCTCTTGCTTTAGACAGAGACACATGTCAGACATTAGATGTTTAAACTGTCAGCGCTCCTCTCCTAATGGCCTGATTCCAGTATCTCAGAGCATTATGTGATGCTCGTGAACCTCTTTTGGGAAGTTGGTGATTTAGAATTGTGGCTTGGATTTGGATTTTTTTCATTTCAGAACTTTTTTCGTGGGAAGTGGGGAGACGATCTGGGATCACCGACATCCTCCAGGAATATCTATTGTGTTAACAAATTAATAGCAGGCATAAAAAGTAGCCAAGTAGATTATAGGTTCTTATTCATTGGAGCACTTCCACCAACTTTATTCGTGTCCATATAATAATGATTGAGTCTGTGGACGTCAGAGCAGGAAGGGAGTTCAGAAGCCATCTACGTAGTCCAATCCCTGGCCCCTCTGTAGCATTTTTGTCATTTCCTCTCCTACTTGTCCTTCAGGGTTATTTGTGAACCTGTTCTCTGTACTCTGTTCTCTAGACCTCTCTTTATTCTCTCAGTCAATAATTCACATTTTTATGGGTTTTAAGTAGAGATAGCAGTGAACTAGAAGTCAAGACAATCCGAGTTTGAATGCTGCATCCATCTTCTTACTAAGCTGTGTGACCCTCAACAAATCACTTAACTTCTTTCACCCTCAGTTTCCTCATCTGTAAAATGGGAATAATAATAGTACCCACCTCCCAGGGTTGTTATAAGGATCAAATGAGATAACATATAGAAGGCTCTTTGCCAGCCTTAAAGTGCTAGATAAGTGTCCACTGTGATTTTAAGGTTTATAAAATACTTTGTTCACATCAGTTGTGTGAGGAGGCAAATTCGAGTATCATTATTCTCATTTTACAGATAAGGAAACCTTCTAAATTGAAAGCTCTCTGAAGGGAATGACACCTCTTATTTGTCCACGCAGCCCCTACATAGTGTCTAGAACTTAAGAGCTCACAAATATTTATGTCCAACAACTGTAGTGCTGGTAGCCACCACCCTACTACCCCTATTCAACAATTCTGGGCTCTTGGTTATCTGCATCAGTAATGTTTTGTACCTCACTTCCACCTTCATCCTGTAGGGCAGCACCAACTCATTGTCAAGGGGAACGTGGATTTAAGGATTTACTAAATCACAATTGTATCTGAAGCCCGCTTCATTGGCAAAAACCTGCTGCCTCTTTGAACTAACTTTCTGTATTTCAGTGAGTTCATGCTGCAGAGAAGCAGACAGACATGTTTGAATGATGTGTAGTGTTCTTACTCACCACAGAATCAACAAGCATATAAACAGTTCTTAATAACAGAGATATAACTCATAATGATAAAATATCTACCAAGTAGCAGTGAACCTACCACTCTTCAAAATCCTGGAAACGTCTGGAGGTCCAGCAAGGGTATAGAGTAGGTTATGTGCTCTGTTGAGAGAACAAAGTTGAGTGTAAACCAACTAGTTTCCACTCATGGGGAGTGTCCTCACTTTACCACCTTAGTACTAGTTATTTGGGTGCTGGTGCCAAAATCCTGGAGGCACTTTGGACCTGGAACTTGGGCACCAGGCATGGATTTTAGATCCAGGTGAAGCAGGAGTCTCGGCTGTGTCCAAGTTATGGAGATTAATTCTGGCTGGCTTGTTGGCAGGGATCACTGACTTCTTCTAATAGCAGCCAAAAGCCATTGTGAATCAGGGTAAGTGGAGTCAGAGGCCAAGCCTGGAAAAGCCCTCCAACCTTGCACTTCATGGTGAAGTCTTCTCACTGTGGCTGTGCCCTCTGGAGGAGCTAGGTCTTCTCCATCCTTTTGGCTTTCAGCTGGGGAGTGAGGCCCAGCAGGGAGGGCGAGCTGGGCATCAGAATTATAGATCCAGAGTAAGAAGGGACGTGAGAGATCATTTAGTCCAGGGCTTCAATCCCTCAGCACTTCTTAAACTGTGGATCAAGAAGCACTGATTGTTCTAGGCCAACCCCCTTTCCTCATTTTACTCAATCATTATATTTATTTTTCTCATAATTCATGGAGGTTTTTTTTTCTTGATTTATATTTGGAGACATGAAACCTACAACTCTGCTGGTTTTCTACACATTAAGGAAATATGCTATACCAAAAAAGACCTAGAAAGCAGCTAAATTATGGGCAGATAATTCACTTTAGATAATAGGAGAAATTCCCTTTTCTGATAGCTCCCTTAGTGTTTGTTTACAGACCACTAAGTCTTTGATAGAGGTGGACTCGGCCAGGAGCCTTAATGCTAAACTGGAGGAAGCTCCTACCAATCTAAGATAAATCAGATACTTTATCTTAGATGATAATGTGAATCAGTTGGAAAAATGATGAAGCTTCCTACTACCTACACTCAACTTTTCTGGAAGGCTTCTACTTGGAGGAAGATATTCTTGTATTTATGTGTATGTGATTCAGAGGTGACAGGCAAAATCTCATAATAATTATTCATTCTTAGTTAACTTCTTCATTGCTAAGAGTAGAAGCTGCTGAAGTGTGTAAAAGGATGCTTCCTTCCATCTCAGTCTAGAGGCAGTCAGCCTAGAGATAGTGTGAAGGTTGGGAAGAGTTTTGGGAAAAGTAGAAATATCTACTTTATTAGCTCCCCTCCCCCTTTGAAATGCAAATCCTACAGCTAACAGACAGACAGTGAGCATGATACTTAACTTTTTCTTTTTGAGGTAATCAGGGTTAAGTGACTTGCCCAAACTTGCAACTCGTAAGTGTCTGAGGCTGGTCTTGAACTCCAGCGCTCCTGACTCCAGGGCCAGTGCAACCTAACTTCTTAATTATCAGTTCACAGTGTAGCAGGGATTATTTGACAGACAGTTTAGAGCAAAAATGACTAGCAGTAGAAAGGATCATGATTCCAAGAGTGAGGAATGGAAAGATGATAGCAGGAGAGTCAACACACTTCTCTCCTGGTCTCCATTCTCTCTTCTCCATCTGCCTATTGGGCATATTGAATGGACTCTTAAACTCAGCACAGCCAGAGCTGAATCGTGGTCTTTTCCCTCTTAACTGTGCCTTTCTCCTAACTTCCTCTTACCATTGAGGTACCACCATCTTCCCAGTCTCCCCGACTCATAACATAGCTGTGATCCTCAACTCCTCACTCTCACCTCCACAGCCAATCTGTTGCCAAGCCCTGTGAACTCTCCCTTTGTAACATCTCTTGTGGAGCCCCCCCTCTGCTTGAACACTGCCACCACTGGTGCAGGCCCTCGCTGCCTCATACCTGTATTGGATTGATCTTCCTTGCCTCAAGTTTCTCATCCCTCCAGCCCATCCTCTATTCAGCCATCAGGTTGATCTTTTCAAGCCAGGTCACCTCATGTCCTCCTGCCCCCTCCCCTCCAAACTCCAGTGGCTCCTGTTACCTTCGGTGTCAGTCTTCTTTTTGGCTTTCAGAGCCCTTCACAGCCTGGCCTCTCCCTACCTGCCCTTTCTTTTTTGGGGGGAGGGAAGCTAAGCAGTGGGGTTAAGTGACTTGCCCAGGGTCATACAGCTAGTGTTATGTGTCTGAGGCCGGATTTGAATTCAGGTCCTCCTGAATGCAGGGCTGGTACTCTATCCACTGTGCCACCTAGCTGCCCCCTGCCTATTCTTGTTACACCCCACTCCCCTCCATGTAGTCTGCAGTCCAGAGACACTGGTCTTCTTGCTGTTCTTCACACAAGCCATTCCATCCCCTGCCTCTGGGCATTTTCACACTGTCCCTCATGCCTGGACCTTTCCCTCCTTGTTTCTGGCTTCTCCAGTTTGTTCTGTACATGTCTTGTTTGTACACAGTCGTTAGCATGTTGCCTTCTCCATCAGAATGTGAGCTCCTTGAGCAAGGGCTTTTTTTTTTTTTTGGCCTTTCTTTGTAGTCCAGTGCATGCCTGGCCCAGTAGCTGTTTAATGGATGCCTATTGACTTAACTTTGTAATTCCATCTGAGGCTAAACCATTCAGAATTATTACAAACCCATGTTTGTCTTATCTTTGGGGTCCAGGAATGGGAGGGACAATGAGAGTAGTGGGCCAGTTATTTCATTGGTCTAGCCAGCTCCTAATGAGGAATCTCCCTGGACCAGTGCAGGTCAGCACCCCTCTGACTATAGGCTAAAGAACAGTAACCACTGAGAGTCTCCCTACTAAGGCATGTCTCTCTGAATCTATCTCCATTTTTGAACTGGATTTCCCTGAAAGGGAATATTCCCAACCAAGAAAACCTTTTAAAAAAAAAAAACCTCTTAGCAACTCACATTTAGCCCCAGGTTTGTCTCCTGCAGCACCTCTTTTCTTATTCTTAATCATTCTCTTATGACCCCACAGTTTAAGAAGTGCTGAAGGGTCACAAGTGGAAAAAGTTTAAGAAGAGGTACAGTCAACCAGCATTATCAAAGCTAGGAGATTAATGAGAACTGAGCATCTGGTGGGGAAGGACTGAAGCCACCTACCCAGGTAGAGTGTGAGAGGCTGGGAATGTGCCTGGCCAAAGGTCAGTATTTGCTGCAGACTCAACCCCAGAAGGTGAGAGAAGCCTGTAAGACTAGGACGTGAAGTGATCTCTCCGAGGAGTCACAGGCTGCACATTATAGTCAATTCCAAGAGCTTGAGGCATGTCAAAATTCCAGTGCTCAAATTTATTATACAGCGTATCAAATGAATTTTTCATATGAGCGTTTTTCTTTAAAGAACAAACTGGAAAAATTCCCATTTTTCATCTCTCATGTACTTTATGGAGTTAATGAGTGTAGTGTGCCCTTTACAGCATTTGGGGAAGGTGGGGAGAATGAATGTAATGTAGGCAGGAGGGTGTTTGCAAGTTATAATTGTGTGAGAGACTGTTGACAAATTTGTAAATATTACCTTGGGCTTCTGAGTGAACAAAGAGTTATTACTGAATAAAAAAAAAATTAACTGAATCAGATTCCTAATACCTCATCAGAAACAGACCCCATTTCTTTAAGAACCACACTTCAAATTAACTCAAAGATTAATAGGGGAGAGGGGTTAGAAATTAATGGCAAGAATTAATGGTGGGGAGGGGAACCAGTACCATGGATGTGTGGTACATTTCATTTAGAAGTGGTCTGTTTGTGAATTGCTCAATTACATTTTAGCAAAATCTAATCTGAGTAAGGGAAAGCTGACTTGCAGAGATAGTTTAGTATAATTCCCTCAGTACTCTTGAAATATAACAAAGCAAGGAACAGTATAATGAAAAATAATGTGCAGGTAGCTGGGGGCTTAACTTATGATCTGTGTTCATTGCAACAAATGACACTTAGACTGCAGTGTTCCCATAAAGATTATTGTCTCTTATGTAATAGGGTTCCCACCTGAATAGATTCTAGAACAGCTTGGGCTATATAGAGGTGTAGTACCTGGAGGAAGAGTTCTTAAGGAATTGCTTAAAAACCTTTATGATTTTGAATTTAGTAGTGGACCACCTATTGGATTCCCTGAGCCTGCGCTAGATTGGAGATCATCCCGACCTCCTGGGTGATCTGTATGTAAGATGATTCCCTTTACTTTTGTAAGGAAATAATAGGACTACCTCACCATTCCATTGTCTGGAGAGAGAGGGAAGAAGGGAGAGGGAGGGGAGTTTGGGGAAGGGATGGGAATTGGATGGGAAAGCTAACTTTGAAGGAAGCACTTTGAGGACTTAGCCCTGAATTTTGTTGGAGTTATATGAACTCAACCACATTCAGAGTAAATTATCTCAAATTTAAATACCTTAAATGTAGAAAAGAAAGCAACTGAGTTTTCTTTTGTGTTTTTATCCCTTTCAAAAATAAATGTAATGATTTGACTGAGAAATACAATGGCTTAGCTTAGGATTTTATTTTCAAATGGCAGTCTCTAATATGGAGAAGTTATTTGTTATAATTTCAAGTTTGTTGACTTATTCTGACCTGTTTGCCCCTAGGCTGGGGAGGAATTGGGAGGAAAGAAGTTTCATCCACATTCTGTGTACCTGAGGTTTTTTGTTTTGTATCTCATTTAGCTTTTGGAAGCAGCAGCTCCTCTGCTGTGGCCTGCTGCATGCTTTGTATTGTCACAGGAAAATATTCCTACTGAGTTCATGTGACAGGTAACTGCTGCCAGGTAACACTATCACAATGCTGAGATTCTAGAGGTTAAAACCTAGGTTTTATCATGCTTAAGCACAGGTTCAGAGTCCAGGAAAATAACTTCAAACCTCTATTAGGGTTCTAACAAAACTGATATAGCTTCCAGTTGTGTCAGAGAGACAGAAAAATAATTTATGATCATACAGAAGTCTTGTATATTCTCTTAGGCCATAAAAGTTTAAGAGACTTAATTAAACAGAATCATCATCTCACACATTCTCTAAGGCCATAAATGTTGAACAAACTTAGTCAGAATTAACAAACCAAGACAAGTTACAGATTTAAACATTGAATTTGCAAAATCTAGCCTACCAAGCTACAGAGCTACATTTAAAGAATTCACCATGGGCTAATTGAGAGGGGAGATTTACATGCCAAAAATAACCACTGGTTCAAAAGCTGGTTGGTATCCTTCTACAAATAAAGTTGGTTCAATAATCCTTGGAAGAATTGAATTAAATTGAATTAAATTTTGAATTGAATTGAAATGTACTATATTCCCTTCTTTCCCTCTTTTGGTTCCTTTTCTCAGGAATTTCTAAAAATCTTCTTTTAATGTTATCATTCGATGATTGGGATTTTAGCCAAATCAGTTAATGTTAACATCCCAGAAAAGAGGCTTCAGTTAGCCAAATCACTTCCTAATCTGTAAAGGCAGCCCCAAACTCCAACAGAGTGAGGAGTAATAAAAGAAAATAAAAAATTTCTCATAACAGTATCAGAGATAATGGTGGCCATCCTTAGAATGGCCTGGAAAACAGACACTGATCCAGAGGGCTAGAGGGGGAAATGAGGGGTTTTTCCCTCCAGCATATTTGATCCTTCACTACTTGTCTCCATTGTTTAATCTGAAACAGTCTTAATTTCTAGAACTTCAAACATAGTTTCAAATGCAGGTATAAAAGTAAGCACTAAAACCAAATAGCAGTCTTCTTTTAAATTGTTTCT
Organism: Phascolarctos cinereus; assembly: GCF_003287225.1. Classification (NCBI taxonomy): domain Eukaryota; kingdom Metazoa; phylum Chordata; class Mammalia; order Diprotodontia; family Phascolarctidae; genus Phascolarctos; species Phascolarctos cinereus. The sequence goes on along the minus strand of NW_027555514.1, from coordinate 54,189,255 downwards.
GCTGCTTGCTCCTTTAAATCAGTGAGGAAAAAGAGCTCACTAGTTTCCATTTTCTCTGTTGCACATCATATTCGGGCATCGTTCCTGCTTTCTGAATAACAGGTCACATCTAAAACTAGTTGCTAATTACAGATGATGAATACACAGTTGTAAAATAGTTTTACTAAAAAGAAAATGAATATAGAGAGGAAGATACAGAATATTTTCTTTTAATTTTCCCAGAAAAATTGACCCATTGAGTCCCCCCCCCCATAAAATTTGTCATTCCGTAAAATTTCCATGTTTAGCAAGAGGTAGGAGCTGCAAGAACTAGTACCTTGTTGGAAAGGCTCAAGAGTTTATCAATGGATAAATTTAATTTCACTTATGTTTGTGTATGTGTGTGCACATGCACATGTTTCTGTGTGTAGTACAAAAATTTGAACAATAAGTGTTCTTTCAGAAAGTAATACTTGAGGAATTTGATTGAGACATGTTTAAAGTCACCGTTTAGAGGCAATTAGGAATATTTAGCAGCAAGGCAGTGATTAAATATGAACAAATCAAATTCTTCTTCAATTTTGGAAATTGTACTGAAGAGGTCTAGGACTTTTGGGGTGCTGCTAGAACCCCAAGATCGCAGTACTGGGCCCTATCTGAAAGAATTCAACTCAAATCTTCTTCAGCCAGATGAAAAGTTTATTAGTGATAAAACACGTAGTCCAGGTGACGCTCGTAAGGACGAGTGGGCATGAGAGGTTCTCAGCCTTTTGAGCGTGAGATTCTCAGCCCCGAATGAGGGCCAGGGTAGATCTTATTTACTTTGGGTGACCAGGGAAAGGTTTGGGTGAGAATTCCTGGAGATTGGAAAGTCTAAGAGATTGAATAGACAGTGGGAATTGATAATGAAGGAACTGAAAGGTATCTGAATGAGGTTAAAAGGTAGGCTAAGGCTTTCAAAGGCAGATGAGGGGCTGGGGCCTGTAGACAAGGGGAGCCAGATTCCCTTTGGGGCAAGGGGTGAAGACCTGGGCCACACCCCATCAGTACCTGAATCCTCACTGTGATTCTGTCACTAATTAGCTTTGTCATATTGGGCCAAGGTTATATTGCTTAACTGTTCATTGCCTTGGCTTTCTTAGCTGTCAGATGGGGATGATATTTGTCCTACCTATCCTATGGGATTGTTGTGTAGGGATTAAATAAATTAATGTATGGGAAAGCACTTTGAAAGAACAAAGTGCTATGCCAGTATAACATAGTTTATGAAATCAGTATGTCCTTTCTGACTTTCTTAATTCTTGGATAGAGGTGCACATAAGAGAAGTTTTCAGAACACCACAAGGTAGCAGTTTCCAAACTTCTGAAACTGTTCTTTACTATTACTATTTCATGATATCCTAGCTTTGTACTGCATTAGTACAGGTGATTGTACTTGTAATTATTGGTTGTAATTCTTTTTTAAAAGAATTTCCTAATCTGGGTCTTAGCATATGAAATTCAGTTTGAAGTTCCTCACTTTAAGAAGCAATATGGACAGCTAACTTTCATCTACTAAAAATCATATTATATGTTAACATAGGGCTTAGTTGATTTAAATATTAAGGCATACCAAAATACAGGCATTAAAACAAAGAGAAAAAATCCTGACTTAATGACCCAAGTGATTTTGCCTTATCATGGGCTGCACTTTCTCTGTGTTTTTAAATTCATGTATTACTTTACTCAGCAGAAAATCTTTGTCTCATAATTATAGAAACCAAACATATTTTCAGATCTTTTAACATGCAAAGTAGACTTGGTGTCCCCAAATTCCCTTATGTATTGATGTTGGGAATGTCTTTGCAAAGAATTTCTATTTCTATTTAGAAAATTATAAGAAACGCGCTCTCTCTCTCTCCCCCCCCCTTCTCTTTCTCATTCTCATATCTTTTGTAATTAATCCATGTCTTCTAGGGGCATAGAGTCAAAATATGCTATAGCTAGAAGGGAACTAAGTGTTTATCTTGCCCATCCTCCTTATTTTACAGAAGAAACAAGTTTTGTTGTAGGGAGGGAGACTGACTTCCCCATGACCATACAGTTTTACTTGAGAATGGACAAAAACTGGGTCTCCTAATATCTAGTCAACGTAATAGCACACTGGCTCTCTACTCCCCTGAAAATCAGTACACATGAAGGAACAATAAAAAGGGCAAAGCAAAAGGAACTAGGAAAAAAAAGTCATTGGTGTCTGGATGATAAGAAGCAAACGATTTTCTCCAGTTCTGCTGTTCCACTTGTACGTGGACGCTTAGTGTCTGTGTCAGAATATCCATCTCGGATTTAAATGTGCAATATTGAGAAAGAGGTGGGTCTTGCATTGACATCAGCACTGTCTTTCTCTTGCACACTTCTTTATACACATTCTGGAATTCTCTGTGGAGGCATTGAGATGTGACTGCTTTCACCAATTTCCTCCAATCTTTCTACTCTTTTATTTGGTGATTCTGTGGTCTCTGTCCTCCATGATGCCTTCATGGCCTTAAGGTAGTGTAAGGACAGACTTCTCTGTCTTCGCCTGTCTTCCTCTGTCACTTCTTCTTCTTGTCAGTACTGTATGCTCCTCCTACCCAGCTCCAAATCCACTCTCCTCTTCCTTATTTATAACCTGGAGCAGAACTGTAGACTTTGGGGGGTAGAGGGAATAGCCCAAATACTATATATAACCATGTCAGATATGTTCTCTAGCAGAGAAGAAAGGCTACAGGACCAGTCCTGGCCTTAGCACAGTACATAGAACATGGAGCATCGATAGAGCCAGAGAACCTGGATTTGGATCCTGCTTCTGTTTATTACTGTTTGTGATCTTGAGAAAGTCACTTGACCTCTAGTCTTCAGTTTTCTCATCTGTGAAATGAGAGGGTTGAATTAAGTAGCGTTTGAGATGCCTTCAGATTCTAAAACTACAGTCATATGGTCACTTCCCATTGAGTCAAGGGTGCAAAGTTTGTGACAGTGATTTTGTTGGTGCTTAAAGGTGTTTTTTTCTGTATCTCCATGTTCACTGGTTATCCCCCTCTTTCATTGTTCTCAATAACACTCTCATTCCTAGAAAGAGTTAACCACTGTTTTCAAGTCCCTTCCTTCCAAGAGCAAAAAGATGACCTAGGTGATACTTTTTCCCCTATCTATTTAGAAATCCCAAACTTTCTATTTTCAGATTGACTAATTGATGAAGGACTTGCATGGGTGTGCTGTGGTCTGTGGGGTCATGAAGAGTTGGACACAACTGAACAACATATATACATATTAGGGAAAATGTATACATATATACATGCATATACATGTTATGAGGAAGCATATAATATATATATATATATACACACATACACATGCATGTGTGTGTACATGGGTCTGTGCAGTATGTGTTTATGAGGGGCATTGTAGCTAAGTGGATAGAGAATTGGCTGGAGAGTCGGGATGATCTGACAGCATTGTCCTCTGACATATACTGCTTGCAAAAATCAAGGGCAGTCAGGGCAAAAATTAGAAGCAGGCTGGCATAGTGGATGGGGCACTGGACTTGTGGTTAAGAAGACCCAAGTTCAGATCTCACCTCTGATGCTCATTACTTGCATGACCTTGGACAATTCACTTAACCTCCCTGGGTCTCAGTTTCTTCATCTGTAAAATGCTAGAGTTGGACTCCAAGGCTTCTAAGATCTCTTCCAGTTTTAAATCATTAATCTTAATCCTTCTCCTTTCAGTGCCCTGAGCAGCCCTCTAAGATTCTAAGTTGCAGGCTGTTGTAGCATTTCCTCTCTGGGGAATTCCCCATACCAGTGAAATTTTACATCCAAGCCAAAAATGTATATGTATATACAAGAAAAAAAATTAGATGGTTCCCAACATTCAATTTAGCAGGTGCTGCTGAGGGAGGCTGCTTTTATAATTTATGGAAGACTATTGTTGGCAGAAATCCCCTTAGATAATAGCTGTTCAGGAGTAGTTTGTAGATTTTGGGTTCCACACCCTCTCCCTTCCCCTCCACTCCTATACACCGTCAAACCAGTTCATTCATAACTGTAACTAAGTCTAGTTATTAATTGACAATTACCAAGTTGCATGTTCCCTTTATGAATTGCCATCCGCCTGTATCCTTATAATGAGGGCACAATAGATGTAACTATTGTACTAGACACAGTAACAAAAGGCGGGTACTGTAGACTCAATCTGCTATTTCAAAGCTTCCCTGGTCTCTTGGCATCTCTGCCTCACACTTTTACTTGCACCTCAGTCTTGCCATCTGTATTTGGAATATAATCACACCTCACACGAGTATTTTGGGGTAAGAGTCTGAGATGGAGCACTTGAGATTCATAAATGAAAGGTGCTTTGCGTGGGGGGAAGGGTTTTGTTTATAAGCTCTTGTCTCCCACACAAAATTTTTACTCTGAGACTTAGAGTGTTCTTAAGGCACCAAAATCCTCAAGGTTGGGCGTAACAATAAGTCTGTATTTCAGGACCTGTGAGAATGAGGCAGATCCCAACTGTTTCATAACTTCTAAATTTAGAGCCTTAGATGGGTTAAGTGCAGTGGAGACAGAGGACCTGGGTTCCCATCTCAATTCTGACCCTACTTACGTGCCTAAGTACCTTGATACCCTCACACTTACAAGTCAAATCTCTCTGGGATTCGGGTTCTTTACATGTAAAATGAGAGGTTTAGAATAGATGACAGCTAAAGCCCCTTCCAGCTCTAAATCTGTAACTATGAGTTCCCCAGGGTCACACAGCTAGTAAGTGTCAGTAGTGGCATTTGAACCCAGGTTTTTCTGTTAGGCAGCTCTCTACTTACTTTGCCAAGCTGCCTCTAAAATGCAAATTAATTTGGAGAGAGAGCACTAAAAAATAGATGGGTCAGGAAAGGTAATGCATAGGGGGTTGGTGGCACCTGAGCTGAGTCTGGTAGAAAGCCAGAATTGAACTTTCCAGGAACTGGGGCATTGCTATGCAAGAGAAGGCCATTGTGGCTTCTCTAGGAAGGAAACGTCTATTAAGAGACTAATTTGAGAACTAGTGGTCAATCCCATTATACACTGCATTTCTATAGGTGAAATAGTATAGAGCAGTAAACAAACCAGTGCATATTTGCCTGGGTGCCTTGTAAAGTTTTTCATAAAAACCTTTCATTCTAGTCGATAACATTGGCTATAGTGAGTTTTGGTTTCGTAATGGAACATTTCTTTGCTGTCCTGTAGACAGTCAAAATGGGATGGTGTTACAAGAAACACACCTGAAACATCAAGGATTCACACAGAGTTAAAATGAGGACCTGGAGCAGAGGTTATTATGCTTCAGGTGAATTTTTAAAAGCAATGGCAGCAATCATGATCTCAGAAAAGGAAAAAGTAAAAATGGACATGATTAAAAGAGATAAGCAGGAAAGCTACATCATGCTTAAAGGTCCCATAGATAAGAAAGCAATAGTAATACTCATTATATGTACATCAGATGTCATAACACCAAAATACTTAAAGGAAAAGTTAGTCGAATTACAAAATGAAATGGCAAAATTGTAAGAGTTGGAGACCTAAAAGTACTCTTCAGACCCCTTTCACGAAAGAAAAAAAAAAGTACAGCCAAAAAAAAAAAGTTAAAAACAAGCTATGGACCAGAATAGGGGTTAAAAGAGTTAGATATGATGTCTCTCTGCAATTGCTAAATGGGAATAGAAAGGAATATGTATATTTTCAGCTGTGTATTGCACATTTACAAAAATGGTCCATGTGCCAGGAGGGAAAACCTCAAAATGGATAAAAACAACAAATAGCAAACATAGACTTTACTGACAACAATGTAATAGAAATTATCATCAGATAAAGAAAGTCCTCTTAAGAAAAAATTGAAGCTTAAATGGAAACTAATCTATTCCTAATGAACTAGCAGGCCAAAGAACAACTAGAAACAATAGATTTTTGTCAGTAAAGAAAATGAGAACAATAAAACATCATACCAATACTGAGGAAACTGTATATATTTAAACATTCATGTACAAAACAAAGAACATTTCAATGAATTAGGCAGCTTTTAAAAAAATTAGACCTACAGTAAATTCAGTATGTAACTATCAATTTGATGTTCTGTTCTTTTCTACATGTTTTTAAGAGATTCTTCAGTGACCCTCTTTCCTTTTTTTTTTTCCTACCATATCCCTGTTCTCTCTTTCCTTCCCACTCAACCCCAGTTGGAAAAAGAAAAAGAGTTCATGTAGCAAATATACATAATCAAGCAAAATTTGTGCATGTCTCATTCTGAATCTTGGGTACTAATTTGATATTGAAAAAGAAGAAATTTACCACTATCAAAAAGAGAGAATTATCAACAAAGAGGAAATTAAAGAATTATAAGAAACTATTTTGTTCAATTATATTTGAGGAAGAATGATCAATTAAACAATGAATATTTGCAGAAATAGGGAATATCCACATTAACATAAAAAGGAATAGAGAATTTTATTTAAATTCACCAGTCACAGTAAAAAAAATGAACAATTTATAAAGGAACTCCCATTTGGGGGAATCTATATCCAAAGGACTTATAAGTGAATTCTATCAAACATTCAAAAAACAATTAACTCTTATTTTGTATTAACTTGTTTGCAAAAATAGGAGGAAATGACATACTATAAAATTCCTTCCATGAGACATATTTGGTTCTGATACTTACACTGAGAAGTTAGAGAAAGAAAACTATCGACCAACATATGTAATTAACATCAGTGTAGAACTATTGGATAAAATATTAACAAATAGGTTACAGTAAAGCTTTACAAAGATTACACACTCTGACCTGGTAAGAATTACCAGGAATGCCAGGTTGGCTTAGTAGCAGTCAATAAATATGAGGCCATATCAATAACAAAACCAATACAAATCTTGTGATTATATCAACAAAGAAAAAACTTTTGACAAAATACTAGAGCTCTTAATGTTATAGAAGTCATAGGAATCTTTAATAAGGTAATTAGTATTTATCTAAAACCAAGAGTAAGCCTCATCTATAATGGAGGACAAGAGGCTTTCCAATAAGATGAGGTATAAAGTAAAGGTTGTCAGCATTATTATTTAATATAGAGATAGAGACTCTGAACCCACGATTGGGCTGATGATATAAGGAATTCCCAGGTGAGAAATCTCTCTGCAACTTAAACCTAGAAGCTTGGCATTAACACTGAGAGGTTAAATTACTTTCTAGGGTCACACGGTATTTGGCAGAGGTGGAAACTGAGCCCAGATCTTCCGGCTTTAAGGTCTACTCTATCCAATGTGACTACCTTGCAATTCTAGAAATTCTATCTCTAGCTTTAAGACAAGAAAAAGATACTAAGGGAATAAACATAGTCAAGGAGGAAACAGAATTATCATTTTTTAAGATGTTAGGATGATTTATTTAGAGAACTCAAGAGATTCAGCTAAAAATCAAAAAAAAATAATAACTTCAGCAAAGGTCTAGGAAGCAAAATAAATCCACAGAAATCATCTGTGCATTACCAGCCAAACCCAGTAGAAAGAAAAGAAAATAAATTCTATTCTAAATTACTACAAATGTAAAAAATGCCTGGGAAACCACTTGCCAGTGCACACACAGGAATTATATTAATGCAACTACGGAACACTCTTTACAGAAATAAAGACTTAAATAATTGGAGAGGAATTAATAGTTCATGATTGGGTGATGCTAATATAAAAATGACAATCTAATGACTATCTAAATTAATTTACATATTTCAGGAAAGAAAATGGAAATGAAGGGGGCCTAGAAGTACTCCCCATCTCAGACTACACTACAAAACATTAATTGTCAAAGCAATCTGGCACTAGCTAAAAAATAGCAAAATTGATCAGTGAAACAGATAAAGTATATTAGATCCCGAAGCAATTGAACATAGTAGCATAGTATTCAATAAACCCAAGGCCTCCAGTTACTGGAGTAACAACTCACTGGTCTACAAAAACTACTGGGAAAATTGGAAAACAGTCTGGGATAAAATAGATTTAGATCAGCACCTTATACTTTATTGCCACAATTACCTCCAAATTGGTAATGAGCTAGATATATAAGATTATGTGATAAAGAGATTAGAGGAGAATAGAAGGAAATTTTTATGTTTTTCTATTATCATTTATTTTTTCTTCCTCATGTCCCTCTCTGCTCTGCTGAAAAAAAGAAAAAGATAGATAACCACTGTCAAGCAGAATGAATCACCATATTGACCATGTCCAAAAATGAATGTTTCATTCTGCATGTTAATCCGTTACCTCTCCACCAGGAGGTGGATAGCATCCTTCATCATTGATCCTCAGTCATTATTGAACATTGTCTTAAGCAGAGTTCTTACGGCTTTCAAAAGTGTTTGTTTTTAAAATGTTGAGGTTATAGTCTAAATTGTCCTGGTTATGCTCACTCTGGGTACATATAAATGGCACATATGAATAAGAAAAGAGATCTTGACCAAACAAGAGACAGAGAGGATCACATGGGATAAAAAATGGACAATTATGATTATATAAAATTATAAAAAAAAACCCTATACACAAAATGAAAAGAAATGCAGTTAGAATTAGAAGGAAACAATAGGGGAAGGGGATGGGAGAAAAGAGGAGAGGGGACAGAAAAAGAGAAACCACTGAGGGGTAGAATCTTTGCAGAAAAATTTCTCTGATAAAGGTCTGACATTCATAGAGAAAATTGATACAAATATATAAGAACAAGAGCCATTGCTCAAAATCACTGGTAATAAATGCAAATTAAAACAACTCTGAGTTTCTACCTCATGCTGATTAGATTGGCAGAAAAGGAAAACGACAGTTATTGGATGGGTTGTGGAAGTACAGGCACACTGATTTGCTGCTATTGGTGGAGCTGTGAACTTACACCATTGTAAATATTTTGGAACTGTAACTCACAGGTCACCAGACTGCTTGCCCTCTGACTGAATAATACCACTACTAGGCAAACACCTCAAGGAGATTAAAGTCAAAGAGAAAGAAACTATAGTTATTAGTGTACTTATAGCAATGCTTTCTATTGTAGCAAAGAATTGGGAACAAATTACAGTATGTGAATGTTAGTATTATTGTCCTGTTAAAAAAAGGTGAAAGGGATGAAATAATGAGAAATCTAAGAAGATTTGCATGAACTGATGCAGAATTAAGTGAGCAGAACCAGGAGACTATTTAAACAGTGATCACAGCATTGTCAGAACAAAACAAAATAAAACAAAACATTGAAAGACTTAAGATCTCAACTGCCTAGCCAGATGAGTCATGATAAAGCATACATCCCACCTGTTGGTGGAGAAATAATACACTGTAGAAAAGAATGAGATGTACATTTCCAGATATGACCACTATAACATACATTTTTCCTCAACTCTTCAATTTGAGGATGGAATTTGAAGAGTAGTAGTAGTGAAGCATAAAAAGGACAAAGAGCAGAAATAAAAAAGCATCAATGAAACATTTGCAAAATACATAAGACCAGAGGGCAACACAGATAAGCAAGACAATACCATTAAAACCTCATTATATTTTATTTATATTATAAGGAATAAGCTATAGGTGATAGATTTGTAGATTCACATACAATCTCTTTTCTGCCCTTTGTGTATAGAAGTGTGCATGTTTGAGGGTTTTCTACCTTATAATTCCTTCTCTTTTTTTAATGTACAAAAATAACAGATGGGATGGTACTGTTAAGAGCCTTCTTCTTGCTTGAATGTTGGGATCCCCTGAACGGCTTACCAGAAGACTAGATGAAGTAATGTTACTATGTTCCCATCACATCTTGATGATTCACACAGACTGAACAGGGCAGGAGGGTGTATGTCAGAATTTTGAGGAGGATTTCAAAATCATTTGTATTTCACGTGGGGAGTCATAATATTTCAAGCAGAACTGTGCTTCTGTTGTTTTCTCTTGTTCGTTGTTATTTCACAAACTTGTTTATATTTGTATTTTTCATCCAGATTCACAAGTCACCGAATTTGTTTGAGTGATTTTCTGGATAAACTTTACATATTTCCTTACTGTGACTTTAAGTGACAAAAGACAAGATTATATATTTTACACAACCAGTATGGAAAGGGAGTCTTCATGGTATTTCTATAAGATTAAAAAAAATACACACACACCTTGCTAACGAAACAGCAGGAGTAAGGCAGTGTCCTTCTTCTGTCTTTATTTCAGATCTACCAGAGTACCAGGGTTGCTCTTCATAGAGAGCAATTTTCCCAAATATGCAGGAAATTCCTAGCAAGGCAGACTCTTTCAGCCCATTTCCAGCACATCATGTGTGACCATGAACTCGTCAGTTAACTGAATGGATTTTCTCACCAGCCCTATGACCATAATGAGATACCTGTACTATGTATGTCCCTCATAGGATTGGGGCAATACATCAATGAGATAAATGCTACTTTGTAAACCTTTAAAGCACTATAGAAAGGCCAGTTGCTGTTATGATCAGCTTTCAGCACAATGCCTTGCAAATAATAAGCACTTAATAAATTGAATCCAATCTAATACTGATTGCACTCCTGCTAAGGGGACACAATACATGTAGACAGCTGAAAGAGAATCAACTCTAAGTGATTGTATTTATGAGTATATGTAGGACAGATATCATCCATGGCCATTCCTCTCCCACTTTTCCCATATCCAATCATTCACCAAGTGTTAGTCACACACACTCCACAGTCTCTCTCGCTTCTGTCCTCTTCTTTCCACAAGTTCAGGCCCTCGCCCCTCTCACTTGGACGTCTGTAATATACTACAGAATTCTCTCTCTTCTTCACTCCATCTTTCACATCATTGTGAACATCATCTTCTTGAGGCCTAAATCTGAACACGTCACTCTCCTGCTCAAAAGTCATTAATGACCCTCACTTGGTTTTTGGAGAAATATGATTCAACCTGGTGTTTAAAACTCTCCGTAACTTTTCTTCCCATGTTTTCATTTATTCTTCCCTTTTTGAAGTCTACATTTTAGCCCAACTGAATGAGATTGCCTCATTATTCTTTGAACTCATTATTACATCTCCCATCTCTGACTTTTCTATGGGAAAATTCCCCAGTTCCTGGAATGCATTTCCTCCTCACTTCCCTCAAAATCTTCATTCAAGGTCCAGAAGGCTTTGACCCAACCAATACCACAGCTAAGTCTGTATCCCAAAGAGAATTTTTTTCAGGGAAAAGAACTTATTTGCACAAAAATATTTATGGTGGTTCTTTTTGTGGTGGCAAATAATTGGAAATTGAGGGGATGCTCATCAGATGGTGAATTTGCTGAACAAGTTGTGGTGTATGATTGTGATGGAAAACTATTGTGCTATGAGAAATGACAGGATGATTTCAGAAAAACGTGGGAAGACTTCTATGAACTGACACAAAGTGAAGTGAGCAGAACCAGGAGAACATTGTACACAATAATAGCAATATTGTACAGTGATCAACTATGAAGGATTTCGTTATTCTCAGCAATGTAATGATGCAAGACAATTCCAAAGGACTTGTGATAAAAAACGCTGTCTACCTCTGATAGAGTCTGAATGCAAATAGAAGCATACTTTTTTTTATTGTGGGGTTTTTTGGTCTGTTTTTCTTTTACAACTTAACTAATATGGATATGTTTTGCATGACATACATATGTATAAACCTATCAAACTGCCTGCCTTCTCAGTATAGGAGAGGAAGGAAGGGAGAGAATGTGGAACTCAAAAAAATTTTTAAATGAATGTTGTAAATTGTTTTTACATGTAACTGGAATCCAATATTTAACAAAAAAAGGCTTAGCTCAGGGACCCTGTCCTACACAAAGCCTTCTTCAGTCACCCAAGTTTTTAGTTCCTTCTTCTGCTTCAAATTATATTTATCTGTATATGCATTTGACAAAATAGAAAATCATTGAATAAATAAAACATTTTTAAATCATTTTATCTTTGTACCTCTAGCACCAAGTATGGTGCCTGGTACATAGTGTTTAATCAGTATTTATTGTCTGATTGATTGATATTCTATCCCCTCCCCCAGTAAAATGTAGACTCTCTGAGGAAAATATCTATTTCATTTTTGGTTTTGTACCCCTAATACTGTGCTTTGCACAGAGTAGGCACTTAATTGAACTGAACTATGGTTCAAGAGAATTATTCTCTTCCATAGTTACAGTAATAGGAAGTCATTTTGATCTTAAATCCATTTGCCAAAGAGAAAGGATTTTTTTTTCCATTTTAACTATATTCCCTTTCATATAGAAAGAGTTCTCTTGTGCATGGAATAGTAACAGATGTGATTGATATTCAGTAAAGATCACTTGTTTCTTTAGTTAATTTGACATTACTAGAATCCTAATATTAGAATTCACAGAATGTGAGAACTAAAAAGGACCTTGGAGATCATCTGATCCAATGCCTTCATTTCATAGATGAGAAGACCGGAGGCCTTGTGAGGTTGTGACATTCCTGAGGTCACATCACTAGTGATTACAGAGCTGTGATTTGAATCCAAATCTTCTGACTCCGATTCCAGTGCTATTGCCATTCCACTACAGTGCCTCTCATGAACCAGTAATAAATGAGCATGGAGGAGTGCTATTCAAAAGATGGAAGTGACTACTGGAAACTTACCACTCAGTTTTGAAAGCTAGATTCATTTTGCTGAAAGCAGCACTGGCACTTTTAAGAATGGATTTCATTAGAAGCTAAATGCCAAAATGTAAACCATGCCAATCATGGTGTATTTTACTTGAGCATTTTTTTTAACTTGCTATAAATGCCAGGTATGGGATTCTAGCAGTGCTATGATCACATGCAAAATTGTTATGCATCCTTATGATAGATAGTTTGGCTCCTCCCTCCCCTTAATTAGTACTTTAAATACATAGAACTTGCAGCCCCGTCACAGGTTCATCCTGGGGCAGTGCACTTCAAGCACAATGTGATAGGGCAGCCATTTGAAATGTATCCAAGTGGAAGTCAGGGTAGTCAGAAGTAATGTTTGAATTGCTATACTTGGCGTTGGCCTCTCGGCTGGATCGTTCTTATCCAAAACAGTCCCTGACAATATGGAAGCAGAAATTTGCCTACAAGGCAGAGGACAGGTACACTGTTAGGTACGTGTAGACTGTAGCACATCACAAATAAAGGGATTAAGTGGGAAGGCAGTGGGAAAGATATCGCCCAAAAAAATACATGACCAAAAAAAAAAATGATGAGCTGCTGGGCACAAAGCAAGAACGAGGGATGCCCTTTGTGCTCCCTTGGTATCCACACAATGTAAAGAGAAGAAGGATCCTCAGCACATTGAGTGGGCCTTCTCTGGAGACCTTGTGGGAGGCTTCAAGGGAGCATCTGGGTAGGAATGGATGAGTAATGAGCTATGTCATTGTGGACTACACCCACATCGATGAGCTCCCAGTCCTTGGAGCTTTGGGGCGCATTGCTTGTGCCAGTGTGAAACTGGTGTACCTCAATGTTGGACGAACTATACATTGGAAATCTGGAATTATTTACAGTTCATCTCAGCTTGGCCTTGAGGACAAGCACTTAGTTTAACCTGTTATCCTTTAGAAGTAGTCCACAAGGGTTTGTTGAAGAATTATGTGATCCTTCTACAAAATGCATTTTTCAAGTTATTTGCTAACAACTTAGAGGACTATCTTGGTAATGGTAACTGTTCCTATTCCTTACCCCCACCCCCAGCTTATTATAGAACTTGCAGCATTTAGCACTTTCCAGTGTAATTTAAAGGGATCACCTATTTTCTTAAATGCTTAAGTAATGTAGCAAGTCGCGGTTATTGATTCTCTCTGCATTTATTACATGAAAGCTGTGTTTGCTCCTTCCCCAGGGAGTATACCTCCTGAACTGCATGCTTGCCAGTGACAGCTTGGACCCCTGATACATAACCAAAGACCTTGCCTAATATCCTTGCAACTGCTCAGGGAATTTTTATTAAGTAAAGGCATCATTAAAGTAGACAGGATGATGAAGTTTAATGAGCATCTTTCTTGCATGATACAATGAGTTTGGCTGTTCCAGAGCTCTCCTTTCTCCTCTCTAGTGGGGTAGATAGTGAGGAGGGAAGTGTACTGGGGCTTCATTTCCCATGTGTTTCCAGACGATCTCTGAGGTCCTTTCCATCTTGTACATTCCGTGATTCTGAATTTACAGGTCTGGCGATGGCAAGATCATCTAAGGAAACAACTGGCCTTCACTGAATATCAATCACATCTGTTGGAATTATTAATGTGTAAAGGGGAAGAAAGTTAAAATGGATGTAATAAATATACATAGCCATCATTTTTCTGTGAATCTCAAGTTTCAATTAAAGTTAATTCAGCTAAAATTATTAAGAGGTCTCTGTGTGCGAGGTTCTGGAGATAGATAAACCCCAAGAACTTACATTCTATTGGGATATGACATGCGTATGGTTAAGTTAAATATAAAGAACAAATATAGCGTAAGTGGGGAGGTTCTTATCTTGAGCTACATCTTCATATGGGATTAGGAACTGTACAGTCTTTTCAAAAAACAAAGTGTGTGTGTGTGTGTCTGTCTGTCTGTCTTTCTGTCTGTCTCTGTGAGTCAGGCCTCACAAAAGAAAGTGACAGAGCCATACTGCTGTCAGTGAGTTCAGGACTGTCTCATGGATGAGATCTCAAGAAATCATTGCCTACTGGCATAATAAGGCAACTCCTAGGAGTAATGTAGGTGCTTTCCTTTTTTTTTTTTTAATTGAAGTCTCAGCAATTCTTTTTCTGTATAATTCTAACCTTAATATCTTATAGTTGCTATATAAGGTAATTATACAGATTTGAAGTTATATATTTGCATTATAGGTCTCATAGTTTATTCGCTGAATTGACTTTGGAGAATTTCATTTAACATTCTACCTGAAATTTAAAGTAACTCTTTGGTAATGATAAATGGAATTGTTGCCACCAGTTACTTTTAGGCATTTTGCTTTGGGAGATAGGAGGGATGAGGGTTGAGGGTAGAATTAATTAGTTACTGTGCCTCTCTTTCTTAACTGGCCAGCTTAGAGGCATGTGATCTGATTACATGACATATAGACAATATTGTATACCTTGCATGTAGAAACAAGATGTTCTACAGTGGAAGTAGTAATGGGAATTGGGAAACAGGAAGCCTGAGTTCAGCTGTTAGTTCTGATAACTGTCTAACCTTTGGGCAAGTCATGTAATCGCTTTGGACTCAGTTATCTGTCTAGGGAAGTGATTTGGACCAAGTAAATTTTAGCTCTATAATTCTAAGCATTGACTCCTCAATGGTTAGCAGTGTGCTAAACACTGTGGGCGAGATCACAGAAATAGACTTAGTGGTCTTTGCCCTCCAGAAGCTTATAGTCTTATGGAGGAGACTGAACTGGGATCCACAACCAAATTGGAAAAGCTACAAGTCAGCGTGTGGTCAGGTACAAAGGTCCAGGAGGTGCAGAGCTTTGTGAGCTGCTGGAAGGAGCAGGGAGAAGTGTGTTAGGAAGAAGCAGCGGAAAGGAAAAGACACTTGCAAAGTCAAGATAGGAAAAGGCTTCAGGAAGGATGTTGAGCAGCTCCAAGTGATACAGAGAGGTCAAGCAATGAGAGGAACTCAGAACTCCTCTGTGACTTCCTGTTGTTTCTCAGATAAAATAACGTTTAAAGCCCTCCGTAGTCTAGTCTCCCCTGCCTTTCCAGTTTTTATTTCATATTCTATCTCATGTGCTTTCCATTTCAGGAGATTCCATTCCTCAGATATAAAATCTCTTCTCCCACCTCCATGCTTTTGTACGTGTCTAGCATGAACTCCCTTCTCACCTCCACCCCTAGAATCCCTCATTTCCTTCAAAGTACATGATACAGGGTCACCTTCGGGTTCCTGTCCTGCTGTCCAGTGGTTAGTGTTGTCTCCCTCTTCAAAATGCTTTGTATAACTTACATCTATTCTGTGATTATTTATATGTCTACACATTGTTTATCTGCAGGCAGAGATTATGTCCTTTTTTGTTTTTTTAATGCAGTATGAAGTGCCTTGCACATAGTAGGACCACAGTTTTAGAGCTAGACTAGCCATCAGAAGTCATTTAGCCATAGCATCATGGATTTAGGGCTGGCAGGCCCCTTCAGAGGCTGTCTGGCCCAAGCCTCTCATTTTACAGATGAGGAAGCTCAAGACCAGGGAGGTCACCCGTGGGTGCCCACAGTCAGCCGGGGAGTTATCGTCAGAGTCAGAAGTTGAATCCAGGCCCCTTTTCTACAACCCCTTCATTTTACATAAAAGGAAACTGAGCCCCACAGAGATTAAGTGACTCATCTGAGATGTTATGTTATCTGCAGTGAATTGGCTGAGCTGGAATTCAAAGCCAACTCCTTTAGTCCCTAACCTAGTATTCTCTGCTCTCTCATTGGCACTTATTAAATGTTCAACTGTTCTATCTATGACAAGCCCCTTATTATATTTTGTTTACTTTAACATATTCTTTTTTTTTTTATTAAGCTCCTACTTTATATAGATCACTGTGCTAGACCTTATGGGAGACATAGAATTTTGACAAGACAGTCGCTGCTTACCACAATGTAGGAAATCATTAGGAAGCATGTTTGTTATAGTATTTGGAAATAATGATTTTTTTTTCTTTGCAAAGGTTACTGTGTATTTGACATGTCAGCATTGAATTTGCCCTCCTTCGATTTTAAGCATCAGATACTTGAAACCTTCTGGTTAAAAGCAGGCAGTATGCCAGTGCCTTGAATATATCTGCTCCAAGTTACTTAGCTTTGAGGAACAGAGAGAGGATGCCTAACTTTTCATTATGATTCTTTCTGTGATCTTCATGGGGAGAGGGGACTCTTCAGTCGGATGCCCCCCTCCCTTGTCACACCCTCTCCGCCTTACTGCTCCAGACCTTACAGACATAATGTACATGCACTGCCGAGGCTAAGAGAGCCCTGAACTCTCATTCACTTGTGTCTCCCAGCCGAGAGCTTCCAAAGAAGTCTCTCCTTTGAAATGTTCTTCAGCCACAGAAGTCTGTTCATCAGGCTGCTAAGATTAAATGATCCTTTCTCTGTCCCTGGAGAGGATTCTTCTCCCCTCTACCCCTGCCTTGATCACCTCCCAACCAATTACCCTCTACAAATTTCACTTTTCAGCAGACATAAGAAAGCTTTCCAAGAACTCTCAGGCCCCGAGTCCTTAGAGTTTTCTGAGCTTGAGCACTGGGCTACTGGTACCCCATTGGGTGACCCTGGGCAAATCTTCCTCGGTGTCTCTCTCTCAAACACAGGGATCACAGCACTTTTCTTCACTGCTTTGTAATCCTTTGTGCAAATACTAAGTGCCCAGGTGAAAAATGTGCTTGAAGGAAAAGTTTGCTCCAGTTTATACTGTTCATGGCAATATGTGGGAAGTATAAGCACTGAATGTGAGCTCATAGGGTCTGGGTTCAAATCCCAGCTGTGCCTTACTAGTTATAGAACCCTAATTAGGTACATCATTTAACCCCCAGAGGCTTCAGGTTTTTGTCTGTAAAATGAGAGGGGAGGGGATCTGAGAAAAGAACACATACACACACACACACACACACACGCACGCAAGCATGAAATTGATGCGTAGTTTTAGAGTTTAAGTTTGGCCTTAGAAAAGAGTTGAGAAAATAAGAATATGGACCTTTCCCTCCTTCTTTGTAGAGGTGGGGAAGCTGTGGGCATGAAATAGTGTGTACACTGTCAGAATGAGGTTGATATGTTGATTACTTTGTACAACTGCTTCTTTTCCCCCTCCCCCCAGTCTCATTTGTGATCCTGTTTTAAGGGATAGTTTTCTGGATGGGAACTCTGGGAGAATGTGTGTGTGTGAGTGTGTGTGTGTGTGTGTGTGTGTGTGTGTGTGTGTGTGTGTTAGAGAGAGAGAGAGAGAGAAAACAAGCATTTACTAAGCATGGTAGGCACTATGCTAAATGTTGGAAATACAGTATAATTATGAGCAAAAAAAAAAAGATAGTCCTTGCCTTCAAGGAGCTTACATTCTAAAGGAGGGAAGCATTTGTGATGAAAATCAAGGGCAGGGAGAAAATGGGAGGGTGAAGATACTGGTCATGGTAGAAAAAGTATAGAAAATGCAATCTGGTGAGGAATGGAGCTGCTGTGAGCCTGGACATCCTCCTCACAATGGAGCTTCTAGGAGGAACTAGCCAATAAGAGGGGGACTTCTGGGGTTGGTGAGTATTTCCAATATGAGAAGCAGTCCAGGGTAGAGGGAGCTTCCAGAGTGAAGAGGTTTCTGTGTCATGGTAGACTGGGTCCTGCAGAGGTGAGTCAGGAATGCAGCCTGGAAGGGAGTGTGTATATGTTTGTATGTTTAGAAATGAAGGTGAAATAAAAGCTGAAGAGCCAAAAGAACAAGATTTTAAAGATGAGAGGATTAAATTATGTGATCCAGGGCTCACTCTCTGATAAAAAGCAGAGCATCTAAATGTTTCCCAGCATGCATCCTTCGAAAGTAAAAGAACCAGTGAAGGGAATTGTTGTTTTCAATTGGATTCTCACCGGTCAGTAAGAAAGAACTATTTACTAAAGTAGAGATGATGAGAAATAGGGGATGGGAGTGACTATTCTGTATCATAATTTGTGATAGAGAAGGTAAAAAAACTCTGGCAAAGTCAGACATGCATGATAAGGTTTTTTTTTGGAGAGCATATTTCAAAGGATTAATAGAAATTATCAGAAGAAGCCTTTGGATTAATATTCTACAGGGGAAATCAAGTAAGATGAGTAGGTTTGGGAAGGTCTCAGAAATTAAAATTAAATTCTGTAGATACAAAGAAATAATTCTGAAGAGGAAAAACAGGGAGAGTTGTCTAAAGAAGACAGTGTGGATGCCTAGGAAATTCTTCATCCAGCTTAAAAATCCTTATGTAACTAACTGATGTGTCGAAACAAAATTTATCAGTAAGCAAAAAAGAAAGAATAGAAAATGAAAGCAGTGTTAATTAATGAAAGATGAATACAGAAGTGTGGAATAGTCCTGTAACAATCTTATCAGGAGTGCTAAAACACCTAATGAGCTGAAATTGTTGAAGAAATCAAAGGATAGGAGCAGTGAGGTGGTACAGTGAATGAAGCACTGGCCCTGGAGTCAGGAGGACCTGAGTTTAAATCTGCCCTCAGACATTTGACACTTATTAGCTGTGCGACCCTGGGCAAGTCACTTAACCCCATTGCCTAGTCCCCTCCACCCCCCAAAAAAGAAAGAAATCAAAGGATAAAGAAAAACAGAATTGTTGGAGTTTTTTGAACTGTGTACAGGAAAAAAGGGAAGATTAAAGAAGAGATAGAGGGGTATCTATATCTATCGATCTATAAGGAAGATCAAAGAAGAGATATATCTATTGAGATATTGATACAGATATTGATCTATAGGTATAGTGTGTGGGTATGTGGGTGTGTGTATATATATGCATATATATACACACACATATATATATACATATATACATATACATATGTGTGTGTGTGTGTGTGTGTGTGGAGAGAGAGAAGCAGGGGATCTGTGGATACATCTGTAAATGGATATATCTTTATCTCTCTAGCTAGCTGCCCCAGTGTGGATGGAGCAATGATAACTGCCAACAGAAGACAGAACTCCTCAAATCTGTTTTCTTTGCCAAGGAAAATGAGCTTTAGCCTGTGAAGAATTAAACTTGTTCCCTTTGACCCTAGAGAGCAGGATTAGGAACAGTAGGTAGAATTTCAGAGAGGCAAATTTAGGCTTGAGAAAAGGAAAAACCATCCTTAAAAACTAGAGCTATCCAGAGGTGGAGTGGGTTTCCTAGGGAGGTGTGGGTTCTTTCAGCAGAGATCTTCAAGTAAGGCTGGATAACCATTTGTCCAGTAAGTTGTAGAGGCCAGTCAGATGTGCGTTGGACAAACTGGCCTCTTGGATCCCTTCTAACTCTGAGTTGGTGATTCTTTGATTGCCTCAGTCTACGCTGGCTCCAAATTCTATTATGCAAAGTAGAATGGGCTAGGTCAGCTTGGTTCGCCTGAGTCTTCAAGGCTTCCATTTCTGATCTCCATACATGAACAATATATATCACCAATAAGTAGTCAGAAACACTGACCTAATGCTGAGTATCCAATACAAGGAAGGTTTTGACGGGCAGGTCACACTACAGTAAAGAGCATGTAATTGTGGGAAAGGTCACCTAATCCTATATCACTTGTTCCCACATTCCGAAGTTCAGCTCTTCTCCCCCTCCCACAATCTACAGAAAGCCGGGTTGATGTCCAAGAGCAGAGGCTCCTCCATCCCTAGGTTTTCTAGGGTAGCTGGGGTGTCCACAGGTGCCAGTAGCAGAAAGTCTGTTTGGCTAGACATTCTGAGCCAGGTGCCAGGGTTAAGGCCAGAGAGGCTTACCCTGAAGTATTTAACAGTGACACCCAACTAAAGAGCCCACCTAATCTTCCTACACAGCCAGAAGGGTGTAATGGCTAGAGCTGAGAACTGAGTCAGTTCTTTGGAGCTTGGCTTGTGACTCACTCTGAAAGTGTTGGACAGCTCACTCAACTCTTGTTGAGCCTTCAAAGGAAAGGTGATTCTCACCTGCTTCACAGAGGTAGCAATGTGGACAGAGGGCTTTCGGGTTTCCTGATGAAAAACAATCCTAAGGCCAGGCAGTTTTAGACTCCTCCTGAATTCACTTTCCACATGCTTTAAATAATGTTCAGATCCTGGCTTTCCTCCTCAACAGAATGTGCAGGTCCTTCCCCCCAATCAATCAATCAGCAAAAAGTTGCTGCCAGGCATTTTCCCGGGGCTTGTGATACAAGGACAAAAGTAAATCAGCCCCTGCCCCCCAAGGAGCTTACATTCTGTTAAGAGAAACAGCTTATGCATAGTAGATACAAGGTAACTGGGGGAAGGAAAGAGGGGAAGGCATTAGTGTGTGGGGTGGGGTACCAGGAAAGAACTAGGGAAGCAGGCGGCAGTCGATCTGAACTTTGAAAGAAACTAGGGATTCGAGGAGGCAGAGATGAGTAGAGAGTGTGTGCCAGGCCCAGGAAGCCTCCGATTCGATGTTAAAACCATTAGCCACAGCTGTTTGCAAGGACTACAAGGGGAAAGACACACCGAGGGCATTAACCTAACCAGACAAATAAGTAAATGAATGAATAAATGAATGAGTGAATAAATGAATAAATAAATAAAAATCTCTGTACCACGTGTGGCCATAAGTTCATCTGGCAGAGTGCTAGGACAGAGGAATCAGATGTACCCAAGAGGACAATCCTATCAGGGGACACCTTGTACGGAGAACCGGCATTTATGTCAACAGGCATGTGTTAGCACAGCTGAAATTCAGCGAGGAGAAAGCGGTGTGCCTTTCCTGAGGAGGTACTGAGGGACCCACAGCACGCCCTTCTCCAAAAAGCAGCTTATGTCAATAACAAGTTCAGTTGGAGGTGTATTTATTTTAGGCCGGCTTTTAATTTAGTTTAATCAGGATTACTCATAAATTATCTATTAATTACTATCTGGTATTCAGTTAAATCCTTCCAGCCATGGAACTGGCTTAGACTTGCAGTGAATGCCATCCACCTTAATTGTAGGGTACTTTGTCAACATTTAATCAGCGGGCCTTATTAATGTGCCATTGATGTGTTGGTAGCTCTCCCAGCACCATCAATCATGAGGAAACGGCAGGAGCCGCCTCTGACACCATTGCTCTCTGTCACATTACCGAGCCCCTGGGCTTCTGGTTACGGAGGATGCTCACTTTTCTCTCAACGGACACTCTGTCTCCCCAGTTCAACCCAATTTTTGTCATTGTCGACTTAAACACTCACAGCCCTTGGTCCTTGGTTCCCCGTTAGACCACTCAGCAGTCTCCGTAAGGAGAAAGAATCCCTTATTTGCTGTTCTCCTACCCTGTTCTCCAAATGTTGGGCTCTGGGAGTCTCGCCCCTAAATAAAATCCAGATGCGGGTGTGTGTGTGTGTGTGTGTGTGTGTGTGTGTGTGTGTGTGTGAAAAAAGCCAGTGACCCAGAGAAAATAGAAGTGGTCTCTCCTGCTTTCCTTTGACTCTGTAACTGAGTATTTCTGGAGATTGGTATATTGTTTAAAGCACAACCAGTGGAAGCTTGTTTGTTTTTTTTTTTAAATAGACTACATCTCATATTTTTATATCTCTCTCTTCTCTGCAGCCTCTATGGCAGACACATGCAGGCAAACCCAGAACCTCCAAAGAAGAATAATGACAAATCAAAGAAGATCAGCCGGAAACCCCTGACAGCCAAGAACAAATAAGGATTTAGTGTGGACTGATGCTTTTTACTTTCTCTCTCTCTTCTCTCTCTGTCTCTCTCTCTCTCTCTCTCTCTCTCTCTCTCTCTCTCTCTCTCTCTCTCTCTCACACACACACACACACACACACACACACACACACAGTTTCTAGTTCTGTAACCTCTACCCCCATTCCCTTGGCATTTTAGTCCTTTGGGAAGATGCTGGATTTTTGCAGGTGCCTGTTTCTGTGTTGTTTTATTAGAGGTGCCAAATAAAGGAAACCAAGATCTATTTTGACTGCAAATTCCAAAGAAGACTCTGCTTTTAAATCCTGGAATAAGAATCATGAAGTTCCATATTATCAAGAAAAATTAAAGCCGTGTAACCATTTACTATAGCTTAACACTGCTCATTCTTCTATTTATGTGTATGTTAACACGTGTATAATGGCTTTTATTAAGTCATACATATATACCCCCCTTGTGCTTTCATCAGTGTCCTTGTAACACCAAGATATTATGTTCATTTTACTTATAGATGATTTTAATAAAATCTTTTATTCGTATCACATGTTGCTTCTTTAATAGAATTCAGAATAATGGGATCTCGGGGAATACACACTTTTGTTTACTGATTTTTTTTTTCCCTAAAGCATTATCATGATATTTGAGTGGTTGTAGGAGATAGACTCTGAAGTCTTCCATGAAAAAAATAGGAAATTAAATCAGAGTTAGTTTTTTCTCACATTGATGTCATTTTTTTTTTGAAAGACTGTTTCTAAATTAGGAAGAAGCAGAAGAAACAAGTCTCTAGGAGATTCTGCCAAATGATTTTGGAAAGCAACCTTCTTATCTGAAGCAATGAGAGCCTCTGCCAGTGACTGGTAGAAAAGAACACATTCTGTCATTGCTCAAGACTCCCTGCATTTGAGCTGCCTTCTGAAGACTTGGTGCCAGAGGAGGGGTTCTGTGGGTCTGCCCATTTGCTGCCACACTCGCCAAGGCAGGGGCTGTGTTTGTGAGGTCATCGGACCTAGCTGTGACTGGCAGTTTCAGTCCCTATCAACAAAAACCATGCATTGTTTGCTTAACCAAATAAATATAGGCAGATGTTATTACTATAACTTATAGGCCTTCCTGCTTCCTAATGCAGCAGAACAGAAGCCAAGGTATCTGGAGATGCAACAGACGTTCCCCAATAGACTCGTGACAGGACCCATTTTCCCCCAGGTTCTCTCTGCTCTCCTTTCACATTTGATCCGCACTGCTGCCCTGCAAGGAGCCAGAGGCCAAACCCAGTTTGACAAGAAATGAGTTGTAAATGAATGAAGGAGCAAAGCCACCTAAGAGAATCCCAACTTCTTATATTCATAAATGAATTCTCTTGCAAAGTGGCAGTGATAGGTAGAGAAATCTCAAGGTGCCCATTCATTCTGTCATGGCTAAGGTGGAATTGACATTTCTAGACCCATTGTCTGCCTTAGCATAAGGAAAACCAGATTTTAAAAAAAAAATCAACCTGTTTTCAACTGATGGTGATGTGGGAAAAAGGAGAGATGCTCAGCTATGCTCCACCAGCAAAGTCTTTTGTCTTCAAGTTAAATTAGGCGTGCTCAGGATAGTATGCAGATTAGGAAATTTGGGTCTATGTTTTAAAACAAAGCAAAATAAAATCTAAATAAAGTGGCTTCATGTTTCTCTTGTGATGCTGAAATGAGCTTTTAACATCTGAGCATTTTAGTTTCTTCATGTCTAGATTTGAAACAAAAACCACATTGCAAAAAAGTTAGCTTTATGCTCTGAGCTTTGGATCTCAATGTAGGCTTGGTAATGTGGATGATAATAAGCTTGACTTTTCAGTCCAGCAACCATGTCAGATATTACTGGGGGTCTGCTCATGAAATAATCAGATAGCCAGACACCGCCTTTGGCCATAGAGTCTTCACTTATGCAGTCAGGAAAGACAGCGGGGTGTGGTGGAGAGACATCTATACTTGAAATAAGGTACCCACCTTGCATCTGGCTGTATGTTCACAGTAAAGTCACATAAACTTTCTGGGCCTTAGTTTCCTCATCTTTACAGTGAAGGTGATAATAATGCCTGTAGTACCTACCTGACAGAGTTGTGGGGATTCAGTGGAATAATGAATGACAGTTTGGCAAACCGAGAAATTCTTGAATAAACCCACAGGTGCTGCTGCTGCTGCTGCACTGATTTTTTGCTTTATCTCCCTTTGCCTCCTTCTTTTAAGGCACCAGTTCTTAACCTTCTTTGTATCATGGGCCCCCTCTCAGAATGTTTGTAAGTGCATAAAATAAGATATATAGAACTACAAAGGAAACTAATTATATTGATTTTGTTTAAGTTCATGAGCCCCAGCTTAAGAAATCCTGTTTTAAGGTTAATCCCCAGTTCTCCACGACTTTCCACAGACTCTCCTACTTTACCAGATGCAGGACCCCCCTCCCCCATCTCACCCCATGAAACTGGAGGGAGGGAGGAGCTGCCTGCTCCCATAATAGTAACTCTAAAAGTGCTGGAGCAGTTCAGAAGTTTCAGAGCACTTCTATATGTGTTCCCTTATTTGATCCTAACAGCAACTCTGTGTGGTAGACTATAGGGAGGGCAGTTACATGGCAAAGATTTCTTGAATTAATTTTTATTTTTTATTTCTTTTCAATGTCTAAATCTCTTGGGCCATTTGCTAGCAATTAAGTAATTAATGGGGGGGGGCAAGGATTGTGTCTCTATCACTGGCTTATCGAGAAGCTCTACTTACAAAAAATATATATTCTTGATTTTTACAGCAGGGGTTAGGAATGTCTTACAGGATAAAAGGAACCAGTTTGACCAGAATCACTAAAGTCACCAAATACAAAAGAGGGCAATCCCTGAAAATGAGGCCTAGAAGAGATATGTTCATCTCAGTTTTCTCTGTCCTCTGCTTTTTCATGCAGATTAAACCTCAGACTCAGGAGAGTTTATGCCATATTGCTTTCTCTAGTTCAATGTGAGTAGAGTGTTACTAAATTATATATGTGTATGTGTACGTCATATATAATAAACATGTTGCTCAAGATTTCCCACTTAAAAGTTTGGCTTTATTGGGATCTGATCCCATTTCCCCACAAAGGAAAATGATCTCTGAATATCATTATCATCATCATCATTGCCTTTCTCATATTGTTGGCCAAATGCCACCTACTTAGTGGTCCAACCCTTCACACTGTTTCTACTACTAATCATTACATAATAAACAACTTTACTCAAAGTCCATTGCCAAGCTAACCTTCGTGCTTTGAACTCAAAGAATGAATGAGATCCCCTGGAGAATGAGGCCATGTTAAAGCCAAATTCCAAATGTTCTTGGATGTCTACAATATTTGGATTTTAAAATACTGCCCATTGATTTTTACCAAATTGGAGATGTTCTAAGGAGTTACGCTTAAAGCAGATAAAGTAGCAGGTGGGCAGTCGAGAGTTCCCATTTTTTGACCCTTGATCTAGCCCAGACTTGCTGCAAGTGACCTAGAATTAAGCCCTGGCCTGTGGGCATGTATTTCTCCCTCTGTAATAGGAGCATAACAATGTCTTCATCTCACTCAGTTTTCTCCTCAGCGGTAATTTTTTTTTTTAATTTTATGAGGTCTTTGGAAACCATTAGAATAATTATGAAATGTGGTTTGTAAATGATTGTTATTAGCATGAGCTATGTGTTATTTAAAGCCTTTGTCACATGATAACTGCTACCCTGGAAGAGCACATACCACTGAATTATTAGGTTGTAAGGGCAATTAGGTGGCACAGTGGATGGAGCACTGGCCCTCTGAGTTAAAATCCAGCCTCAGACACTTACAGGCTGTGTGACCCTGGGCAAATCACTTGCCTCCAAAAAACAAACAAACAACAAAATATGATGTAGTGACATAGCAGACCTTGCTAGTCCTTGAAGCTATCGGCCTCAGCGGCCATGTGTTCTAACTCTCATCATTTCGTAGTGAGATTCAGATTTATCCAAGGTCACGTAGGCAGTAATGATCAGAGAGGTGATTTGAATTCAGGTGCTCTTCACTCCAATTGTTTGTCTAACTGTGTTTTCAGCCTACTAGTTGTACATGTTATTTCTGGTGGTTGTGACTACTTTAATCATAAGATCACATACTCAGACCTGCAAGGTACTTCAGAGTCCATCTAATTCAGCCCTTTTATCTTATAAATGGGGAAACCAAGGGCCCCTGAGAGAGGAAGTGGCTTGTCCAAGTCTATCAGTCATAATAAATGACGGTCCATTTGGTTCCTAATAATCTGTTAAACTGAAACTCTTCCATATTTGAGTTCTTAAAAAAGACCATTTTATGAGTATGTTTTAGTTGTGATGTCCAGGTTAGTACTGAATTATTCTCTTTCTAGCCATACTGCCTCTCTGGTTTATGTTGTCTTGGCTTCTTGTTCTTGATTAAGATGACGTTTGAAAGCTGGCTTCCATTGGATGGCCACATATATTGACCAAAACACATACTGAGTTCACTTCTGAGAACAATCGTGACCTTTTCATACCTTTTCCAGAACTGTAATATATCAAACCATTACAACTTCAGAGGAAGGGTTCCCTCCCAGAAACAGGCTGTAGAATCTTCCTTTCTGACATGTGGAGGTAGGAGACGAGCTGTGGTCCAGTCTCTGTGTATATGTGCCCTCTAGTAAAGCAACACTATGTGTATCTTTGTTGCTCCACTGATCCACTGAGTGTTATGTAGCTCATCTCCAATTTTCTCATTTTACACATGAAGAAACATGGACATATATTGGGAGGTGTAGTGAACTGCCAATGATTGGGCAGTTCTTATGGTGCTTTAAAGTTTACAACCAAGGAGGAAACCCAGGCTTTTGGGAAGTAATGGGGCTTACTTACAGGCACAAAGCTTGCAAATGACCGAGGTAGGATTTGAATTCAAGTGCCCCTGACAAATCCAGAACTCTTTCTACTACTCTACATGGTCTCCTTGCAAGCTAGTGGCAGAGCTGCAAAAAATGTTCAACGAGCTAGACAATGAAGGGTCAGTTGAAATGCAAAGGTATCTGATGAAGCTCCCTAAAGTCTGGGCATGGAACTTTCTCATAAATAGGTAGCTAGGGAATCTGCTGCTTCCTTGAACAGGAAGTGATGAGATTAAGCTGCTTCCTTTGATTCAGTTGGATTGATCTAGGAGATACTAAGAGCTTGGATTCATGGCAGGGTTGCTTGGGTATAGGGAGTGGGACATGATGATAAGTAAATATTTTGCTAACTATGTAAGAAAGGAAGATAACCAGAAGAGTAGAGAAGAGGGTTGGGAGAGGCCTCTTGTAGGAAATCGAACTTTTTCTTTGGCTAGGCCTTGAAGGGAGTCAAGGGTTCTTCCCTTAGCTTCCTTTGGCTTTCCTCTTCCAAGAGGAAGAGGTTTGAAGAAGGAAAACCATTGCAGGCATGGCAAATGGCATGGACAAAGATAGAGGCAAGAGATAATTCTGTCTCTTGAATGTCGTGTGCAGAGAACAGCTATTGAGCCAGCTCAGCCAGAACATAGAGTTCAATAGGGTTCTTGGGGTAGAGTTGATTTGTAAACGCCTGGAAAGGTAGCCTAGAGCCAGACTGTGAAAAGCTTTGAATGTTCAGTTGAGGCATTTGTATTTCATCCTAGAGGCAAAGTGAGCCAAAGGAGTGTCTTGAGCAAGGGAGTCATGAGGTCAGACCAGTGTATTAGCAGCATTGCTTTGACAACGATGTGGAGGTGAGATCAGAGGAGGGAAGATCAAGCTTCCTCCATAGAGACAAAAGCATCCCATCCTCCATATCTCACACTGTTCAGTTTTCCCAGGTCTCTAGGCCCCAACATCCTGAAGCTCCCCTGGCTCCAGTACAATCTGAAACTGGCATTTTCTGCTTACAGATGTTGTCAGCAAAACGGGCTAGTTCCTGCCCCAGGGGAAAAGAGATTTCTACCAACCAGCAGCGGAAAGCAGGGAAGGAAATACAATGCCACCTCCCATCTCGCTCTCTCTCCATTCATAACTCCCCCAGAGTACCCCACAAAATATCAATTCCATACAAAGCAGACAATCTCGTGGGGCCCACATGGGCTGCTTTTATTTGTCATTGTGCATCAAGGAGTTTAACAAAGAGCTGCTTTTCAAAGTGCCCCCACACAATGCAGGGGCCCAGCAAACATTTTCATTAAAGGCTTGCCTTTAAGCTGGTCTTTAGTTTGAGCAATCGCCCGACCATTTCTGTCTCCAAGATGTGTATGCACCATGTGCCCTTTTTTTTTTTTAAAGCGGTGACTGAAAGGATTTTTGTGAAGGAGTGTAGGGGGGATCACACTTGTTCTTCTGAAGAAATGGTGTGAGAGTGTGCTCATTTAAATTGTAGATGTGTGAAAGCTGCACAGATGAAGAGGATTCGGTTCATTCCTGCTGTGAGAAATAAATGGAGAGGGTTGGCTGGGTTGAGCTTTTCATTAATGGGTACATGCAGAAAGGCTAGGGCTCTGCCTTCTCTTGTTGCATGGCTCTGGACTTTGTCACTCTGTATATTTGTATAGGCCAGTTCAGAACTTAACTGAAAGGTAGATATTTCCCTCCATAAAAACTGGAAAGGGCTCTACGCCATTGAGTGTCCTTCAGAATGTCAGCGTCCTCCTCCCTTCCCCAGCCCAGCGAAGAAAATACTCTTTGGATCCCAACAGAAAACGAAGGGTTGAGGGTGGGAGTGAATTCGATTGTCTAGAGTCTTCCTTCCACATACTGTTGGCCCAGAGCTGTTCTGTGAGAGTGAACTTGAAGCCCAAACATCAGCCTGAAACTTGACAAGGTCCTCCTGGGGAAACCCTGTGGGATTTCTTGGCCTCTGAGCCTTCTTGGTACATCAGTCCTACCAATGAAGAACCAAAGTAATTCTGATCAAGTCATGCATCTTCAATTGCTGGAGGAAAGACAAAAAAGAGCGTTGTCTTTTGGGGGCAAACAGTAGAGAAGAGGGGAGCCCTTGGCTTCCTTGTTAAGCTGACTTCCCATTTCTTTCAGAGGTGCAAAGTGACATGCTGAACTCCCATTCTGTTTCTCATCCAAAGTTTTAGGCAAAAAATGGGGGAAAAGTCAATAGGAAAAAGTGGTTGCGCAGCTTGCTGATTTACAGATGTTACTGTGTCCTTTGTTGTCTGGAAAAGACTCTTTTCTACAGTTTCATGAGTGAAATAAGTCTTTAATTTTTGCAGCGTAGTTCATGGTACAAAGTACCACCCCAATGTAATTCCAAACGGAACGTTTCAGCTCATAAGATTTAGGAATGGAAGGCGTTTAGTCTAACCCCTTCATTGTGAGCAAACTGCTCCCCCCACCCCAAGCTGGAATTACAAGCCCAAACTCATGCAGCTCATGTGTAGCAGGATCAGGACTTGAATCTTGATCTTCTCACTCCACATTCAATGGTCTTTCCATCATACATTGCTGCTTTGTTTTATGGTTTCCTTGTGAGTTTCAACAAATGCTTTCTACTGCCTACCACATGTATAGTTGGTGGGTTGAGACTTCAACGCACAGTGTACCACTTCAAATGAATTATGAAATAATTCAATTAGTTCAAAGAGTTGTGGCAGGCAATTATCTTCCCCCCTATTAGTGTATGAAAAAAAATGTATCTAAAAAAAGATAAGCTGGTCATGTGGCAGGAACAAGGGCTGCCCAATGGATAGTTCATTGAAGACTCATAAAAGAAAGTTCTTGCCCCCGGAGTCCTTGCCACTGTCAAATGGCTCGACATCAAAAACTGATATAATTTTATCAGTGGAAAGGAGAGCATTAGCATCTGCTTTGTAGCCATCCTCTAAGGACTATGAGAAATTTCCATTTGAGTTGTAGCTAAAACCTTCTATATGTGTTGTCACTCCCATTAGAGAGTGAACTCCTTGGGAGTATGGGATGTGTTTTACCTTTCTGTTTGGATCCCCAGCACTTAGCACAATGCTTTGTGTGTAGTAAGTGCTTAGCAAATGCTTCATTCATTCATTCACTGATATTATGTGATGTCAAGAGCAGTACTTCCTAGTCTCTTTTTGTGCCACTGACCTCTTGGCAATATGGTCACACCTATGGACCCCTTCTCAGAATAGTGTTTTTAAATGCATAAAATAAAATCCACATGAATGCAAAATAAATGAATTATATATTTTTCAGACTAGGCCATGGACCCCAGGCTATGAACTCTAGCTCTAGAAGAAGTCCCCAGCATGTTAAGCAGACCTCATATGGACATGAGCAAAAGTGACCCAGAATGAGATGGTATGGATGGGTTGAAATCTTTAATATTGTACAGCATGCCCGCACCAGTGAGACCAGAGATTCTTGGAATAGTGGTACAATTGATTTTAATTTAAAAAAAAAACACACTTTGGCATGTTTTCATCTTGTGTCTAGACCTCAGTTCAATTCCAGACTGGCACTGTCAGCTCTACCTACAAAATGTCCTGTGGTGTCATTATCCATTTGTCCTCTGCAAGCCATTTCATAATGGATTTCTTGGTAGTGACACATTTTACAGTGTGTCAGAACAACAGTTATGGAGTGATGGACTCTGTCAGCTGGCACCCCTCTAGGAACAATGAGGTTAACAATGTCAACTTAGTTATCACCTTCACTGACCAGAGAGAGCAAGCTAGTAGTCTTTCTGTCCTTACATTGTGATGCAGGTCTGAACCCTTATAGTCACATAAGAATTGGAGAAAGGGGAATTTGGTGTGGCTCTGTGCATTGGCCAGGGGTTTCCTAAACATTTAGCATAGCTCATTAACTCATTTTGAAAAGAAATCCAGAACAAATTAAGCTTATCATTACATCCTATCTATCAGCAGTCTCCTTCATACAATTATTATTTTCCACAGCAGTGTAACTACAACCCCAAAATACAATTAGGTGGAGAAGCTGTACAGTAAATCAATTAATGATATTTTTGTTACAACATAATTCTTATTTTGCCATTTTACTCTTCAAGGGCACTGACATAAGCCTCATGGAAAGCTCATTGATTTTTACTTTATGATTTCTGACTGCAGCAGAACAGAGATCACTGACTTTATAAAGTAGAGATCATATGTATGCATTATAAAAGAGTTCCTGCCATATTTGCATTTTTCACATTTTCCTAAGAAGTGCTTCCTTGCATATTGTTAGCAACTTGTGCTGTTATATATTGAGACAGGAGTAGAAAGATGTGAGTTCCCTCCTCAGCCAATTTAGTTTAATCAAAGTCTTGAGAAATAAAATATTGTCATCTTTTCTCCATTTCTCCTCCTTTCAAATGGGGATCGCGGCATCAGAGTAACACGTCGGAGAACAATCAAATGGTACAATTGGAAAAGCCCTAGACTATCTAATCCAACACTGTAGTTTGCCACGCAAGGACACTGAGACCCAGAGATGGAATGCGACTTGCCCAGGATCATGTAGACAGTGGCAAATACTTGAATAAACTGATGCAAAATGGAATAGAACTAGGACAATTCACACAATGATGGATACAAAAATACTAAAATGAAGCCAAACACCGAGTAATCATCATGTCCAACACTGGCCCAAATGAAATGATAAGGAAGCCCCTGCCTTCTTTTAAAAAGGTAGAGAGGGGCAGCTAGGTGGCACAGTGGATAGAGCACTGGCCCTGAAGTCAGGAGGACCTGAGTTCAAATCCGGCCTCAGACCAAACACTTGACACTTACTAGCTGTGTGACCCTGGGCAAGTCACTTAACCCCAATTGCCTAAAAGAAGAAAAAAAAAAGCTGCATAAAAAGGTAGAGAAGTGGGGAGCTGCAGATATAGAATGTTGCTGCTTCTGTCAGTCTTCGTCATTGGATTGGTTACTTTTGCTTAACTTTTTATTTCTTATAGAAACCACTGTAATATAAAATCGAAACACACCAATGAATAAATCAAAGAAAGAAGGAGGAAATAAGGAAAGGAAGGTGGAAGGAAGCAAGGGAGGAAAGGGAAGGACCCTTTCTTGAGACCAGGACCCAGCTTCCACAACTTCTGATCTGATGGTCTGCAGCCAGTTGCCAGTCTAGTGGAACTGAGAGGAAGGCAGAAGGGAGACCGCTCTTATCTGCACTTGGCACTCATAGATGTTAGGAGTACCTGCCTCCTGTCAGAGAGATATTGTGAAGATTAATGAGGCATAATGCTGGGCAGTCCTCTGGGTGGCCGTATAAATGCAAAATATTATTAGCTTGATAATATCACAGCAGCGGCCCTTCCTGACATATTGCAACACATTCAATTCTATCACCCTGCTGTGGGTTTGACTGTGAGCCAAGCCAGCCTAATGAGAGAGCCTGGTACAGGAGAGGTGGCTCAGTAATTGTGTACATATAGTCTTCTTCAGAACTTGAGGAGAATGGGCACAGGACAAGTAGTTGGAACATATGGTCATAGATTTAGAGCTACAATTACCACAAAGGCTCTAACCTGCAGATGAGGAAATTACAGCCCAGCATTTATGTGATTTGCCCAAGGCCACACTGGTAGTAAGCATCAAACACAGGATTTGAACCCAGATCCTCTCACTCAAGAGTAGATACTCTTTCCAATGTACTGCATGAACCCAAGGCTTTTGATGGATTTCTTTGGGGTGGGGAGTAGTGGAGAAGGAAAAGCTACTACTGACAATCTCAAAATAGAATTCCAGTTGGGTTCATCCAAATTTGTCATCTGAGGGAAGGAGAATAAAACCCAGTGAGCGGGAGAACAAAAGAAAGAACAGATAGAGTCAATGGCTACCAAACAGAATGGAGACTTTGGCACAATTTTGGAAGATGACATGGCCGCAGAGAATTACATTTCTGAATTGCCTTATATTGGAATTAACTAAATAGAGACATATTTTGTTAGCTGGACTCTAGTCTAATCTGTAAATGATGGGGCTATTTTCCCTCTAAGGTTGCAATACTCTGATAGTCTGAGGGCCCTTGATCTCATCCATGTGGGTCCTTCCTCCAGTAATGTAGATCACAGTCATCATCTACTGTGTTGTCCTTGTACATACCTTTCAATAAATCCTCCATCTGGGATCCCTCCTTGGCATTGCACAGATAGCAGTAGAGTACATGGGCTGTGGTTATCCCTCACTGTCACTATATTCCCAGCCTACCTCCCCTGCTAGAAATACATCTCTCTGATGACATTCTTGATGCTGGTTCTCCCTCACAATTCTTCTTGGGTAACATGTTGCAGCCCACTCACGCCCACCTGCAACGTGCCTCTCCATTACCCTTCAGTTGACCTCTAATATTAATTCTTTAGAGACTGGTATTCCATAATTCACAGTTCATATGGGATCATTAGAAGAATGTTGATGCTAAAAATATGGGGTTTTGTTTCAGGGAGAACCTTGGGGTCATTAAAAGTATAGTGCAACTTCCCTATCCATTCTCCTTCTTAATTCTCAGCCCAGCTCATTGTCCATCCTCAGTCTGTCACAAATCTTTCTGCTGAGATGTCATGCATCTCCAACTCTTGGACTCTTGAATATCTCTAACTAGATTTCCCCCTAAAGCATGAAAAACTTAATCTGTCCACAATAAAATTTGTTGTCTTCCTTCTTCCCTCCACTCCCAACAAACCCATCCTCCTTCCACATTTTCCTTTGCCTGTCAAGGACACCACCTTCCTCCTGGTCATCCAGGCCAGGTTCCTTGTTGTCATCCTAGTCTTCACTCTTACACCACATGTCCAATCCATCACCATGCTTGGAGTGCTCTGCTCCCTTCTCTTCATCTTTTACTTTCCCAGCTCAAATTCCACCTTCTTCAGGAGGCCTTTCCCAGTTCTTCCAACTGCTAATGCCTTTTTCCTTTCAGATTACATTCTTCTACACTGTATATATCTTCTATGTACTTAGTTATTTTGATTAGCATGTACGTTCCTTGAAGGCAGGCACTGTTTTTTTTAGCCTTTCTTTGTGTCCACCGAGCATAGGAAGTACTTAATAAATGTTTGTTCACTGACTGTTCAAGTTATGTACATGGATGGAACAACTCTATGGGTTGTTGATCAAACTGTATAACACTTAGTTTCTTTTTTTCTGAGTGGATAGATGGGCTGCCCTCTTTTAAGGAATCAAAGATCTCTTTGAGGAAGCTCTGCAGTGATTTAGGAAGCCTGATGCAGTCAACATGATGTCATCTGCAAAGAGACTCATCTGAAGAATCTCACTGTCTGTAGAGTATCCCACTTCCTCCATGTAATTTTACATAAGCATGGAAGACTTCTTGTTGAAGGCATCAATTTTGCTATACTGAATCAGATCCTTTGTAATGGATAATTAATACCTATTGCAGGGAGATCTCATATTCTTGGCAACTTTCAGTCAATCCTGTGATTCTAAAGATGTGGCCTGCTTCCCTTATCTTATGGTCAAAGATATCTTCAATATCCATGTAGATTATTTTCATAAAAGTGTTGTAGAGTTGGGGAAAATAAGCCTGTGAATCAGTAGTTACTGGAATTTTTCTTAGTCATCATTTTTGCTGAAATGTTTTTCACACTAACTGCATGTCCTGGGGCAGCTGGGTGGCGCAGTGCCCTGAATCTGAGCATCACCCCTGGATTCAGGAGGACCTGAGTTCAAATCCGGCCTTGGACACATAACACTTACTAGCAGTGTGACCCTGGGCAAGTCACTTAACCCCATTGCCTACCAAAAAAAAAATTAACTGCATATCCTTCCCTCTTTATGATATATTGATATATTGTATTATATTTATGTGTTAATATATAATTATAATAAATTATATAATTATTATATAATATATACTTTATATTATATATCATATATATACATTTATATATTATATGATATATTTAGAGTCAATACCTCAGTGCCTTCAAAAGTATATCACCTCCAGGATAGTATCACCTTCCTCTGTGTGCACTTGGTCCATCCCAGGTGTTCTTTCCATCTTTATTTGATTTAACACTATTTCCCATTCCTCTTCTACTTTAGCCTTTCTTGCTTCTTCTAACTTATGAACTATGTTTTCCAACTGTTTTGGTCCTTCCTCCCTATGATTACTTTGGCATTGAGGTCACTAAGTATTAAAATGATTAAATTTAGAGGGTCTTACCAAGGCATCTGTAAAATTTCTCTACCCATCAGCCTCTTTAACAGATGTCGGCACATAAGCTGCATTTCCCTTCATGATGGTCTTTATGCATATGTTCGTCCTTGATGTGAGTTGACCAAATGTGTCTGGAATAGGCTTCTTTTTTGTCATTGGATGCCGATAAAACCAATTCCACCAGCTCCTTTGTTTTCTTCTTCAGGGAGTATTTGTGAGCCATCTTTTTGTTCAGGGGCTACTTCCTCTTGTCTGTTAGTTTCATTTATAGAAAGAATATCAAGATTGATAGTAATTCAATTCAGGCATGTCCACTTGTCCATCACTGAGCAAAGCTCTCACATTTACAGTACCAAGATCTAAGTTAATAAATACTCTTACATGATCATTTCACATTTTCTGTCTTTCATAGGTTGTCATGACCTCTGCTGAGTCTCAGGAGGTTAACATACCCTGTTACTAGGGCAAAGCTCATAGATTTCTGGAATTCAGAGTCACCTCTGGGTCTGAATGAGGCATCAGAAGAGAACTTTGTGGAGAACATTTATGCTATCTAAACCAAGCTCTAAGGGTCTGAGAGGAAATAAAGTGAAATAAATCAAAGTTGAAGAGTGATGTAACTACCATCCAGCCAGCAGTTGTAATTTGTGGAGAGTTGGTGCCTCAGCGATTTGAATAGAAGAAAAATGGGAGTGGCTAATTCTAGCCACAATTAAAGCCCTTCATACTTGACCAAGCCTTAGAGAAGGCCTGGCAATGCAGCTATGAATCTATTGAGCCTTCTGTCCAGGGCTTAACATGGTCCCTAGAT
Organism: Phascolarctos cinereus; assembly: GCF_003287225.1. Taxonomy (NCBI): domain Eukaryota; kingdom Metazoa; phylum Chordata; class Mammalia; order Diprotodontia; family Phascolarctidae; genus Phascolarctos; species Phascolarctos cinereus. The sequence goes on along the minus strand of NW_027555514.1, from coordinate 54,152,991 downwards.
GGAGAAAAAACCAAGTGTAGGATTGAACTGTAAGCCATCAGGGCTAGACTTCAAAACCTGTTGAAATGCATAGAAATGCCCCACCATGCTCATCCATCTTTCCTCCATCTTCACCTCCAAGCTGAGTCAATGGTCTCTACCATGTGAAGGGCAAGAAGGAGGAGAAAAAAAAAGAATCACAGGCAAAAGAAATCTAGCCTCCCAACTGCTGGAATACTGTGGAGGAGGAAGTAGAAAGGCTGTCAGCAAAGATTTGCAAATGAGTGAAATTTAAAATAATATGTGGCATTAGCAAAGGTTGAAATAAAAAAAGATGTACATTTGTATTAGGTGGTGCTTGAAGTAACAGGAAATAATAATGAAAGTTTTTCATCACACCTTCACTTTGGACATGCAAATTAATAGTAATTATTTTTCCAAATTTCTTGCCACATTATCTGACTCCTCCTAAGAAGGTCAAAGTATTTTACAAGTGTGATCTCAGTGCTTCTTTAGGCATCCAGTGAGACAATCAATTTATGTCCTCCCTTCAGCATAAAAGACTTAAGACACAGAAGGTTTTCGAACGATATAGATCAGTGTCCTACCATAATATTATGCCTGTGTTAACATGGGGCTTAGACTAGAGCTGCCTGTAGCACAGGTACCTGCTGAAATCATTAAAGGCTGCAGCTGCCTTCTCCCAACTTAAAGGCTGCACAGGGTGTGGGATTCAAGAGGGACTTAGTCACAAAAGAAATTTGGCCTCAATTTAAGGGGTGTATGTTATAGAAGAGAGTGTTACAGACGTGTAGCTGTTGCTATATTTCAAAGGCCACATTTCTTGGAATGTTTTAATGTTCATTCTCAGCTGGAATCACCTGTGTCCAAAATAATGAATGGGAATGGTCAGTTCCTTTCTCTTCTCTATGCCCCAGGTCTCTTACCTTTTGAAATAAAGTGAGATCGGTATGAAATTTATGAGGGAGATCAGGAGAAGAGGGAAAGCAGTCATTCAAAGCAATATCTCTGCTAACAACCTCTAAACCCTTCTCTTAATTGTGATTTCCATGTCACCAAGAGGTTTTCCTTTTTTTTTTTCATTTTAAAACATTCTGAGTTATTTCTATGGTGTTGTGGCTAACCATTTTTAGTCACTTAGGAAAAAAAAAAGCTCTTTATCACCTCCCACCAGGAAACTCAGAGAACACACAGTTGGAGATGTTGAGACTTTTCATTTTATCCTTAAAATATTAATGGGGAACTTTTAAATTAAGAATAAAACTAATTTGATGTTTAGAAATGATCTCTCCTTTCTGATCAAATCAGGGGGTTGATTCGGATGCCATAGTTCTACATCCAAAGAATGTGTATGTAGGATTGGGTTACCCAGATGAATGTCAGTGTGGGTGGATGTAAGCCATCAGGCTTCCCAAACTGGTTACAATTCTCAAGTCGTCAGGCTTCTAGGAGTAGGAGAGATGAAGAAGTAGGGCAAGCAGCATCCTGGGTAGCTACTGAGGGGCCTGGCTACATAAAATTCTCTGAAGAGCTACCAAAAAAGAATTTGGTACTTTTCAAATCTTTCCACTGAGGATGAGATGATGTTGGATTCAGAGATGAGGGCCAATAGCCCTGAATGAGAATAGTAACAGATATTCCTGATACTCCTAGAAGTACTTTACTATTATTTTATAAATCCTTACAGCATCCTGGGGAGAATGAAAAATGGCATGTGATGGTAATCTGTAATGTGAGATGTATACATACACACACATATATTCAACACACATATATGTATATATGTATATGTATGTATGTGTATATGTATGTATGTTGTATATATATGTATATGTGTGTGTATTTATATATATGTGTGTGTGTGTGTGTGTGTGTGTGTGTGTGTGTGTGTGTGTGTGTATATATATTTACATATGCCATGATCTATCTCCTGGTATGGGTTCTGCCAACACAAACTCATTCATGGGCAACTGAAGCTAGGTTTCTCCAAAGTAAATGAATGTAAAAATAAATTATTGGGTATTTTCTTAAGAAATAAGATGGAGGGGAGAGTAAGAGAATAAAATTTATGAGGAGGGCTTAAGATGTTAGTGGCTTGAAGCCTTTTAAGTAATCATCATTCTTAATGACCAAATTAAAAGTTCCTTTTTATTACATGCCTAAAATGTTTTTATCAAACCCAAGTCCAGATAAGTTATATAAATCTCATTTTACAGATGGTAAAATTGAGTCATAATGAAATTGAGTCATATGTCAGTATTCATGTACTGCTTCAGGTCAAGTTTGCCTAAGATTACCTCGCCTAAAGGCTTACTTTAAGTACAGAATCAAAGAATTTCAGAGCTGGAAGAGACCCCTGAGATCATTAAGTCAAATATATCTGTGAACAAGACCACCATCTACAACATTCTCAGCAAGTTATCTGACCTGTCTTTGAAGACCTCAAATAAGGTTGAAAATGCTGCCTCCTAAAGCAGAGCATTTCATTTTTGGGGTGCTCTAGCTGTTACAAAGTTTTCTAAGCCCATACTTGCATGTTTACACCCTCCCCCTCTTTTCCAAAGAATTACCCATCAAATACCTGGAGATAAGTATCATTCCCCACTCCAAGCCAAGTCCCTCCAGGCCACATATCCTCATCTCCTTCAAATAAGTGTCTCTGAGGCCTTCAGAGCCTGACTGATCTCCTCTGGACTCTCCCCAGGCAATCTACAGCCGCCTTTCCCAAAAATCTGTCTTTCAGAACTGAACACAGCATTCTAATGGGTTTATGTATTTGTATCATTTCTCATCCCTACCCCATAAAGTAAATATAATGTCCTAGGCTTAGAACCTCTTGTTATTGTTTAGTCATTTCAGTTGTGAATGACTCTACAGATGAGGAAACTGAGGCAAATGGGGTTCAGTGACTTGCCCCTGCTCGCAAAGCTAGTAGGTATCTGAGGCCAGATTTGAACTCAGAGCTTCCTAATTCCAGGCACAATGCTCTATGCTCTGCATCACCTAGCATGCTGCCCCTAATTCCCAAAATGGCCTGTGCATGATGCAAATACTATTTCATCCAATCATTAATTTAGAATCCTTTTTTTTTCTCCAATGGTAAAGTTTTTCTTGTCTATAAGTTCTTCATGTTTGTACAGTTAAATATCTAGAAGTCTGAGACCACATTTGTGCAGGCCCAGTTGAGCACATCATGCTTAATTTGACAGTAAAGACATACCTTGAAATGTCTTTTAAATGTTCCTTCTTTTCCATTCTGATAGCTACTACTGAAATCCGGACTTTTGATCATCTGGATTATGGCAGCAGTCTTTCTGACCTTCCAGACTTCAGGCTCTCCTTATTTTCAATCCATCCTGCACACAGTTTACAAACTAATCTTTCTAAAATGCTGTTTCCCTTAGGTTACTCATAAGGTAGATTGAACACATACAGATCACCCTAGGGCACCTTCTCCAGTGACCACTGGCAATTTTTTACAAGGTATTTTGTAATTCAAAAGGAGACCATGGGCTTCTTGAACCTGGCTCAAAAACTATTAAGAGTTCCCCATTTTCTACCATGGCAAATCTAAATTTCTGTGCCTAACTTTCAATAGGCTGAAATCTACCCTTCCTATCTGACCTTTGTGTTAAACTATTCATAGGCAGTATAGCAGAAAGAACATTTAGCTTAGCATCAGAGGTACCGGGTTCAAATCTCACTTTTGACACTACCAGTGTGACAGTGGATAAGTCAATGAACCTCCCTGGGCCTTACTTTTCTCAATTATACAGTAAAAAGGTTAGTCTGGTCTTTGGCCTCCAAGATCCTGTCCAACTCTGGATCCAATAATGCCTCCCTGCTTGCCAGACTGGCTGAAATCATGAGACACTCATCGTCACCTCCTTCACTCCTGCTGTCCCACCCACAACACTTAGTCTGATCCACACACTCTAGCCCTCAATTACCACTCACACTTTAAAAGGGCTGCAAGATTTACAAAGGACATTCATCACAGCATTCCTAGGAGGTGGTAATCATAAGTATTATTGTCACCCGTTCTACCATGAAGAAACTCAGTCCTTTTTTCCCAAGATGACATATCTGGTAAGATGGGAACAATGATTCAAGTCCAGGTCATTTCCAAGTCCGAGTCCAAGTGCTTTCCATCACACCCTGCATCCTCTGGTTTGTGTTAGTCATTATGGCTTCATCTGCTAGTTTTGTCTCCCCATCTAGATGGTAAGATGTTGGGGGGCGAGGATCATATACTCTACATTTTTGTACTTCTCAAAGAACCAAACCAATGCTAACTAAAAAAGGTAGATACTTTATGTTCATTGATTAATGATCAATTACTCCCATTGTGGTTTGAATCACATTATGTATATATAAATACTAATATTTAGTATACTGATGTATAAATGTAAATATAATAGCTACACATATGTGTGTATATATATGTGTGATATGTTGCTGTTCAGTTGTGTGTGACTCTTCATGACCCCATTTGGGATTTTTTTTTTTGGCAGAGATACTGGAGTGGTTTGCTGTTTCCTTCTCCAGCTCATTTTACAAATGAGGAATTGTGGCAAATAGGGTTAAGTGACTTGCCCAGGATCACACAGGTAGTAAATATCTGAGGCCAGATTTGAACTCAGGAAGATGAGTCTTCCTGACTCCAGGCCTCCAGGTACTGTATCCACTGGCTATATCTATCTATGTATCTACCCATCCATCTATCTATCTATCTATCTATCTATCTATCTATCTATCTATCTATCTATCTATCTACATGTACATATGTATACATGTGTATGCATTTATATATGTTATATATCATAATATAGATTGTTAAATGCCTTCTGTATACAAATCTTTGTGCTAGACATTGAGACACAGAGAGGAGGAGAGAGAGAGAAACAAGGACAGCATAGTGATGTTAGAACTGGGAGAGACCACAGAGACAATTATTCCAACCCCTGCATTTTACACATGAGTTACTAGGCTTAGAAAATTGAAGTGCCTTCTCCAAGGTTAAATAACCAGCAAGGATCAGAGTTAGTATTAAAGCCCAGATATCTTGTCTTTCAGGCCAGCAGATGTCTCATAGAATTGCCCTGAGGGAAGCTGTCCAGTTTTGCAGTTTCTGACACAGACCTAATCTAGTGGGGGAAGGTAAGTAATATACACAAACAACTATAATATAAAACATGGTATAATAAATACGTGAGAGTCACAGAATAGTGGGTGGAGGTCATAGAATTAAGATTCTTGTGTTTAAATTCTGATTTTACCACTTAAAAGCCACATAATAACGGGCAGCTTACTCAAACTGTATGAACCTCAATTTTCTCATCTGTAAAATGGGCATAATAACACATATACTCCCTATCTCAAAGAGTTTATTGTGAGGAAGGCACTTTGTAAAACTTAATATGCTATAGAAATGTGAGTTATTTTTGTTATTCTATGTGGAAACAAATGTGCATGTTATATATTGTCCAAACAAGCAAATTAGAAAAGAACATTTGCATATTGAAAATGTACTGGATTGTGGATACACCTTTTTAGACAAATCAGTTTTGTCTGAATCATTAAAGGAAAATCCAGCAAGTGTCTGTTCTGTTGTAATTCATATATGTTGGATGATTCATCTGCAAAGCAAAGGAAAGGATTTGTAAAAGAAGTTCCCTTTTTTTAAATGAATTTATTTGGTTCAGCTTTGCTGGGGCAAGGGTGTGGTAAGGGGGGGGATAGCAGGGGTGATATGTTAGTAAAACCTCAGCTGTTATTTTAATTCCTCTTAACCACTTAGTAGGCACTTAATACATGCTTGTTGTTTTGATATAGATCAAGGTCAGATTCTTTTTTCAGTTTGACTCTTAGACAATGCTTTGGTCTCAGGAACTTATAGAAAAAAGATTTTAGAGTTTGAAAGGGGATTGGAGGCCATCTCATCTGACCCCAAATATCTTTCTCAAGGTCACAGAGATAACCATTTCAAAATCAACATGTCCAAAGCAGAGCTCATGATCTTTGCCTCCAAACCCTCTCCTCTTTTGTTCTCCTTCTGGGTATGCATAACCCACTGAGGACAGCTGCTTTGAATTAGTACTGATCGTATCTGCAGGATCCAAGTTCAATCATTCATTCACTCACTCATTCACTCATTCCACAAGTATTTATTAAACACCCACTATGGAGCAGGTTCTGTGCTCGGCACTAGTGATACAAATATTTTAAAAAGTAAGTAGCCCCTGCCCGCAGTGAGCTTACATTCTAATGGTTCCTCCTCAAGTGAAAAATGAGGCCCAACCTACAGGAGTATATGGAGCCAGCTCTCATCAGCTCCCTTTTGACAAATGATATAAATCAAGGCTTGACTGTTGTTTTGTTGAGCATATTAACTTCAGAAAGGGATGGGAAAAATTAATAATGAGATTAAACTTAAAAAGTGTGTCATGCTTTTCAGAGAGCTGGTTGTTAAACATTTACCAGCATACCCTTGGGCTGAGACAAAAGAAGGAATGGGATGACAGTAGCATTTTGATAAGTAAGGTGTTAAAAAGGGGTCGTAGGTCCATAGGATTTATATTTATATTATTTAATGTAGATCAAGGTCAGATTCTTTTTTTCAGTTTGACTCTTAGACAATGCTTTGGTCTCAGGGTCTTATAGAATAAAAGATTTCAGAGATTGAAAGGGGATTGGAGGCCATCTAATCTGGAAAGGGTCTTAGATATCATTTAATCCAACCTCCTTGCTTCATGGACAAAGAAACTATGATTGAAGAGGCGAAGAGACTTGCCTAAGGTCATCCAGTGAGTAAACAACAGACCTAGGATGCAGAAATGGGAACAGGCTGGTTTACTGGTGCCAGGACAAGGCTGGAGCCCCCAGCAATCCCAAAGGGAATCGGTGCTACATATATTCTTAATGGACTGAGTACTCTATAATAGAGGTTTAATTGCTCTTCAGCACAATAGCACCTTCTGAATGGTTCTGAATAGATCTTGGTGCTGGATTGGAACTTTCTGTCATGAAATGCTTGGCAAAATGTGAATCAGCGCCTGAATGGTGAACCAGGCAAGGGCAACTCTGCATGTCAGCGGAGCCCTGCTTAAGAAAATGTCATCATCCTCAGGTAACTCAGGTCTGTGTGATTATGCTGTAAGCACGGCTTTCCATGCAAGTGAAACGTCTTGCTCCCTGTGGAGACTCTCGCTCCAATTTGTCAGGAAAACACAATGGTAAGAAATTCCACAAAAGAGTGAGTGACAGTAATTGGAAATAATTTGAGTCTTTGAGATATGAGGGGTGGGGGAAGAGGTAGATCTTTTTTTTTAATATTAATTCATTGTATTTTGAAATACAAATAATCCTTTGGTAAAAAAAAATGTTTATTTTGACAGTAACCCAAGAATTTAGAAATATTTCTTTGAACCAGTTGTAAACTGAGATGATCAATTTTTCTGAGATCATACTGATTAGGAAAATTATTCATCTACTCTGATATTCCCTGGCTCAGATATTTTTCAAATGTCATTTAGGTCGGCTAAGCTTAAAAACAAATAAAAAAAACCAAACTTGGGATTCGTCAGCATGCAGAGGAAGTGTAAGGTAGATGGCACAAATATTATGAATAGTACTCTTAGGACAAAATTGGATGTGTTTGAAAGCAAGGAGAGTCAGGATGTCAGGAGAGTGACTTGGTGTGCTCTGGGGTTTACCTAGCACTTTTGTCACTTTATAGATTGAGACATGATTGATGGCAATATTAATATAAGAAGTACACCAATGGTAAAGGAGACATCCTAGAAGAAGATTATGCTCTGCCTCAAACTACTGTAGTCTGGAAGAAAGTGGTGGCCAAATACTATGTGTTTGGGGCTTTGAGCAACTTATGGGCACAGAGCAGGTCTTCAATGAAAGGATCAGTGAATCCATGGGGGAAAAAAGCATTTATTAGGTGTTTACTATGTACAGAACATTGTGCTAAGTGCTGGTTATGCAAATTGAAAAAATAGTCCCTGCTCACAAGGAACTCACATCTTAATGTTCCTAGGCAATCCAATTCAACAAACACTTAATCAGTCAGTACCTACTGGGTACCAAACACTACGGAAGACACTAGACATGGAAAGACAAGGTCAAAACTGTCCCCTCCCTTGAAGAACATACAAACATATATATATATATATGTGTGTGTGTATATATGAGAACATGTACATAGGTAAATAAACAGAAAATATAGAAAGAAGCAGTTTCAAAAAGGAGAGCACACTAGAAGCTTTAAATCTCCCATAACATCTTTTTAAAAATATTTTTCCAATTACATGTAAAAATTGTTAACATTCATTTTTTTAAATTTTGAATTCCAAATTTTCTCCCTCCCTCCTTTGCCCCTTCCTTGAGATAGCAAGCAATTTTATATAGATTATACATGTGCAGTCGTGCAAAACATATTTCCACGTAGTGAAAGAAAACAGATAAAAAACCCAAGAAAAATGAATTTTTTAAAACGTATATTCTGATCTGCATTCAAACTTAAGAAATTTTTTCATGAGTACTTTGGAATTGTCTGGGATCATTGCATTGCTGAGAATAGCTAAACCATTCACAATTGATCATTGCACAGTGTTTCTGTTACTGTGCGTAGTGTTCTGGTTCTGCTCATTTCACTTTGCATCAGTTCATGTAAGTCTTTCTAGGTTTTTCTGAAATCTATCTGCTCATCATTTCTTATAGCACAATAGTATCCCATCACAATCATATACCATAACTTGTTCAGCCACTCCCCAATTGATGGGCATCCCCTCAATTTCCAATTCTTTACCACCACAAAAGAGCCGCTCTAAATATTTTTGTGCACTTTTTCCTTTTTTTTTTAATCTCTTTAGGATATGTGGGAGGTCTTGGTCTATACCTAGTTTCTGCCAAACTGCCTTTGTCAAATAGTGGGTTATTGTCCCCAAGACTTGGATCTTTGGCTTTATCAAAAACTAGATTACTGTGGTCATTTGCTATGTATATTGTGTACCTAATGTATTCCACTGATCCACCACTCTATTTCATGGCCAATACCAGATTGTTTTGATGATTACCACTTTGTAGTGAAATTGGAGATCTAGGATGGCTAGGCTACCTTTCTTCACATTTTTTTCATTGATTCCCTTGATAGTCTTGACTTTTTGTTCTTCTAGATGAATTTTTAAATTATTTTTTCTAGCTCTATAAAGTCATTTTTTGTAGTTTTATTAGCATGGCAGTGAATAGATAACTTAATTTATGGGCAACATAATAAAAATTATGTTGCCCATGTGCAGTTAATACTTTTCCAATTGTTTAGATTTGACTTTATTTGTGTGAAAAGTGTTTTACAATTGTGTTCATATAGTTCCTGAGTTTGTTTTGGCAAATAGACTCCCAAATATTTTTTATTGTTTACAGTTATTTCAAATGGAATTTCTCTTTCTATCTCTTGCTACTGGGCTTTGTTGGTAATATATAGAAATGCTGATGATTTATTTGTTTATTTATTTTGGCAAAGCAATCGGTGTTAAGTGACTTGCCCATGTTCACATAGGTAGTGAGTATCATGTGTCTGTGGCCGAATTTGAACTCAGGTCCTCCTGACTCCAGGGCCGGCACTCTATCCACTGCACCACCTACCTGCCCCCAGTGCTGATGATTTATGTGGGCTTGTTTTATATCCTGCGACTTTGCTAAAGTTGTTAATTATTTCAAGTAGTTTTTTTTTTAGTTGATTCTCTAGGGCTCTCTAAGTATACCATCATATCATCTGCAAAGAGTGATAGCTTTATTTCCTCATTGCCTATTCTAATTCCTTCAATTTCTTTTTCCTCTCTCATTGCTATAGCTAGTATTTCTAGTACAATATTGAATAATAGTGTTGATGGGCATCCTCGTTTCACCCTGTTATTAGTGGTAAGGCTTCTAGTTTACCTCCATTACATATAATGCTTGCTGATGGTTTTAGATAGATACTACTTATTATTTTAAGGAAAGCTCCATTTATCCCTGTGTTCCCTAGTGTTTTTAATAGGAATGAGTATTGTATTTGTCAGTTTTATTTTGAGTGTTTGAGTTCGTGGTATTTTGAGTGTTGCATTCTATTAAGATAGTCATATATTTTTGTTGTTTTGTTACTCATATGGTCAGTTATACTGATAATTTTCCTAATATTGAATCAGACCTGCATTCTTGGCATAAATCCCACCTAGTCATAGTGTATAATTTTTGTGATATCCCCCATAACATATTTCATATATTAGATACTCTGATAAATACTTGACTAATTTGTTCTGTTGAAAACCTGAAAAAACTGAAAGCAATACCACCGGATTAGGAATTGCCATTTTGATATTAATTTAAAGTCTTACTCTGAGGATATTAACTAGATTTATTCAAGTATCCCTGGGAAGCAAAACAAGTGCCTGCATTTTCTAGTTAAGACAATGGAGGTATAATGGAGCCAAAAGACCAGGGTTCAATTACTAGCTATGTGACTTTTGTCAGATTACTTCATCTCTGTGGGCCCCCTTTTCTTCATATGGAGGGACTGGCCTATAGCACAAGTTTTAAACCTAATGCCTGTGAATTTGGGTTTTTAAAAACATTTTGATAACTATTTCATTGTAGTCTATTTCCTTTATATAATTCTGAGAAGAGATCCATAGACTTCCCCAGCATTTCAAGAGGTCCAGGACACACACACACACAAAATAGGTTAAGATTCCCTAGTCTAGATGATCTATCTTTTAAAAAGAGTCTTATTCAATATATTTTTTTACAACAGTGCAATTTTCCAATTTCCCCCTCTATTTCAGCCCACCCCCAAAGAACCTTCCATTGTAATAGACTAGATAATCTTGTGGATCCCCTTTAGTTCTAGCTTTCTATGAGTTTATAAAGTATTGGAGACTTGAAATCATTGGCCCAAGCAGGGGTGGGGGAACCTGTGGCCTTGAGGCCACATGTGGCCTTCTAGGTCCTCGGGTGCAGCCTTTTGACTGAGTCCAAGTTTTACAGAATAAATCTTTTAATTATTATATAATTTGGATATAATTTGGGTAATACAGGAAGTCAGTATCATATCCTAGAATTGCTGCTGTCTCTGACCTTGTACAAAGCAAAGCTAACTCTCCCTCCCAAAGGCCAAATTCATAACTGTGGTATTACAATGTGATATTATAACCAAGTGAGTTGACGAGTCACAAACTGCACTATATAATTATAGGACTTAGACCAAGAAAGGACTTTAAATCGCATAGTCCAAGCTTCTCATTTTACAGAAGAATAAACAATCTCAGGGAGGTTAAATGACTTGCCCATGATCACATTGGTTAGTAATAAATAGCAGAATCATAATTGAAATTAGGGTCATCTGACTGTAAAGTAAGGGCCCTTAAAACTTTTCTGGCTTGATTCCTATTTTATTTCTTCTTTTTTATGATTTCTTTTTCATAGCCATTTTTTTTTTGGCTTTTTGGTGAGGCAATCAGGCTTAATGACTTGCCCAGGGTCACACAGCTAGTAAATCTTTTTCATAGCTATCTTGAAGGGAAGATTCACTTAGTTTGGGTTTTTTTTAATGTGTAGAAAAAATAAGAGTATTCTATTTACTCTAACTTGGTTCTCTATTCCTATAAGAAGTTTTTCTTTTTGTATCATATGATCTCACTCCAGGAGTCATGGTTTGCTTTGTGATAGCTTACTCCAAATGGAAGCATATGGCCTAGGATGAAGTAACTTTTAATGGTTTACCCTGAATATATACCTTCAAAGGAATGCCGAATATCACCTCGTTAGAGAATTGAAAGATTGTCCATTCCCCCACCCTCACCCCAGAACTGATTTCCCAAATTCAGTAACATATTTATAGACCAAGATGTTGGTACTAACCCAACATTATCCACATACCTTGTCTTCTGAATGACCATTGATTGGCACACACTTTTGAAATATCTGGATCTGCTACTATTCACTGTGTAATCTTGCCCAGATGACTTTATTGTAAAACCTCAGTTTCCTGTGGGGAAAATATTATTTATTACTTATTAATATTATTTTAACCTAGCTCTATATGGCTAGATACTGTTTAACCCATCTGTGAAGTATAGGTCATGTTGACCCCAGAGATACCTCAAAGTGAGCTGAAGATCAAGGAATGCTTGAACCTTAGCCAAGTCTTGTTTTGAGATTACCCAGAAAGCTTGTGTTTTGGCTTTGCCCAAATTTTATTGAATGTTTATACTTACTTATTGATGTACGTCTCAAGAAACATCTGAAAACCATTCCTTTTGGAAACTGCCTACATGTGGGCTCCTCAGCTTGTAATCTTGTTTGAACCCTATAGAAAGGAAAACTCACAGAGACTTGAAAGAGAGCCACATTTTTTTTCTGACTCCCCGCGCTGTTGAGTAACTTATTAAACTTCCCTCTACAACTTTTTCAGGTTTGGATTTTGTTCCTGATTGACATTCCTCACCTACAAAATGAAGATGCTGGGCTAGGTGGTCTCTAAAGTCCCTAAGGTTGCAAATCACTGCTCTTGTAAGATGGCTAGCCTTACAGATAAAATCTCCATCTGGGCAATAGGATTTGTCTCTTTGTGTGGGATAATGAGCTAAGTAGAGATCTAATTCACAGCTTGGGCTTCTTGAGCACTGTGCTCTAACCAGATGAGTTAAGCCATCTCATATACAGGTAAGAATAGAAGAAAGAGGAGTACAACTTGGCAGTTTGGTGGGGTCATTAAACCTTCACATTCATTCATTCATTTATGTACATTCCACTAGATGCTAGGGGAAAAATAATGATAAATCAGACACTGTTCTTGCCTTTCATAATCTACTAAGAACCATGATATTTAAACAAATGATTATAGTGCAGAATGGAACACAGATGTATAAAAGGGACACAAATAATGTGCACTGAGAGTTGATTGGTGAGACATCAACAATGAAAACAAAGACAAAGGAAACAATATAGCTTAGCTCTCTTGTGCAACTATTCTAGCAAAGATTTTTTAAAAAGCACAAGACTGAGGGGTGATTAAGAAATACAAAGAGAAACTACAGTAGGTACCTTTTTTCTAGCCAGGAATGACATAGGAATATAGCCCTATATCATTAATTAATAGTAATTAGCATCACAATATCATTTAACCAACTGTGAGTATAGAGGAAGGGATTCAGGCAGGAAGGCCAGTATAGAACTCTAACAGCATGCAGACTAAGACTGGAGCCTACAGGTATATACCTTGGTCATAAGCCAGAGGCAAGCCTGTAGTTCAGTCCCTCTGATTCTGCGTAGTCTTCTAGCACATGGACAAAGAATGTGTCTTGCATCTGTCTATTGGAGCACCAAACAAGGACATCTCTGAAGCTATATCTCCCAAATCTTGATCAGCCATTGGGTACATGGGATTGGGGAGTTAGTGATGAGATCGTGACATAGATCATAGTACTTATGACCCCCTAAAAGTTTGCAGTTCCCTGGCCTAAGCCATCCAATAGGATCTCGAAGACCATAGCACTTAAGACCAGGATAAAGCAGGGGCAGGATTTCAGAAAATGTAAATTAGGGTTCACATAAGGCCCTCCAGAAGTGTGCAGACCAGAGTTCTAACACAGCTGCCCAAATCAGGAAACAAAGCTGGAAAATGAATGAACAAAAGAAGATAATGATGATAGAAAAAAATATTTTGGATTCAGAGATGCACGAAAATTTTTGTCAGAAGACAAAATTTACTCCATAGCATCTATAGGTAAAGCCTCAAACAAAAGCACAGTTTGGCCACAAAGTCACCTATAATTCCTCAAAGGCTACATAATGAGAAACTAACCAGCTCAGGTCAAAAAGGGAAAAGCCAAAGCCACTATATAAATCAAACTGTGAGTGGCTTTGCTTCCAGCTTGGGGTGTGATAAAAACAGCAAGTTTTTTAAAATTCTTAAAGGAAAAGTTAATCAATTTATTGGGAAAAAATAGATAGTAAAATGATAATAATTGGGGACCTCAGTGTGCCTCTTTCAGACCTTGACAAATATAAAAAAAGATAAATGAGAAAGAAGTTAAGGACCTAAGTAGAATTTTAGAGAAGTTAGATATGATAGATTTCATTTTTTTACACTTGTAAAATTTTTTTAAATTATTTTTCTCCCTCATTGGGAAAAAAATTAAACCTTTATATGGAATATGTGTGTCTGGTGTGTGTGTGTGTGTGTGTGTGTGTGTGTGTGTGTGTTTGTATACGTGTGTGTATTCAAGGAAAGAAAATTCTTGCATTGGTCATGTCAAAAAATGTAAATCTCATTCTGCATACCAAGTCTATCACTTCTTTATCAGTATGTGGGTGACATTCTTCTTCACTGAGTACTATGGAATCATAATGGGCAATTGTGTTGATCAGAGTTCTTAAGTCTTTCAAAGTTGTTCATTTTTTTTTACAATGTTGCCATTATATAAATTGTTTTCCTATTTCTCATTACTTCTTTCTTCATCAATCCATGTAAGTCTTCCTAAGTTTCTCTGAAACTGTCTATTTTGTCATTTCTGGAAGTTACTGAATGGGGAGAGAAAGGAATATTCATATATTCCTCAGCTGTGTATGGCACATTTACAAAAACTGACCATGTACTACAGCATAAAAATTTCACAAACAAATGAAGAAAAGCAAAGAATTAACATATCTTTTATTCACCACAACACAATAAAAATTACAGTCAGTAAAGGATTTTTGAAGAAAGAATTAAGAGATTAACTTGATCTTAAAGAATTGTTCAGCTTGAGAACAAATAAGAAAAACAGTAGATTATTTAATCAACTAAAATAACCACAATGAGACATGTCAATATTTTAGGGGTTCAGCTAAAGCAATCCTTATAGGGGAAGTTTATATCTTTAAACAAAAGGTTCCTAACCTTTTCTGTATCATGGAGCCTTTGAATTGATTAAACCTGTGGACTTCTTAGAATACTATTTTTAAATTCATAAAATAAAATACATAGTATTATACAGAAAACTAATTAAGTTGAAATATGATCATCAGAATATTAAAAAAGTAACAAGGTCACAAATGTCAGTTTAAGAACTCCTACTCTAAACACTGTCATAAAATAGAACAACAAAAGAGAAACAGAACTGATCAATTAATTGGACATGGAACTAAAAATAACTTAGGAAACCAAAGATTAAAAATTCCCTCATTAAACAATGAAATAGAAATTCTGAAATTCAAAGAAGAGATTTACAAAATTAAAAACAAAAAAAGATAGTAAGACTAGGAGCTGCCCTTTAAATACCAATAAAGTAAATAAACCACTGGGTATTGTGATTTTTAAAAAACTGGTCCAAGATGGAAAAATAGAGCAGGCTAAAGTCTCTGTGCTTCTGTGCAGTACTTCCAGCTAGGGTGATGGAGACTTAGTCTCCAAAAACACAAAAATAAATAAACAAACAAAAACTCATCTGGCAGAACAAAAGGTCAAGCACCTGAAGAAAAATAATGGAAAGAAGTAAAAAGCAAGGGGGCCTAGAAATACCATATCTCAAGCATACTATATAATTGTTTGTTATTCAATTTTTTTTGTTCGTTGGTTTGTTTTTCAGTTGTGTCCAACTCTTCATGACTCCAGTAGGGACTTTCTCGACAAAGATATAATAATTTGCCACTTCCTTCTCCAGTTCATTTTACAGTTGAGGGAACTGAGGCAACAAGGTTAAATGACTTGTGCATGGTCACACAGTAAGTGTCTGAAGCCAGATTTGAACTCAGGAAGATGAGTCTTCATGAGTCCAGGGCTGGCACTCTGTCCACTGTGCCACCTAGCTGCCCCATATTATACAGTAATTATCAAAACTATTTGGTACTGGTTTAAAAAGGAAAATGTGATCAGTGGAACAGATTAGATACTCTATATAGAGAAGCAAACAAACCTAGTGTTTGATGAACCTAAAGACCTGCTGTGGGAAGTGAAGAGGTCTAGGGGTTTTGGGGTGCTGGGACCCCAAGATCGCGGTACTGGGCCCTGCTGAATGAATTCAACTCAAATCTTCTTCAGCCAGAGGAAAAGTTTATTAGTGATAAATCACATTGACCAGGTGACGCCCGTAAAGACGAGCGGGCATGAGAAGTTCTCAGCCTTTTGAGCATGAGATTCTCAGCCTCTGAATGAGGGCCAAGGTGGATCTTAAATACTAAAGTAACTTTGGATGGCCAGAGAAGGGGGTTGGGAAAAGGGTCTAGGTAAGAATTCTAATTGGGGAGGTCAGAGAGATTGAATAGAAAATGGGAATAGATAATGGAGGGAACAGGAAGGCAGAAGTTTGAAAGGCATCTGCACAAAATCAAGGTGGGGCTAGGACTTTCAAAAGGAGATAAAGGAAGTCAATAAGGAACAGTTTGAGACCAGAGAAGGCCTTTCTGGGGCCTGAGGACAAAAGGGAGCCTAAGGCTTTCAAAGGGAGATGAGGGTCTGGGGCCTGTGAGTCAGATTCCCTTTGGGGCAAAGGGCGAAGATCTTGGCTTGGGCCCCGCCCCCATCAGCAAGGACTCATTATTAGACAAAAACTGCTGAGAAAACTGTAAAGCAGTCTGACAGAAATTAGGTTTAGCTCAACGTCTTACAACTTACACTAAGAAAAGAGGGATAGTTGATAGGAGGGAGAAGAATCAAGGAAGGCTTCGTGGAGGATTTTGAACTTTAATTTAAAGGATCAGTAGTATTTCAACAGAATGAGATCAAGATGAAAGAAAGGTGAGTCCATGTACAGTGAATGATACCGGCAAAAGCTGAAGGTAGAAAGTCATAAGGTCAGTAGGTCCAGTCAAATTCGCAAGTAATCCAATTTGACTAGGCCATAGATCAAGAGAGGTTAATGAGTTGTGAATACTGTGAGGTAAGCATGTAAGAGATAGGTTGTGGAAGCTATCGTAATAAACTAAAGGGAATAAGAGATAAAATTAGCATGTGTAATGGTTCTTCTCAAAAGCACCCAAGGTTCACTGCATTATTTGGATTAGAATCCACTCAAAAAACAGCTCAAGGTTTCACTTACCAGGCCAACCAGATTAGTTCAAAGCAGAAGGCATTCCAACAAATATTTATTAAGCTCCAGCTCTATGGCAAGCCCTGTATTAGGCTCCTCTTCTAGAACGAAGGATAAACAACAGCCATACTGGGTGCTGAAAATAGAAGTACAAAGAGTGAAGCAATCTCTACCCACAATGAGTTTATATCCAAATGGTGGAGACATTGAATGCATACCCATTTAGTTTGTAAAGAAATTGAAATTAATAAATACAAATACAAAGTATTGGGAGGGAAGGCAGTTGAGATTGAAGTTCAAGTGAGATACTCTGGATGTATATGTATATGTAAATCAGTGAGCCTGTGAGGACAATTAAATCACAGGATTTAATTATTCAATCAAAGGAGGGATCTTCAAGATCATCTATCCCTTCATTTTATAAATAAGGCCTATAGAGTGATTTATCCAGCATTACAATATTAAATAGTAGAGCCAAGATTCAAAAGAAGGTCACTGTGGAAAGAAAACCAATTACACAAACATTAAGAAGGGATGAGGATTTTTTACAGCGACACCTTCCTCTTCCTCCCAGCCTCCATCCTTGAAAGAATGATAGTTTTTGTCATTAATTTACAATTTCAAGAATTCACTCCCAGAAATAATGCTTTTCCAGCTTGCCATGCATTAAGGTGCCTGTAGCAATCAACCCTTTCTTCTCTGTTTCTTTCACCAGTAGAATACTGGTTTTTTTGAGCCTACAGGCTATAAGCTGAACCCCAAGTACTGGTTCTAGCACTGTCTCAGTAGAGGGAAAGCTAAATTCATTTGTCATGGTTAGAAGATCTTTATAGGTCTCTTTTAGTTTTATCAAGGCATAAAAAGCAATTATTACAATTAATGCAATTTACCATGTGTTTCCCTTCCAGAAAAGCTATTTCTGGGTAGGTGTGCCATCTGTCCTCTTCAGAGTGATAAACCCTAGGATTTAACTCCGTCCAGCAACCTGAGTTGTGTATGCAATCTCAGAAAAAAACAAAATAGGAAGAGTTCCTTTTAAGTAATGACTAGTTATGCTCCTGATGACCTTGGTAGGTTCCTTAATGCTGTGCCAGGAAGGGCTCTTGCTCTATGCTCAAGAAATCCCAGAGGCATCAGATGAAAGGTCCCACTCCTCCTCCCCCACCAAAAGAAAAAAAGAAAGGTTTACTTGCTCAGGGAGATCACACAGCCAGTAGAGGGAGCATCATTTAGTTCTCAGCCCTTTCTTCCAGCCCAGCTCAGACACTTGAAGATGTCATCTACCAACATTACTTCTGACAACGAGGAAATATGGAGGAAGCAAAGTCGTTGGCATATGGTCCATTAGCAGCCAAGGGAAATAAAGCAGTGTGTGCCAAGTGAAACCAGACTGGACTGGAAAAGGGAGGGGAAGACACCATCTTTTCTTATTTCCGAGAATTGGTATTGCTTTCTTTAAAGGTTTTGGGGTTTTTTTTAAGCATCACTTTTCCATCAGTCGGGAACAAATTGTGACCTATGAAAATATTTGATACGGTAATTTTTAATTATTATTTTTATACCAAGGGCGTCTCCATCACTTTGGTCACTTAGATGGTCCAGATTTCTGTGGTCTTCTGCATTTAATGGGAGCCAGTGCCAACTACATGGTTGAACTCATATCTTGCTGTACCTCCTCACCAATGTTCTTCATTTTGCCAAAGAATTTTTGAATGAGAAACTGTGAAGTGCATAGCTATAAAAGAAACAGACCAGTCTCTTTCCAGAGATAGTAGGATAGACAAGCAAGCTTGTGAATAGCAAAGCAGCTTTTCTTCTCAGCCATACCACCTTCATTCCCTACTTGGCAGTAACCTCCATTTCCCACATCATTCCTTTCCAGTAGCCAAAAAGAGGTGTTTTCTCAGTTAAAAAACAAGCCGAAATTCTGTATGGTTACAAAAATAATCTAGGTATTTATTCCCTGCTCGTTACATTAGTTTGCATAAGCAGTTATTTTCCAGCTGTGCTTTATGGCTGTCATTGGACTTGGTGAGTGATTGGTTGGGAAATAAGTTCTGTTCTAAGTATGGATCCTTGGAAAGCTCGGTGTTCGTACTTGTCAATTCAACAACCATTCGTTAAGTGTCCATTCTGTGCCAAGCACCGTGTTCGACACTGGGGCTACAGAGACAAAAATCACCCCATCACGGCACAAGAGTATTGGGTAGGAAAACATCTGTCAGAGTCAAGGAAAAATGCCCCTTTGAGGATTTTCAGCAGATCACCTACTGGATCAAGTAGGGTGAGAGCCAGGCCAATTGTTTCTACAACTTTATCTTTGTCCTGACTGCCTGATACATAGCAGGTGCTTAATAAATACTTGCCAGTGGAGTGCAACAGGGTATCAGGGAAAGAATGCTGGGTTTAGGGTCAGAATTCTGGCTCTGCCAGTTGTTGCCTTCTTGACCTCAAGCAAGCCAATTTAACCACTCTGGGACATAGTTTTTTCATCTGTGAAGTTAGTGGGTTGGACAAGATGAAGCCCCTTTCACCTTGAAATATAAGATTCTATGATTGATTCCCATTTCCACCATATCATGAGTCAGAAATTTGGCATCATTCCTATATGAAGGAAAAGGAAGAGTACTTTTTATCCTCAACTTTTTAAAAGCAAGATTTCAATTTTCAGGACTTTAAAAAAAACTATGTGTTAATACTGACCTGTTTTAAAATTTCTACCAGGCTCCTACTAACAATTCTGCTAGTATATTTCATTAAGGGATATAATCTTTCAAAACAGATTGAGTCTGCACATGCATTCAAATAATTAATTGACAGACTAACTCATTTAAATTTATTTCATAAGGCATATAATTTATATAGTAAATTTAGCAAATTTACTAGATATCAAAATAACTAATACAACAATCATCATTGATTTTTTATATGCCCAGGCCTTGTATCATCTTAACCTTACATTGAAGTAGACAAGGGGAGACCGATGAGCCTTGAAGTGGGATTCTGGGTAATAAATGAGACCCTAGGTAGTTTGTGACCATGTCTACAACACACAGAATAAAAGGGAATCTTGTAAATTATCTGATTAATTTGATCAATATTACATAGACATGTCAATCCAGGGTTCAATAATGGCATTTTGTTTTTGTCCTTAGTATCTTGTTATAAATATGTATACAACCAAATAATTATTAATGTCCCTTTTCATTTTGTGTCATGTAAATTAATTCTAATACCAAGTAATCGTCAGAATCCTATAGAAAATTCAGCAGTTTTTTTAGAAGGTTTAGTTATTTCTGAAGTGTTGAGCCAGGTACTCAAGAGAAGTTGGCTTCATAGATTTAGAGATGGAAGGAATTGTTATTTTTCATTTCACCCTCTCATTTTACAGGGGAGGTAAACTGAGGTCAAAGGGGTTGAGTAAATAGCTTAATACCAGACAGGTAGAAAAAAGACTTGAACCCATGTTCTCTGACTTCAGTCATTAAGATAGTACAAGGAAAATCAAAAATATTTGTTCAAAACCAATTCTTTATAGTTTGATCCCTTTTTAAATATTAGGAGCGAAAGGGTCTGGCCTCTGAGAAAGTCAGTTTGTAGAATGCAGATTGAATTAAATTCATCAAACATTTAATTAGCACCTATATTATGCAGAAACATTGTAGTAGAATCTGGGTAAGATACAAAATTTAGGTAAGCCAGAGTCTCTGTATTTATGGAACATGTAGGCATTCTAGTGGGGAATATGGCAATATAGCTTTAATTTCAAAGATGTTTAAATTTCCTGACAGGTATTCTCTCCCCTTAGTATGGGTAATTCCTCCCCCAACACTGGTCACAAGCTACCTGTAGCTTAGCAGATGGTCTCTGAGACTTGTCCTAGCTTAAGGGAAGAAACAGGAAAGAGAGAGAGAGAGAGAGAGAGAGAGAGAGAGAGAGAGAGAGAGAGAGAGAGAGAGACAGACAGACAGACAGACAGACAGACAGACAGACAGAGAGAAAGAGAGAGACAGAGAGAGAGAGAGAGGCAGGTTGAAAAGCAAGAAAGATAGAAGGAGGGTGAAAGGGAGGGAAGGATGAAGGAAGGAAGGAAGGAAGGAAGGAAGGAAGGAAGGAAGGAAGGAAGGAAGGAAGGAAGGAAGGAAGGAAGGAAGGAAGGAAATCATTATTCTGTGATCAATCTGGTAGTGAGCCTCCCTGAACTTCATTAGTCCTCAGTCAACCAATGAACAGTCATAGAATCACAGAAAGTGAGGGATAAGGAATCCTATGAGCTCATTGATTCCTTGAGTTTGGCAGTGAGAAGAACCTTTGAGATAATTTTTGCTCAGTCACCCCAGTCTGCAGATGAGACCCAGAGAGGTGAAAACACTAGACCAAGATCACAGTGATGTAGACTGGACTAGAATCCTAGTCTTCTGAGTAATCTTGCCTTTAACATTTACTAGATGGGGGACCTTAGACAAGTTCCTAACCATTCATGTCTCTCAATTTCCTCATATTCAAAATAGGAGAGTGATATGTAGCTTGCATGAGACCATGGATTTGAGCTGTTTGAGACTTTAGGGGTCATCTGGTCTAACTCCTTTAGAGATGAGGAAAATGAGGCTCAGAGAGGTTGAGTAAATTACCTAAGGTCCCATAGGTAGCAAGCTTCAGAGGTGAGATTTCAACACAGGTCCTCTCCAGTCAGTGTTCTGCCCACCATACCACACTTCCTCCCTCATTTATCTCATAGAGTTAACATATCAAATTAGACAGTTTAGAACAAATTAAAATCAATAGCTCATATTTATTAATAATGATTACAACAATGAGAGTGAGAGGCATGGCATAGTAAATACAGTGCTATTGATTTTATTTTATTCTAAATTGTCTAATTTGATATATTAATATATTAACTCTATGAGATACATGAGGGAGGCAGTCTGGTTTCGTTTTTGTCTCTTTTGATGGCTTCACTTCCTGCCTTTTCCTCCAAATATTGGTATAACCAAAAGTCTTCTAGTTTTCTCACTTCACATGGTCTCCCTGGGAGATCTCATTCACTGCCATGACTTATTCATTCAGTCATTCAACCAGGGTTTTTTAAGTACTTTTACTACATGCCAGACACTGTGATTGGTGCTGGGGATACAAACATGAAACAATGTCTTCTCTTGGTGACTTTCCAATCTTTTGGCAGATGGGAATCACCATGTATATAACATGGGCAACTAAGTGGCAAAGATAACACAAAGGTGTATCTGGGCTTGCAATAGGAGGTGACACTTCTTTTGACCTTCGAAGGAAGCCAGGGACACTATGAGATGGAGGTGACAAAGGAGGGTGATCCGGGTTTAACACCTACAACCACTACTGACCCCAAGGGGCTGAGGCACCACTCTCTCTCTCTCTTCCTTCACTGAGGGACCATCTACTCTGGACTCATGAAGGTTTGGCCTCTAGAAGAAATGTTCACCTCCTTTTCACATACTTTTTGAATTGTTACATTCCTACCTACCTTGATACTTACTATTGGGGGGAAAACATATGTGTGTGTATGTATGTATATGTACATTAAAATATACACATATATGTACATGTACATACATGCATACATACACACATCTATCTATTTATTTTATGTTTAGTTCATGCCTTGAATCTTCCTGAAAGGAGGGTAGAAAGCTATTCAATGTACAATTTAAATCAGATATAGGATGAGTATTTATTTCCTACACACAAAAACTGGATACAAAAAGTCTTAATATACTTAACCCAAAAGGTTCTCACAAGCATACATTAATGGAAAGACTTTAAACAGGATATGGTGACTTAAAAGCCTCTCTCATATTTTGCCAAGAGGTAGAGACTTTAGCCTCAGAACATGAAACAGTTTGCTGAGTGTCTGAATAGGCATTTTACAGTTGACCTGACTGCCCTGACCCAGGATCTCTAAATTTTCAAACTGACAAGGTTGCTTTCAAGATTGGAAAGCCTTCCCTGACTTTGCTAACCTCTTGTGGTCACTCCTTGACCTGAATTACCGTAGAACTCAGTATCTATAATGGTCAAACTCTGCTTATTATGTGCTATCCTGTACAATTGTGTATCTTTTTTTACATATATGCACTAGCTAGTGGAGTGGAGCACAGTATCTAGAGTGCCAGACCTAGAATCAGGAAGACTTCTCTTCCTGAGTTCAAATCTGGCCTCAGGCACTTACTAGCTGTGTGACCCTGGGCAAGTCATTTAACCCTGTTTGCCTCAGTTACCTCATATGTAAAATGAGCTGGAGAAGGAAATGGCAAACCATTCCAATATCTTTGCTAAGAATACCCCAGATGGGGTCATGAAGAGTTGGTCGTGACAGAAATGACTGAACAACAACTTGGCTACTGTAATGAGATGAGCAGGGGTAGAATTATGGAATAGAAGTGAGAAGACTTGGATTCTAATGCTGACCAGCCATGATCACCATCTAAAATAACTTTAACATAGATTTAAAAGGAATAGCAAGTTGTACATAACAGAACTGCAGTTTCATGTTTAATCATCTTTTTAAAAATTCTACTCGTTATGGAAATGCTTGTTGTATTTCATAAATTAAAAATAAAATACTTTTTTTTAAAAAAAGAGGTAATATGGCTTAGTGGTCAGAGAGCTGGCCTTTGGGTCAGGAAGATTTGCCCCAGTCACCCATTAGCTCGGTGGCCCTGGGTAAAATGGGGATAATAAGACCATCTACTTGCCAGGGCTATGGTGAGGATCAAGTCAAGTATTTGTAAAGCACCTTGAAAACTTTAAAGCACTGCCTGAATCCTAGCTCTAGGAAGATCAGGGTTTAAGTCCCAACTCTGGCACATGCTGACTGTCAGGCTCTGAGTCTGAGTAAGTTAACCCAGGCAACTCCTTACATGTCAGTACAGTCTCTGGTAGAGGGAGTTTGCTCACAGAGAGTTTCTTCACTAATGAAATCACAAGTCTAGTTTAAAAAAGAGATAGTAATGCTTTCCTTGGCTATAGGTGGCTGGATGATGCAATGGCTGGAGCACTGGCTGGGCCTGGAGTCTAGAAGACCTGAATTCAGATTCATGTCAGGCACCTATTAACTGTGTGACCCTGGACAAGTCACTTAACCTCTAGCTGCATCAGTTTCTTCTACTACAAAGTGAGGATAACAGTGGCATCTACCTATTGTGGGAAATCAAGTGAGATAATATTTGTAAAGTGCTTCACACAGTGCCTGGCACACAGTAGGTGCTTAATAAAATGATTATTTCTCTCCTATCTCATTCACAAGTTGTTGTTGTTTACCCTTCATTCTCGAAGAGGACCACAACATCAGGATGATGATGCCATGGCATGCAGACGAATTGGATTTAAGTGAGGGAGGGCTGTGCAAAGTCACTGGCGTCACTTTCTCCTCCAGAGCCATCTGGGTCGAGTGGCAAGATATAGATCAGATGGCTGGAGATGACCCCCTTCCTATCTCACAGGGAGATTTTGGGTGTCATATTAGATAATGCACGTACAAAAACCCAAAACCCAACATGCTGTTCAAATATAAAGGAATAAGTCTGTACAGTGCAACATGGTACCTTCTGTATAAATGCTCACCTGTAAGCATTTCTATATGAACTTATAAGCATGATGCTAATATATGATCATTTCTCTGTGAGGTGGTGTCATCATCATTCTTATTGCTAGACTGTGAGACTTTCCAGCTCAAGGACCACCTCGACAGCTTATACTTTCTTGTATCTCTGTGCCCAGCACGATGTCCTACAATTGTTTTGTACTCAAGAAGTGCTTGCAATTATTATGACGATGAATCACATTCACCTTGCAGACAAATATGATGCCCAGGTCTTTTTCAGTTATTCTGTTGAAATTCTGTTCTATTCTAGCCATTCTTTCTCAATTCTGAATTTGAGGTTCTGGGTTTTTTTTTTTATCCTTAAATGTACTCCTTTGCATTTGTCTTTATTGGACGAGCTTTACAAAGCTATCAAGGTTGTTTCAACGACAATTCCTATCCTCTTCAGCGTGGGCAACTTTACCTGAAAATGTCATAAATGTCTTTCTTATGCCTTTGTTCCTGGTCATAGATAAAGACATCATTAGAGATTGTTGAAAGGCCTCAGTGACCCTTGAGGACCAGGAAATAGTGGATAGGGAACAGGTCTTGGAAACAGGAAGTTGTTTGGTCACATCTAACACTCTGTGACCCCATTTGGGGTTTTCTTGGCAAAGATAGTGGAATGGTTTGTCATTTCCTTCTCCAGCTCATTTTAGAGATGAGGAAACTGAGGTAAACAGGATTAAGTGACTTGCCCAGGGCCATACAGTTAGTAAGTGTTTGAGACGTGACTTGAACTCAGGTCCTCTGGTCTCTAGGACCAGCACTCTATTTACTGAGCCAACAGGAAGAGCTAAAATTCTAATCCTACCTCAGCTATTTATTAATGGTAGGACCCTGGGCAAATCACTTAATCTCTCTGTTCCTTAGTTTCCTGATCTGTCAAACAAGGAGATTATATTTGATGGTCCCTAAAATGTCTTCCGGGTCTTAATCTATGCTCCTATGATGTCCCCTGAAGTATCTGCCATTTGATTTGAGCCTTTGTACTTGAAGTTTTCCCATTCTCTTCTCCTTGATGGTGTAGATTAGACACAGAGAACTAACAAATTCCAGATCAAAGGCCAATCCCATGGCATGTGTTTACCATTGCAGAATTCATATCTTAGAACTGTGAGACCCCCACTCAACGGGTATGGCTATGAAAGGTGATCAGGAAAATGGCCAGATTTTATATGACAATTTAGAAAAATATGCATATATTTTAAAGAACATTGAGTTTCCAAAGTTGATTTGGGAACACAGGTGTAGCATATTCTGAAAGTCATTGCCAGAAAATATATCTCGATGCTATGCTCTGGCTGAAGTCTTTGCGCGGCTGTTAGAAAACATTCTCGTAAATGGCACTGGAAGGATAACATTGAAACTAAGGTGGTAGGGGGTTGTATCTTTGTGCTTTTTTCCCCACTCAGTTTAGTTTGGTTCAATTCAATTCAATCCAATTCAATTTCAATGCAGCAAGCGTTTACCTAAATGCCTACGGTGAGCCAGGCACTGGGGAAAAGACAAAACAAAATGAACCCTTCCCTCAAAGAGCTTACATTCTACCAGGGAGTGGAGGGGAAGGTTAGGGAGGGAAATGTATATGGGCATCAACATGTAAACCCAGAAGTAAATGCAAAATACATATTTTTTTCAAAGCACAAATAATTTTAGCAAAGGGACATATTGTAAACAAGTTTGGTGGAAACAAAGAGTTTTAGGGAAGGCCAGAAAAAGATTTCTCTCAGAAGTAATATTTTAATCATAAACAAAAGACTATTTGCTCTAGAGAAATACTTGTAAACATTCTATAATCAAATGATGCCATTATTATATTAAAGGTTTATTCCAAGAAAAAAATAAGGAAACCAATAATTTCTAAATAGAAAATGTTTCTTATCTTCTTATTTTATGGGAATAATAGCCACTATTAATATTCTTAAGACTAAATAGATGTGAAACACGCCTAAAACTCCTAAATAATACAAGAGAAGGAAGTATGACATTTAGGAGGCTTAAATCTTTCCAGTAAATAGCATTTGTATTAGTAACTGATGCATTTCAACATCTAGCATTTCATATCATTTGCCTGCCAAGAAATATTTGTTTGCTTGTTTTGTTAAGGGAGAGGGAAAGATTATGAAAGGGTTAGGGGATCCTTGGTTCAGTGTCTTAATGTAATGGTTCTCCAGCTTTTTGGCCTCAAGACTCCTTTACCCTCTTAAAGTTATTGAGGTCTCAAAAAACCTTTTATGAGGTTGATGGAGATTTATGGGGTCAAGTAGGTGGTCTAGTGGATAAAGTGCCTTCCTGGAATTAGGAAGGCCTAAATTCAAATCCAGCCTGAGATATTTGGTAGCTCTATGACCCTTGGCAAGTCACATAATCTCTGTTTGCCTCAATTTCCTTATCTGGAGAGGTAGCATCTACCACGCTTATTGTGAGGATCAAATGAGATAATTTTAAAGCACTTAGCATAGTACCTGGTACATAGTAGGTGCTATATAAATATTAGCTATTGTTATTTTATCTATTGATATTTCCTGTTAAAAATATTAAAATTTAAAAATATTTATTTAATTTTAAAACAGCAAAAATAAATCCATCACATGTTAACACAAATAGCATATGTTTATGAAAGTAACTATTTATTAAAATAAAAAATAGTGACAAGAATGGCATTGTTTTACATATTTTTGCAAATCTCTTTCATGTCTGGCTTGATAGAAGATAGCTGCATTCTCTTACTTGTTTCTGTATTCAATCTGTTGTGATACATTATTTTGAATGAAATACTTGAAGAATATCTGTCCTCACACAGATATGTAGTTGGAAAAGAGAAGAGCATCTTATTAGGCAAATAACATCTTAATATCACTATGAAAATATTTTTTTCATCTCACCCACCCACTGAAAGGGTCATGGGGACTTCTAGGGGTCCTTGGACTGCACTTTGAGAACCACTGATTAAATGGAATGGTTAGCTCATCAGTATGAGCCTTCCCTCCAACAGTAAAGAAGAAACATATCCATGCCTTCTCACATTTTGATTTTTTCCCCATGTCCCCTCATAAATCCACCATAGTTTGTCTGCCTGACATTCTAGGAGTCTTCTTCTGGTTTTTTTTCACATTGTATGCATACCAAAATAGCCTTTGGTATATCCATCTTTCATCACTCACTCTCACTACATGACTGGCCCACCTCCCTTTTTTTAAATCGTATTTTCTAGGTGTTAACTTTTAGATCATTTCCTGTGTGCAAGTTATCACTGGTAACATGCCTATTTATGTCCACCATACATCTCTCTGATGCTCTCAGGCTCACCCACCTTCTTTTAAAATTGCCTTCAAATCCAAGAAATCAAAACCATTTTCATCTGTATCTAGAATCTGAGTGTTGTTTTAGCTTTAATATTATGACTCATCATCTACAGGATTTAGAGCAATGCTGAGAAAAACCCTAGTATGGTCATGCAACTTCTGATTTTCACAGAGGAAGAATTTATTTCCAGGTACAATTTATTAACCACAAAACCAGGATCATTTATTTATTTATTCATTCATTTAAGATGTATTTATTGAATGCTTATTATGGTAGAGCAATGTATTAGGCACTGGGGGAAACAAGAAAACAAAATGTCAGGCATGGTCCTTGCCTTTCAGAAGCTTGTAATCTAATTGGTAAGACAAGACCAAATGTGCATGAGATAGTTAAGTGGAAACACCAAGCAGTGAGTTATTAAATGTCAAAACATGTGGCATGGGGGCAGTTGGGTGGAGCAGTAGATAGAGCTCCGGCCTTGGAGTCAGGAGGACCTGAGTTCAAATGTGACCTCAGACACTTGATACTTACTAGCTACGTGACCCTGGGCAAGTCACTTAACCTCCAAAAAATGTGCCACATTGGATATCAGAGAAAAAGGCTATGAGTATGGGCTGAAAAAGATATAGACATTCCTGAGTGATCTGGACCTTGAATTTGACCCTGAGAGATGGAAGGGGAAGGGAAGAGTATTCCAAGTGGAATAACAGCATATGAACAAAGGTTTGTGGTACTTAATGAAAGGGAAAGAGTGCTGGACCTATAGTCAAGAGAGACTGAGTTTTGAATCATGCCTCTGACACTTACTAGTAGTAGTACGTACTTACTTGTTACTCAGTTGTTTCAGTCATGCCCGACTCTTCATGACTCTATTTGGGGTTTTCTTAGCAAAGATACTAGAGTAGTTTGCCATTTCCTTCTCTAGCTCATTTTCCAGATGAGGAAACTGAGACAAACAGGGTCAAGTGACTTGCTCAGGGTCACATAGCTAGTAAGTATTTGAGGCTAGATCTAAACTCAGGTCTTCTTGACTCCATCTCTGGCACAATGCACCACCTAGCTTCTCCCTTATTATGCCACTGTAGATGAGTAATTGAACCTTCTCTGAATTTCAGTTTTCTCATCTGTAATCTGGGGATAATAAGGCCTGTGGTAGTTACCTCAAAGGATTCTTGGGAGGACTAAATGAGGTAGTACTGAGAAATGGTTCACAAATTTTAAAGCACTATATAAATATTAGCTATTGATATGGCCCGTTCAGGAGGCAATGAAATTGTAAGAGTGGATGGATTAGATGGGTTCTTTTGGGGAGTAGTGAGAAACAAGTTTGAGTAGAAAAGATGATGCTAGATTAAAGAGAGCTTTGAATGCCAAGAGGAGGACTTAGAAATGTATACTATAGGGTATCTTTCAAAGAGGAAAGGACCCTTTTTTAACATAAAAAAATCATGAACCTCAGCCCTCTCTGTATCAGACAATGTATATTAGCCATCCAATAGAAACTACATAGTGATAGGTCAGCATCCTGGCCCTTTAGGACAGATCCTTTGATACAGATCATGTAAAGCCAGAGGCTTCTGGTTGGTCCCCGTGTTCTCCCCCATTGCTATGCTGGAAGGGTGGGCAGAGCTGTGTTGAAAGAGTTGGCCAATGAGCCAGAAGAGTCGATTCAGTAGACTTTAAATGGAGAGCCAACTGTTACTCTCATACTTTTAAATATGTAACCTGGCCCTCTGCTGGTCTTTTTCTTAGACTTCTTTTGGTAAAGAGGTAGAGAAGAGTTCTTTCCTCTCTCCCAAGCAGTTATATCAGCTACTTAGACATAGTAGCAAGAATGTGTCCTCATCAGAGTGAGACTGAGACTCAATCTTGGCACCCTTCCTGTTTCTCCATCTCTGTGTGTCATCCTAAAAGCACAGGAGACCAAGGAGAGATCCTGAGATGGACGAGTCTAGCCTTGGTAGCAACCTTATAATTCAAGAGATTGGGAGCCTGGGCCTGGGGATGATTGCTTATCATGTGGTGACCTCTGAAACAACTTATTGGATGAGATGACTACCAGGAGGATAAGTCCAATCCATGCCCTGTCTTGCTAGAAGATATCAAACTTGAGGCAGTTGTTTGGATGATACAGAGTTAAGAGGAAGATGAAATGACTGTTCAGTAGTCCTACATAATATTTCATGTTTTAAGTATTAATATCCTGGGAGAATATAATGCATGATGGGTTTCTGTATCACATTTTAAGTATTTGGCGATATGTGTTTGAATCTCATGTTTTAAGAATTTCTTTAGTGGTAGAGGAAATAATTAGCTGTCCTATACCTGATCTACTTTGTCCATTGAGTATATATCTAGAAAGGACCCTATCAGAAAAACTCTAGAGAGGAGGCAAACCTAAGCTTTAAGAGATTTTCCTTAGGGCTCAGGGGAAGGTGGGGAGGGGGAAAAAGAAATAATGAACCACAGAGTTTGAAGAGAGCCTGAGGCTTTGAGATTAGTCTCCCACAGTACTGTGCTAAGTTTATTTGAGCCCAGAGATTACTCTTCCCTAAGCATTGGTTTTATAACATCATTATGTCAGTTTGTATCATTAATATCAATTGATTAAGAAAATACACAATGTCAAAAAGTTCCTGTTTGTTTAGTAATGCTTATGAGTTTAAATGAGTTTTATTTTATTAATCACTACATCAATGGCCTCCATACTGTTCCTCAATCTAGACACTCTGCCTCCAATTGCAGGCATTTTCATGGGATGTCTTCCATGCCTAGAACTCTGTTCTTCCTCATCTCTGCCTTCTTATTTCCCTAATTTTTCCTAATTTCATTCAAGTCTCAACTAAAATCCTGTCTTCTGCCAGAAGCCTTTTAATGCTAGTATCTCCCCTCTGTAGATTACCCTCATTTGACCTCCTATCTATCTAATTTGTACAACATGGCTGTTTGAATGTTGTCTACCCCACTAGACTGTGAGCTCCTTGACAGCACAGACTTTTTGCATCTTTAGCACTTAGCACAGTGCCTGACACACTGTAGGTGCTTAATAAATACTTGTTAACTTGATGTAAATACCTTTAAAAAACTGTTGTGTGGGTATGTATAAGATCTCATTCATTCTATGGAAAGTAAAGTGGTGAATTATTTACTTATTTATTATTCTGAGTCATTTAGTGAGATGGCTGGCCCACATATGAGTCTGTGGGTTTCTTGCAATGAATCTATAGGCCCTTTAAGGAATGGGGGTCAACAGGTTGGGAACTCCTGCTGTATGTAGGCAATGGGGAAGTTTTAGAGGCTTTAAACAGCAGTTGAATAATGTGACCAAAGTCATATTTTAGGAAGATTAATCTGAGCATGATGTACTGGATGATTAGAGCCAAGGGAACAATTAGGAGACCATTGAACATCATGCAACCATGATGGGATGAGGATATCAATGATGGTGAAAGCGAGGGGAGTGAAGACGAAGGGATGGATTAGAGACCTTTCAAAGTAAGGATTGGCAGTTCCATAACAAAGATTCAGAAGCTCTTTGCTACATGAGTCATGTAAAACTCACAGAAGTGGTAACCTACAGTAGCAGAATATTCTTATTAGGATTTATCAGGAGCTGTGACTGAAATGTGGAAGGTATAACATAACATCAGCTGTGCTTCATTTCACTATAGCACTGTAGGAAAAACACTCAATTTGAAGTCTCTAGAGAACCAGGGTTTGAACCTCAGGTATGCTTCTTGCTACCTGTATGACATTGGACAAGCGACTTCACCTCTCCCGACCTCAGTTTCCTCATTTGTAACATGAGGCGGGTGAACTAAATCAGGGCTTTTTAAACTTTTTCCACTTGAGACTTAGTTTAAGAAGTGCTGGACTAAATGACCTGTTAGGTCCCTTCCAGGTATATGGTCTTGTTAAGTACTTGCTAGAAGTAAGGCTTTGCTCTTTGGGGTGGGGGTGGGGGAACAGCAGAGACAGACCATTTTTTTGTGGTGGCTTCTTAACCCCAGCACATATCATAATACCTCCTTGCGCTGAGTTAGGCACTGACTTCATTAATGCCAGAAGCACATTTATATAGGTATTCCTTCTGGTGGTATGGCTAGCAACTTATCTAAACTTTTTTCCCTTCTATGACTTTTGTTCCTGTCCTCCTACAAAACCTCCGTTGGGGTTCACCTAACAGCTTCCCTTTGATCTGGTATCATTAAATGGATGCTAGAGTAGCACATAGGCTGGCTGCCATTTTTCTCTTATTCTTCCTATGTGACCAGCCCACCACTCTTTCCAAACCTTCATATCTTTGATGATATCTATCATAAGATCTTATATTTAAAAGAGACCTTAGAAGTCATGGAGTCTAGTCATCCTGTTCTTCATTTAGACAATTCATCATTCATGTAGTTCAATTCATTCTAACCCTTTCATTCTACAATTGAGGAAACTGAGGCCCAGTGGCTTTCCCAACATTACACAGCAAATTAGGGACTGAGTCAGGACTAGAATCCTAGTCTCCTAACTATAAGATTTGTGTTCTTTCTGTTATACGTGAGCATTGGATCCAAATGTCGGTCTGTGTCTTTGAGTATATTGGTTTTCATTTGCTTGACTACAGAAATGAAATTTCTGTCATGAAAAAAATCTGACCTCTTAATACAAGTTAGTCCACTGCAAAATCAAATGTCATGATTTGCTGCTTTTAAATATGTTTCTTGTCGAGCTGTTTCGCTCGTGTCCAACTCTTTGTGACCCCATCTGGGATTTTCTTGGCAAAGATACTGCAGTGGTTTGCCATTTCCTTCTCCAGCTCATTTTACAGATGAGGAAACTAAGGCAAACAGGGTGAGGTAACTTGCCCAGGGTCACACAGCTAGTGTCTGAGGCCAGATTTGAACTCATAAAGATGAGTTTTCCTGATTCCAAGCCTAGTGCTCTATCTTCTGTGCCACCTAGCTGCCCCTTAAATGTGTATAGGGTTACAAAAATAGAGACTGCATATCATAAAGCCACAGAGGCTAACCAGTATATTTTTCTTTCCCATAGAACTACCTCTGCAAATTCTTTTGCTGCTCATATCATTTTGAGTCAAAACAACTCTAGACTTAAAAGCCACACTCTGCCTTATTCTGACCAAGTGTTATTTTAATGTCAGGATTTGCTATGAGCAAGGTAAACCCAGTACATATCCTGTTTCTATGAATAGGACATCCATTCTTCCGAGAACAAAATGCATCTTTCACCTGTATTCCTGTATGTTTTATCTTTAATGCCTCAATACTCCACCCCCAACATATACACACTCTTTCATCATAGCTAAATTCTACTCAAAGACCTGAAATCTATATTAAAATATACTGTTTTCCACAAAGAGGCCACTTAGTATGTTAATGGTACCTCTTCATTTTCGAGAACTCTGCTTAAACTCTTCCCTTACTCTAAATTAAATCACACACACAAAGTTACGGAAATGAATAATTAAAATATTTGCAATTTGTGAAACAAATTACATCACTAATGACTCCAAAATTAATAATCACAGAACAAAGGGAAGAGTGTATCGAGAAGGTGACAGCAAAAAAAATGAATCTCTGGGCCAACACACCACTCTTAGGATTTTAATTTGGAGTGCCCCACTCCTAGCTATCTATTCTTATTGCACATCCATCAGGTTCCTGATGAATATGAAGGACCTCAGTATATCATGCCACCAGATCGCTGGGTTGGGATAACAATGGGAAGAGGGTTTTGGAGGCTTTGAGAAGGTGGAAGGAAATGGAATATGACAGGTTGTTTTCTTTTCTTTTCATCCTTCTTGATTATTTGCCTCTAATTACACTCACCAGTGTTGTAATTACTTTTTCTCACTGATACAAATCCTTCCTCATGCTCATATGCCCATATATAAATTTAAATGCTAGCACTTAATGTTGCATTAAGGTAGCATGTAATGAAACACTAACAATTTTTTTTTCTATCATTCAGGTCCTCTTCTACCAACTTGTACCACCTGCATTTATTCTTACATTTTTATCTAGCTCCCTAATCCCATCCTCTTTTGTGCAATTGAAGAATATTTCCTCTTTCCTATTATGTACTGTTTATGTCTTTGTAAGAATGGTTTGCTTTTATCTTTCCCTGATAGGAAAGTGTTACCACTTGAATGGTTTCTGGTCTTGGGTAAATAATACACCCATCACAGGGATGAAATTACCATTCATTGAAATCATTTCAAGTTCATTTGCATTGTAAGATACCTAATCCTGCATCTAGGTATAGATTTAAATGGGGTTAACAAATTATTAAAATTGGTGCTGTATTATCTTTTCAAAATTTTCCAGAGGCTTCATGAGCTGTCTCTTGAATATTATGTAGCTTTATATTTTCTTAGACTTTTATATTCTACATCATGAGAGGGGAACATACTTGTTTTAAGGTAACATAAGGAACTGCTTGCATTGACATGAATCAAGTGATTATATAAATAACCATTTCAATATGGGGCAAAGGGTACATTCAATGACTGTTATGTTTTCAGTATGCATATTAGTGTTTACAATACACAAGAGCACATGAAGATATTAATCTTTTATATGTGTAGTTACTGGTATTTATGTGCATCATTATCAAGTGTTATATGCAATCATTTTATGGCTTTGAGATCACCCATTCAGATGTACTTTGGTTAAGCTCCTATTTGTTTAAGATTGTGGCTTGATATATACAGCAATGCTTTTTTTTTTT
Source organism: Phascolarctos cinereus (assembly GCF_003287225.1). NCBI lineage: Eukaryota > Metazoa > Chordata > Mammalia > Diprotodontia > Phascolarctidae > Phascolarctos > Phascolarctos cinereus. The sequence continues at coordinate 54,118,260 of NW_027555514.1, read as the reverse complement.
AATCTGTAGTAATTCATAGGTCAGAACCCTATATGCATGCCTTGGATACAGATATTCTAAATAGTTAAAAAAAATTTTTTTGTCTGTAGCTAGCATTTGACTGGTCTTTTCAGATTAAAAGCTAAAAAGAAGCAGATATATGAAATTTATTTAGAAATACTTCTTGCAAAGCTTTATCATACCAGTGGGCATCCTTATTGCCATCTTTCCTGATTTTTATTTGAAAATGAATTGTAACCCTGCATGGTTTATCTTACTTTTTGTGGTTCAGTCTCAAATCCCATTCATTCTGTTCTTGGAAGTGGGATTTACAGGCATTTGGCTCCTATGTCCCACCAATTTTTTCAAAGTACATTTCAAGATCTGATGACTTGTAAGCTGTGTCCAGACCTAATTCTAATACTTTTAGCTCCCACTTCTGGCCTCCCTTAAGCAGAAATAATCTCACTTCTGTTGGTTTTAATTTCTCCATCTGCAAAATGGGGTGAAAGTGAAATAGGCAAATCACCAGTTTCAGGGGTATGATGCAATGGTTGGTAATGACCTACCCCTTCAAACATCAAATAACACTGTTCTGTAATGTACTTGGGTAGCTAGGTGGTCCAGTGGATACAGTACCAAACCTGGAGTCAGGAAAACTCATCTTCGTGAGTTCAAATCCAACCTCAGATACTGACTAGTTCTGTGAACCTGGGCAAGTCACTTAACTCTGTTTGCCTCAGTTTCCTCATCTGTAAAATGAGCTAGAAAAGGAAATGGCAAACCACTCCAGTATCTTTGGCAAGAAAACTCCAAAAAGGGTCATGAAGAGCTGAACACTGAAAAAGCAACTGAACAACAACAGTTATGTTGACTATCTATGTTACTGTCCTGTTCCTCTGGTAGCTCCTTGAGGTCAAGAATTATTTCTTGGATTAAAATGTATATTTCCTTCAGTGCCTAGAGCAGAGCTTTAGACATAACTCAAGTGCTTACTGTTTGCTGTGCTGTTCTGTATGGCTCAAGAGATTTCCTGTCTTCCTTTAAGATTCAGCTCAGGCACCATTTTCTACATAATGTCTTTCCTGATCTCTGCAACTTCGATTACCCCCTAAACTACCTTGTATTTAACTACTTTATGAACGTATTGATATTTATTCACTTTATATTGATATTGCATATATTTTATATGTATTTGTTATTTCCTGCAATAAAATACAATTATATTCATTGCAAGTAGGTACTGTTTCATTCTTTATAGTTGTGTCCCTAGCACCTGGTGCAGTACCTAGCAAATAGTAGGTGCTTAAATGCTTATTGATTGATTTGTGCTGTGTTTTAAGATTTTAAAGTGTAGTTGAACGCCTGGGCAGGGAGGAATTTTGCTTTTTGGGATGCATGTTACCAACACTCGATTATTTGCTTGATGACAATACAAAGTACACATTCCCAAAAGTGCTGGGGAAGAACTGGACTTTAGACAAATATAATTCAGCAAAAACAAACAGACAAACCCTGCCTTCAACAAGCTGACAGTCTAAGGGGAAAGACAATGCACAAATGACTATATACAAACAAGATATACACAGCATAAATTGGAGACAGTCTTAGAGGGAAGGCCCTACCTAGTATTGTTATGGTGGATTGCAAGAGTTATTGCAACAAGTGGAATTTTAGCTAGGTCCTGAAAGAAGCCAGGGAAGCCAGGAAGTAGACACAAGGGTGGAAGAAATTCCAGTCATTGGGGACAGTCAGAAAAATTCACACTCCAAAGAAGGAGTGTAGGTGTTCAAGGAATTCCAAGGAGGCCAATGTCAATGGATCAGTCCTTTGTAATGGAAGTGGACTAAAATAACATCATTATGTCAGGGTCAAGGTACAGTTGTCTGACTGTGGCTGATCAGACCAATACAACAGAATAGTCCACAGGATCATAGAGTATGTGGAGGGGAGTAAGGCATAAAAGACTGGAAAGGTAGAAAGGGGATAGGCTATGAAAGACATTAAAAGCAAAAAAAAAAAAAGGACTTTATATTTGATCCTGGAAGTACTAGGGAGCCACTGTGTATTTGTACTTCAAGTGATTTTGAATATACTTAACTAGTTTTCTGAAGTTGGGTAGAGTCTATATACTTATTTACATATAGGTACAGATGGCCATAATATACACTTTGGACCATTCTTGTTATGATTGTAGTGATGTTGCTGACAAGGTTACCATTCCTGTGCATGATCGTGACAGTAAACTTCAGCATGACCTGTGCTGATTCCTCCACCAATGCCATTCAGAATCTGCCCTTGGGGTGGCAGCTGCTCTTATTCTGGCATGGCCTGCCTATTTATGGTTCTGTGTCTTCACCTCACAGACTGCATGATACTTTTGACTTACAAGGGAAAACAAAACAACAAACCTAACTTACCAAAATTCTGATGGTTGCCTGCCAAGATGATCTATTTGCTGCTAGGCTTCCCAACAGTGTCCTTGTAAATGTTTCTCTGGCTTGGAATTTTCCCACAGTCAAATAGCAGCTGGTTTGGTACTCTGCCTTTATCCATTCATCTTCATATGGCCGACTTGTCAAGACCATGGGTTAATTCCTGAAGGACCTGTCTGTGCTCTAGGACCTCATTGCTGGTATCTTCCCCCACCCTATTTTCTTTTGGGGGTTCCAGGTTTTAGATGATGATGATAGTGATAACTAACATTTAAGTAGAACTTAGTATGTGCCAGGCACTGTGCTAAAGCACTATACAATTATTTCCTCATTTGATCCTCACCACAACCCAGGGAGGTGGGTCCTACCATTATCTCCATTGTACAGTTGAGGGAACTGACTTAAACAGAGGTTAAATGACTTGCTTAGGGTCTCTCCTTTACTAAGTGTCTGAGGATGCATTTGAACTCAGGTCTTCCTGACTCCTTGCTCAGCACTCTACCCACTTCACTGCCTAGAATAAATAGGAAATGATTAACAGAGGGAAAGCACTGGAGATTTCCTGTAGAAGGTGGGATTTTAGTCAGGACTTAAAGGAAGCCTGGGAGGTTATTAGTTGGAGCAGAGGATGGGAGCCAGAGAGAATGCCTAGAGCTGAGAGATAGAGTGTCTTGTTCATGAAACAGCCAGGAGGCCAGGGTCACTGGATTAGGATTTTACATATTAACTTGGCTCTACAATGTCTAACCTTAATGTCCAAGTCTTCTGAGAAGTCAGACCAGGCTTGGGCCCATTGTGTCATTGGCATTGTGTTCCCTAAGAGCAACAGAGAAGCTGCTGCAGTCTTCTCCCTGGGCTGCCAGCCAGCTCTGGCAAAAAAGATTCAAGACCTCCAGACATCTTGGAGGTCACCTCCAAGACTGGACATAATCATCACAGGATAGTTTTTCATTTACCTAGGAACATGAAAGAACAAACAGAAATGAGGTATCCCAAACCCAAGCTCCATCTTGCCTAGGCAGGATGTATGCATTATCTATCATGGAAATGACAACAGGAATGGTGGTGTGGCTAGTGGGGTAGAGTTAGGTAACGCTCTTTCCCCCTTTCCCCATTACTGTCTTAAAGGAAGCTTGGAATGGTCTTGATACTATGAGTAGCCCAAAGTGAAGAGAGCAGTGATAGTGGGGTCGCTTCCTCTGCAACATCCACTACAACTTTCTGCTCCGTGGCCAAACAGGGCAATAACTCAGCATCTAAAATGACTGAGCCAGATACCTGTAGAAGCTGGCTGCAGAGCCCCTCCCTTTAGAGAGACCCAGACATGTTTCATGGGATCAGTCAGTCAATAAGCATTTTATTAAGTGCTTACTATGTGCCAGGCGGGCAGCGAGGTGGTGCCATAGTGAATAGAATGCTGGACCTAGAGTCAGGAAGACCCATCTTTCTAAGTTCAAATCTGGCCTCAGACACTTACTAGCTCTGTGATCCTGTTGGCCTCAGTTTCCTCATCTGTAAAATGATCTGGAGAAAGGAAATGGAAAACCATCTAGTGCCTTTTCCAAGAAAACCTCACATGGGGTCACAAAGAGTCAAGCATGACTGGATTGACTGAACAACATGTGCGAGGTACTTTGCTAAGTGCCAGGGATACAAAAAGAGGCAAAAGATAGTACCTGCCTTCAAGGAGCTTACAATCTAACAGATGGTCTCTACAAGTCAATTCAATCCTTATGTTTTCTCTGGAGACCTTTGGCTATGTGTTGGGGTTGTTGGAGAAAGCTGTTCCAAAATTCATTTTCTTCAATGAAATTTAGCAAACATTTATAAAGCACCTACCATGTTGAAGGCACTTTGTTAGGCTCTGGAGATACAAAGACCAAAATGAGACATTTTGCATGTTGTCATTCAGTGACCCTGTGGACCATAGCACCCTGATACGTCCACAGGATTTTCTTGGCGAATATACTGGACTGGTTTGCTATTTCCTTCTCCAGTGGATTAAGGCAAACAGGATTAAGTGACTTGCCCAGGGTGAGAAGCTAGTAAGTATCAGAGGTCATATTTGAACTCAGGTCTTCCTGACTCTAGCCCAGCACTCAATCCACTGAACCATCTAGCTGCCTCCCACATATTGCATATAAACCAATAAATGCAAGGTAGCTTGAAGAAGAGGGATAGTACTAATAACTAGCGGGAGGTGGATTAAATTAGGAAAGGCCTCACAAGGATATGGACAACCAAAAGTGAACTTTGAAGGGAGAGAAGGAGGTGAAGAGGAAGTGCCTTCCAGATATGGGGAGCAAACATGAAATTATATGGTTTTTGTTTTTTTTTTAAGTAGCTTTGGGTCCTTTTTTCTGATTTATGGTCTAATCCCAGTTACTTCCATTATTTTCTTGCCTGATCTGATAAAAATGCTATTTCTGGTTAAGTGCTGCAAGATGTGGCAATCACTCTCATGACTAAATATTTATTTGCCTACTAAGAGCCTTGAGTAGTGCCATGTTGCCAGTGGGTGCTCAGTAAATATTAATTGATGGCAGCACATGCCTGAGTGGGAGGTATCCACTTAGGATCAGCTGAACTTTTAGAAAGTGGCAGGGAAGATAAAGAGAGAACAAAAGAAGTGGGAAGGAAATGAGACAAAGGTGAATGCTTGGCTTTGCTGAGGCCAAAAACCATTAAGGGGGTAAGGAATGGTAAATGCTAAAGAAAAGACACAAGAAAGAAGGTGGAGTGAAATAGCCCACTGGCAAAAGGCCAGCCCCCCCTTATAAAAACTGGATCCCAAAGCCCATTTCCAAGACTAACACCAAGAAGGAGAAGAGAAAGAAAAAGAGTATTCTGAGGAGGCCTGGAGAAAACCAAATATTGTTTTAATTGACACATTTTCTATTATTATATACATATGAAGAGGATGAGTAATATGCCATATCAGATGGGTTACTCAAACTGTCAGAACAAGAGCTAAAGCATGAGTACTTTCTGAGTGAAACTTCTGAGGCCTCAGAGCCACCCAAAATGTTCTTGAGGGAACTAGGAATAGGCTTAACCCACAAGGCAGCCCACAAAGTACTTGGAGGATAACTAAGGGAGCTGATTCCAGGCTACTTGATGAGGATATTTCTGGATGGAAGCGTTGGGGTAGAGGAGAACTATCATTTAAATGGGCAGTATATCAATGGATCTTATCATTCCTGTCAAGTTTCTCGTCTTACTTCCCCCACTTGTTTTTGTAGTTCAGTCATTTTTTTCAGTCCTCTCTGACTCTCTGTGACCCTATCTGGGATTTTCTTGGCAGAGATACTGGAGTAGTTTGCCATTTCCTTCTACAGCTCATTTTACAGATGAGGAAACTGAGGCAAACAGGGTTAAGTGACTTGCCTAGGGTCACATAGCTAGAAAGTGTCTGAGGCCAGGTTTGAATTTAGGAATATGAGTCTTCCTGAATCCAGGCCTAGCACCTAGCTGCCCACTTCCCTCAGTTGAATCCAGGTGCTGATTGCAATGGTAGGTTGAAGACAGTTTTACTGAAAACTGCAATCAAGGTGCTCTTCTCATCTTGCTGTCTATGCCATCACCAATTTGTCCTTCACACTGCTGCCAGAATATTCTTGCATATTTGGTCATGTCACAACTCTAAAATTTTCAGTGCTTCCCTAAAGTTCCAAACTCCTTTGCCCGGCTTATTAAAGACTATCTACAATCTGGCTCCACTTTATGTTTCCAATATTATCTCATGTCATTTTCCCTCCAAATAACTTGATATTCTGGCCAACTCAGCATACCCAGTGCCTCCTGGGACATGACCTGTGTGGATTCTCTCCTTCTAATGTCCTCATTGCCTTAAAGGTCCTTTCCCCCCTTCCTTCATTACCTGTTGAATTTCTACCTGCCTGTGAGCCCAACTCAAATGCTGTCTATTTCATGAAACATTCCACCTTCACCCAGCATTGTAATCACTTTAAGTGAAAGGATTTAAGTACCCAAAGGGCCAAAAGGCAAATCTGTGAACTGTTAGGAGTTGGAGATACAAATACAAGATGGTATAGTACCTGCCTCCAAGAAGCTTACGTTCTAATTGGGGAACTAAGACACTTAACGGCAGTGGTAGCCAAGGAAGGGAGTTTTGGTGTGGGACATCACTGGGATAGTAAGTGGAGCCATAGTGTAGTCAATTGTTACATCTTTTCATGGTAGTGTTGATCTGATTACTATTCCCTGACTAAAAGGTATGCATATGGGAGGAGGTGGGGGGGGTGGAGCAGGAAAGGGGGCACCTAAACAGTGATAGGGCATATGATAATATGCCCTTTGGTGGATGGGATACCCCTGGGAGGCATAGTCTGGGGCCAGTTAGATATAGGGGGTTAGGTAAGTTTGTACTCTCTCACTCTGCCGTCCCCCCTTAGAGCTAATATAGCATTTCATTTTGCTTCTCTGTAATACATTTTTCATGTAACACTCAGTATTATTTTTCTGTGATGGTGTCTTTCTTTTTTCTTTTTTTTGGCTAGGCAATGGGATTAAGTGACTTGCCCAGGGTCACACAGCTAGTAAGTGTTATGTGTCTGAGGCCAAATTTGAACTCAGGTCCTCCTGAACCCCGGGGGCCGGTGCTGTATCCACTGTGCCATCTAGCTGCCCCTGATGGTGTCTTTCTTTACTAGACTATAAGTTTCACAAGGGTAGGGATTTTTGTCTTATCTAAACTTTGTATCTCTCCCTCCCCACTCCCTGAGGATGTAACAGTGATCTGTACATAGTAGGTACTGAATGTTTTCTGAATGAATAATACCTCTAAGGCCCTTTCAAAATCTTCAAACTGCTTTCAGATGTGAGGGTACTAAATTGATAAACAAAACTTGAGTTTGGTATGAGCAAAAGAGGGAGGACAAAAGAGATAATGACCCAGATCAGACTGGCTCATAGGGCAATACAGCTTTAACCTCCTCCACTCTCACTGGAGGAATACCGAATAGTCTGAAGACCTTTTCTATGGATCTAGTTCCAAAACTGCTGTTCCCAACAGTATCCCTTTTATCCCTCTATACCCCCTCCCTTTTTCTACCACCTGTATAGTCTTGGCAATACTCAGGCTTTGTAGATTTATTTTGGTTGATGTTTTAAAGAAAAGCCTCTTTATATACTCCCACATTTTTTTTTAAAGAGGGGTATTTTCCAGGAAAGTATTCATGAGAAAATATATTGGGGCCAAGAGTAACAGAAGAATCTTGTATCTGCTCAAAAGACCATGCACACAGAAATTATATTTGCATGCATGCATCCATGCAAGTAAAAACACCATTGGAAAAGAAAGAGACTAGAAGAGATAAGGAGGAATATTTCTAAGTTGTAAGAACAGTGGTTTTGTCAGCAGCCAGGCAGGAAGATAAGGTGACCCAGCCCACCCCAGTGCCTGCTGGCCTTACTGTTTAGTTCTGATTCTCCCAGGAAAGAGGAAAAGGAGTTGCTGACATTTCTGCTTAAAAGAATCAATGAATCTTTGTTTCCCTGTCTGTTTGTTTGACCTTATTGTGTTATGGAACAGGGAAAAAACTCCCCAATAAAAGTGGTCAGGGTGAGGGAGGCAAGGTGCAAAGCGGAGGGAACAAGGTTTTTCCTACATCACAGGTAAGATCACAGACTTCTGATCATCGCCAGGAGGTTATTATTTGGTGGTGGTGATCTTATTTGCTCCTGATTCTAATTTGGGATTCTTGGCTTGCTGTAATAAGTCACCATCTTCTCAGCCGTCATTCCCGTATTGACAAGCAAATGTCATCCACATTTGATTGACGTCCATTGCTCCTGAATGCAGAAGTACGCTTTAGGAATCAATGCTGCTTATTTATTTAAAGCTGCTTTTGGTGTGTCCTGTGTATTCGTTGGTGGGATAACTTGCTTAATATCCACTCTGGGGACTTTTCCATTAATATTACAAATTCAGACTTCTTTGACCTTATACTTAAAGCTGCCCATTCTTCCCCATCCCTTTCTCATTTCCCTTCCTCTTCACCCCTCCCCCAATACACATGGGAAATCTGCTATGGAAACTACATATCTGTATCTGTATCAGAGAGAGACCTTTCCAGAGCCCTGTGATATACTGCTTTGTCTGAGGACTTCTAAATGCAGTTTGCCAGGCAGTCACTTTCTTAGGGACTGGAATTCTTTTAAGAAATGAAATCCATGGACAAAAGAAACACTCAGTAGTCTGACTCGAATGCATGTGTATATGTGTGTGTATATATGTATATGTATATGTACATATACATATATATACACACATATACACATACATACATGTATATGTGTATGTATATATATATGTGTCACCCTCTTTCCAGAAAATGTTGGGCTTGATTTGATCACTGTTTCCAGAGCATGCGGAAAGACAAACCTGTCCCATATATGTAAAATGTTTGGCCTTTATGGCAGGTATGACTTAACTCCCAACTACAATGAGTTACTTTAACTCCCCTCAGTAAGTTTAGTATGCTAACTTTCTTGCTAGAAACAAAGTTCCTTCATTTTAAGAAGCCTATCAGGAAAACCAGGTGCTTTCAAAAGAACTTTCATTTGTGCCATTTAAAAATTCTAAAGGGCTGTGCTTATATTGAAAAATAAAATGGTTATTTCACATAACACTTGATGGGTAATGGGAGCCAGGCCTTGGTGAATTATTGTTGGTCCAAGCCCTTCCACCTCCATTATTCAGATGCTGCTCCTGGTAGAGGAAACCGAGGGCAAAGACAGGAATGACCCTTTGGTCCAGGTTCAGTGACTTGGAAAGCTGTCGTGTCCCTCCCAGCCCCCCTCCCCTCCCCAAGTAAGAGAGATGTCATCACTCAGGTCCAGCAAGGGGAGTGTTTGGGATTTCACTGTTCATCCTTTTGAGGAGAAAGAAAAAAAGGGAAAAAATCCCCACATTGTCAGAGTAATGCCAAACTCCCTATGAGTGGGAAGAGTAGAGCAGATGCTGGAATGTGATGCCAAAGCGGCTCCCCTTCCTCTGTGCCTTGGGTGCCTATAAATTGCTCGGGCGCGTTTGTCAGCCTCCTCTTCTCCTGGCAGGTGGCATCGGAGCAGAATCCTGCTCTCAGTCTCTCTGTGTGCCCGGCAGAGAAGCGCTCCTCTCCTCGCTAGTGCTTGCTCTTCGCTTCCACGTCGCAGCTTTCTAGTGCCTCGAAGGGGAGTGGGAGAAGGAGGCAAGGGGTCGCCGCCTCTCCTCGCGGCTCCAGCACTGCGTCTGCTGCTGCTGCTCCTTCCAGGCAATTGGCTTTGCACGCTCCAGGAGTTGCACGGCTGAGCTCGCGCTCTCAACCCTGTGTGCGCCTATTTGGAGTTGTGCTTGGGGGAAGAAGCGGGAGGGGGTAGGTTGGAAAGAAGGATCTCCAGGAGAAGAAAACGCGACAGGAAAGGGGGGAGGAAAAGCAACTTCAGACGGAAAGTTGATTCGAACTGGCATAGTATGCAAAAGAGGGGAGAAGTCGATGACTAGCAGCAGCATAAAAGTGTGAGAGGCTTCAGTGGTACCCAGGAGGCGGGCGGTTCCTCTCTGCCCCGCGATCCCTCTCCCTGGGCTGCTGCAGCGGCTGCAGCGGCGGCAGAAGCTTCACTAGCAGAGGCGGCAGCGGCGGCGGCAGCAGCAGTAGTAGCGGCAGCAAGCAGCAGCAGCCACAGGTGCGAAGGGGCGAAGGGGCGCAGAGCAGGCGAGAGGGCGCCCTCGTCACCCTTCCCCCCTCCCTCCAACCTCAGCCACCCCTCCCCATACAGCTTGGGACTTCAACTCAAGTCACCTTTCTCCCGCCCTCTCGCCCTCCCTCCCCAGCAGTAGCCACAGCAGGGAGGAGGAAGAAGAAGAGGAGGAGGAGAGCTGCCGGACGCTTGGCGGCCCTAGGGAGTTGGGGGTTCGTAGGGGGTCGTTTTCGGCTCTGAGGAGGTCCCCGCCCAGCCTTCAAAATTTTGTCCAAAAGCAGACAAGAGGATCGCCCCGCGCTGAGCCGGTTGGTGGGCAGCAGGAGGCGCCTGATTGCCGCCGGGGCCCTGGGGGTGGTGATGGTCCTGCTGCTGGTCATCCTCATCCCGGTGCTGGTGAGCTCGGCGGGGACGTCGGCGCACTACGAGATGCTGGGCACCTGCCGCATGGTCTGCGACCCCTACGGGGGCACCAAAGCTCCCAGCACGGCAGCGACCCCCGACCGGGGCCTCATGCAATCGCTGCCCACCTTCATTCAGGGCCCCAAAGGCGAAGCCGGCCGGCCGGGCAAAGCCGGGGCCCCGCGGACCTCCCGGAGAGCCCGGGCCGCCGGGTCCCGTGGGGCCGCCCGGAGAGAAGGGGGAGCCGGGCCGTCAGGGCCTGCCGGGGCCCCCCGGGGCTCCGGGGCTCAACGCGGCCGGGGCCATCAGCGCCGCCACCTACAGCACCGTACCCAAAATCGCCTTCTACGCGGGCCTTAAGCGCCAACACGAAGGTTACGAGGTCCTCAAGTTCGACGACGTAGTCACCAATCTGGGCAACCACTACGACCCGACCACGGGCAAGTTTACCTGTTCCATCCCAGGCATCTACTTCTTCACCTACCACGTCCTGATGCGCGGGGGGGATGGCACCAGCATGTGGGCTGATCTCTGCAAAAACAACCAGGTGAGAAAAGAAAGTGGGGTCGGGGAGAGGGGGGACTTCGAGGGAAGGGAGGAGGGGGAAGATAGAGGAGATCTGCGAAATCAAGTTGGGGGGTGGGGTAATGGAAAAGGAAGTGGGGAAGGGGAGACGTAACCAGGACTCAGGAGTGAGACGGCTGGAGGGGACACCGCCTCACCGAGGGCTCCTAGGATTGGGAAAGGGGTGGAATTTTTCCGTCGGCGGTAGACTACGGGTCAGCTTGTAGAGGGCGGTCCCAGACTGCTCAGCTCCTCCACCCCCAACCTCCAAGCCCAGGAGAGGTCAGATCCAGGAACATTCCGAGGGGCGGGAGTGCGCGTGGTGTTGTTCCCCCAAGGGTGAAAAAGTTGGGACCTGTATCATCTGGAAGAAAAGGGACGAATGGGGCTAGAACCTACAAGACAAGCTGGCTCTCCCGGGAACTGGAGGCTGTCAACCCTAGAGGAGAAAGCTAAGTCCCAAGAAGATGCTGAGAGCAGGGGAGCGCAGGAGATTGACGGGTTCCTGACCTGGTGGCCAAAGGACCCACGTTGCCTCCTAGGACAAAGGAAGGGAGAGGGCTCTTTAAGTGTGAAAAATTAGAGCCCCTACTTCCGGGAGAGGAAGGAGAAAGGACGAGACCAGGGATGTTTCTGGGACGAAGAAAAGTAGAAAGGCCAGAAAGTCCGTGGGGGGCTCAGCACCGCGGGACGCAAGCAGAGTAGCGCACGTTGCACTAAGCTACCCCGCCCGGCCTGTGCCCTGGACACCAGAGGAAGAACTTCGTCCCCTCCCAGTCTCCTGCCGGGGCCCAGGGCTAAGGCCAGTGGAGCGCAGGTCTTCCTCCCTCCCACGCGAAGCTGCGTTAGGAGTGGGAGTAGAAGAGCCCAGGAAGACAGAGCGGCCTTACCCACGCACAGAGGCAGAAGAGTCTTCGGGGAATTGGGTTCGCACTTGGCCCGGGCGAACTCTGGTGCTTCCAGCGCTTCTCGCTCTCACTCCAGTAGTGAACTGCTGCTGTAAACGGAAATCGTGCGCAGTCCCGTGCTTGGAGACAGAAAACAATGCTGTAATCCTCTTTTCCAAGACTCTTTAAGGAACGCAGCCACTACGGCGCTTTTAAAATACGCGCCTGCCTCCCTCCCAGTCAACTCATTCAGAGGCTTTGCAACACCCCGCTAGGTGTCTCGTCTTGAGAAAAGTCACGATGCTAATTGGGTGGCAATTAATGGGGACTCTCTACTTCCCCTAGGTTAACTGTTCTGGCATGGTTTGGAACCCCCTTTTACTCAAAGTAGGGCTTCAGGTTACCCTTTCTCCTCTCTCCCCTAACCACTAGAGCCCTTTCTTCGATTAATTTCCCCCTACAGCCCCACAAAAACAAAAGCCAGATGATAGACACCTAGATCTCAATCCTTTCCAAAAGGGCTTGGGTGCTCAAAAAGGACAAAGGCCTTTTTCTTTAAGGTGACTTCAGGGCCCAAGGAATAGAAAAAGAGGCAAACTGCCACCAGGAGGCACTGCCTGGGATGCGTATTATAATTATTATGAATGAAAATAATGTTAAAATAAATAACATTTTCCTCTGATTCCCTGGATAGTTATAGGTAGGTTGCTGAAGGCGACATAACTCAGTGTAAGAAAATAGGTCTTTTAGGGTGTTATGATACCCTAAAAGGTATATTTACATTTATAACAACCAATCAGTAGGCATTTTTTTAAAGCACTTATCTCCTAAATGGAAGTGTGATAGGTAGAATAAGTGGAGGTAACAGGAAAAAAAAAACCATTAAAACATTGCATTTTTAGTTTTTGGGTTTTTTTGCCTCAGAATCCACTTAATCTATAGAACATTACATTGGCATGAATTCACAAGTTTCAGTTCTATGGACACAAATTAAGTTTTAAGCAAAGTACGTAATGGATTATTCATGGATGTAATAAGATTCGGTTTTTATTAAAATGTTTTAAAATTTACTTTTTAGAGATCTGGCAGTAGAACAGAAAACAGAGAACTAATCCATTTAAAATAGTTGAAATTTGATTTTTAACCTACTAAGCCTGTGTATTTTATAGTGGTTTCATTAAAACCTTTCCCCCCTTCCAAAGGCTAATTACTTTGGCGTTTTTAATTATTACATTGGTGGAGTTTCACAGATAGAGGCCTCTTTTGTACAGTCAGAAAGAGAAGGCAAAACAGATAGCCAGGCTCTGTGTATGTCGATGTGTAGAATGTGTAATGCTTTAAATCATTTAGATTTGTTAATTCTGCAAGATGTATGCAACAGGTAATTCTAAAAAGAAAAAAAATCCATATAGTTGTAAGCAGATTACTGTAGATTTAGAGCATGGTTCTGAAATAATTGAATCCTGTTGTAGAGTTCAGGTTATTGGCAGAAAATGTGATAGGAATTCCACAAACATATTCTTCCTTCATTCACCCCCTTTGAAATTATACAGCATTCTGATAATTTCTTAGAACCATTTTCCATACTATCCCCTTTTTCGATATGACCTAATTTATGTCTGTAGAACTGAAACTTGCAAATCCGTATCAGTGTCATGTTCTATGGGTTAAGTGGATTTTGGGAGGCAAAAAGTAATAATAATAAAATAAACAAAAAATGCAATGTGTTCCGGAGAGAAAGGCTACTGTACCAGAGTCTTATAAGAGCCATTTCATTTATGCTGTGTATTGGATGCAGGATCACAGAAGGAAACATCAAAGGCCAGTAAATTAATCTGAAATGCCACTTAACCTTTTGTTTATGGTTCCTCAGAAGTACTATGAAAATGAAATTATGAGAACTTCAATAACAATTAATTAAATTAGCAAATGTCTGCCATAAATATTGTCTTTAATGATAAACCTTTAATAATAAGATGATGATAACTCATTTTTACTTTGATAAACTTACCACTAAGAAGGATATGGCTGGGGTTTTGTTGTGGTTGTCTCTCCAAATAAGCTTAAATTTATTTTTACGTTTTGTCTCTTTTGTTCTTTAGGATAGGCTAAGACTGAAATTATTCAAAGTGAAGTAAAAAAAAAACCAGAAAAAATCCTTGTATACCCTTCAATTAAACAGGAAACCTCGAGAGTAAAAGATTGCTATTCTATTGAAAGTACTACTTCTGCTTTTTAAACCACAATAAACTAGCCAGTGAAAGCAGAAAAAGATCAGAAATGGATAATTTAATAATACAGATATTTTTCTTTCCTTAGAATTTAACTTAAGTACCTGATCTTATCTTTAAGATGACTCTTTTTGTGGGGAGATAGTTATTGTTGTGATTACTATAGTATATTTGTTATCTTTTTAAGGACTTTGGGAAATACTGGAAGACAAAAGCAAATTCTTAGGTAGAATGCAATATAGAAAAGATGGTGGATTGCATTCAGGGATACACTGGTGATAGTGGGTTAAACGTGAAGAAAGCATCACATTCCCTGAGAAAACAGCCAAATCAGTGTACATTTAGGAATTCAAAATCATCTATAGGGTGAATATATTACCCTTGACAATCTGAGAGCTTCCAGAATTGCTGAAGTCACAGAGCTGGCTCCTATGGGTTTGCAGTTTCCAGGTCCCATTATACCTTTGCAATATGATGAGGTGGGCAGGTGTATTAAATGGTATCAAGTATACTAGAGAATGATACTTGTTTAATTTGGAAGGTCTTGTAGCAGAGTATTTTAAAGTCTTATGGGATTCTTCTCAGACATTAAAAAGAAATTGCACTGGCTTTTCCAAACAAAGGAAGGGCAATCTGTAAGGGGTAAAATGCTGGAAGGCGGGATCAAACTAATGCATTTACAGGATTTTGTGGGGATACACAACTGAATAGAAATTGCTGTATATCTTAGGGACTGTTGCCTATAAATCATATCATTTTAATAGAGAAAATGATTTCTTAGCCCTGTAATGCCCTTCTAGAGGATGCACTTAATGTTTAAACCAACAAACTGCCAAATATACTTAAGCATATCACCCCAAATATAAAATGTTATGTAAATCCTATTAACAGCTGTTAATTATATACTGGATTTCTAAATACATGAATGGATTTTTTTTTCTGTCCAATAGTACAGAGAATTATTATGGAATTTATTTTTCACCATCCATTAAAACCTAGTCTTTTTGGTTTTTGTTTTTAACATCTGTTCCAAATAGCAATATCCTATAGGTGTTTTTTTTTTTCTTTCTGGGGAATAATGACTAGATGGAGTTAATGACTCGGGATGATCAGCTCCTTCCAACTGGTAATTAATTCCCAAGAAATGTTCTGTGGTTCAATTGTTATTATTTAATGGTCAAAACAGATCATGCCACTCAATTGGTGTGTATATTTGAGTGAATATTCCTAAAGTATAATCGTATGCTATATTGCCATCATCATAAGAAATATAAGTGGTGCAAGTTTGTATAGTGTTAAACAGTTCTACTGCCTTTAAGCTCTTCTTACTCTTTGGTATGTGACACCTAGAAAGATTTCTACACCCCCCCCACTCCCTTCCTTACTCAAATTACCTTTTGAGTTCAGCAAGGTCAAAGAGGTTTCTCCTCTTTTAACATTTCAGCATTAATGTGGTATCATCCCACATGAAAATTTAAATCTGAAAATCTATCATTTCAACTCTGAAAGGAAAGCAAAGAAATTCTTGACTTATGGGTCATTTCCTGCCCCTCCCCCTCCAATTTGCCAAATGATAAAAATCCAGCATATTGTTGCAGAAGTCATCCTTTAGTGCTTAGTTGAGGCTTGCAAAGGCATTCCACCCCCAGGTCCTTTACTTGGGGAGCTGTGATTATTTCAGGAGGTAGTAACTGGTCATAGAGAAGATGTTTTACTCTCATAAATCACCTACGAATATGCTTACCGAAATGCTTTACAGGGCTGAACCAAAACAGAACTAAATGAAGCCAAAGCTTCATTTCAGTTGTAGATGTGACAGAATGTTCATATCACTTGATGTGATGGGCAATTTGACTGTTTGCAAATGCCTATCAAGTCACTAATGAGATCACAGACCCCATTCATGAGCAGCTTACATGTTGAAAACCAAAAGGAAACGCCACGTTTTACAGCCATCAAATGATAAAAGTACATTCAATTAGAGAATTCACATTCAAAGCCATGTAGAGCCCTTAAATAATGGGAATTTAGTTCATTTTATATCTTTTAGCTTATGCTCAGTTTAATTCATTGATTTAAGGGGATATGCCAGCATTGCCTGGCCAAACTATGATGCTCAAAAAGATCAATAGGTAAAAAAAGGAACTCCAAACAAACTTAGGCTGCCTAACCAAAGATGTTAAATGAGGTCAGTTTCTAAAGCTTGTCTAGATGGTGCAATAGAGTTCGGGCCTTAGAGTAAGGAAGAACCAAGGTCAAATCCTGCCTCAGACTCTGGTCAGATCACAAAGTGTCATTTGAATTTCACTTTATCTATAAAATCAGGATAATAATAATAACAGGGTTGTTGTGAGGATCAGTGAGATAATGTGTCAAGTACTTTGAATACCTTAAAGTGCTATATAAATGCTGGCTATCACCACCACCACCACCACCACCACCACCACCACCATCATCACCACCACCATTATCATCATCATCTCAGGTTTTTGTAAACTCTGAGACCATACTACAGGTTTATTTTCTTTTATATTTATAAGGTTCTGAGGACCCAACAGATCTGTTGATTATCATTAGTTTAAAGAAAAAATCTTCTCTGGAATCTGCTCAGTCCATTCAGAATATATTTTTGAGGTTTGCTTATATACATTATTTTTGTTTTATTGTTGTTATTTTTGTCAAGTCCAAGTACTTCCTTGGATCTTTTTCTACCACAAACCCTACAGAATTTTCTGCTAAGGCCCCAAGGCATCAAGCATTTATTAGGTGCTTACAATGTGCCAAATAGTGTGCTAAATTCCAAAAGTGAAGACTAATGGAATGAGGGCGTGAATACTCTCATATTCTTTTGGCCTTTGCCTAGGCTGTCTAGTTAATGATGGTTTAAATTAAAATGCAAGAAATTAAGTGGTTTTTTTTTTCTTACTTCAAGAAGAGTTATTGGATGGGTGAGTGGCATCAGGACGGGGGGAACTTTTTCAAAGAAGAGGAAAAATTGCTTTTGTATTATTTTAAGTAGTAAATGTCACAATGGTGATAACTGTTAGTCAAAACTGACAAGGAAGTGAATGAATCCACACAGCAGTGCTGTCCTCAAGATTTGTGCAACAGGACTGTGAGAGAGTGGAAACCATGGTGTAATGACATCATTCTTTTCCAGTAACAAACAGCTATAGACTAAATATACCAATTTCTATGCTATGGCTGATCACAGTAGAGTAATTATAGAGAAGTCCACAACTCTCATTTAAATCCAGGTCTTTCGAGTGCTAGAAAAAAAATGTTCTCAATTTTTAACAATCACATGTTTAATTACATGTCTGTTTTACATAGGTCCGGGCCAGCGCGATTGCTCAGGATGCTGATCAGAATTACGACTATGCCAGTAACAGTGTGGTTCTTCATTTGGAGCCAGGAGATGAAGTCTACATAAAATTAGATGGAGGAAAAGCACATGGAGGAAACAACAACAAATACAGCACATTTTCTGGATTTATTATTTATGCGGACTGATCATTCAGGAACTAATTATTTCTTCTGAATCTGAGCACTGGATCCATAACAGCTCATGCCTGTGAATCAAGAATCCCAGTGGATACCAACAGTGGGGCACATCAATAGTGTGTGTGTGTTGGGGGGAGGGGGGAAATCAAATGCTACCTGACTCACATCTGTACAACTCAGAAAAAAACCTTATGTTAAAGAAAAATTAAAAGCAAGATACACAGATGTGTGATCCACTACCGCCACCAAAGCAAATATTCCTTAATGTTAGTGTCCATGTGAATGAAGTCCTATAGAGATCATGACTTTTTATAGAAAAATCTACTACACTGAATTATTTCTTCAATATATATGATACTTTGGTGTATTATGATATTGCTGCTTTTATCCATATGTCAGCTTTGGTTCTTGTGAGTTTACCTGCTAATTATGATACCTGGAGGCCACTTATAGTGTGGTGAGGGATGATTTTATGCTAAAAAGAAAGGTTTGAGGGAAATCATACTATTTCTTTCCAAAGAAATTGTTTGCCTTGTATTTTTGTTACTTTTACACCTAAACTTAGGAATGATTCAGCTTTAAGCCTTAACCTGGAATGTTCTAGATTTTGAGGGAAGTAATTCTCAAGCCTTGTATTATTGCCACATAATTTAATTTTTGTTAATTTGGTTTTCCCCTCCCTGTAATGATGATTTTTAGAAACAGATCTAGAATGTGACACTGAATTGTCCTGTACATGTGCTGAGAAATTTGTGTAAGTATCTACAGTGTTTAGATAGCTTCATAATTGTTCATCTTGTCGATATAAACATTGAGTCAATATAAAAAAAATTCTACACTTCCTTCAAAAGGCAAAAGCATTTCTTCTTCAGGATAAATCCAGATTGCCGTCCTCTTCCCCATCCACACCCCTCATGCCCTGGGATGGAACAAAAGATTGTTGATGTTTATTTTGGGCCACTGCATGAATTACCAAGGGGACAGTCTGTAATGCCTTCAAACTTTTACTACAAGTTTGTAGCCTGAGGTTATTTCAAAATTAACAGATAGACATATTATCAATACAACAAGATGTATATATTTTATACACAATATATATTATATATAATATGTACATTATATATAATGTATATATATATATTATATGTGGCTTAGGCACAGTGGATATAGAGTTTAGAGATCTACATTTTTTAAAAAGTATACTAAATATGGTATGTGAACTATTTTGAATGTCAAAAATCTATGGAGTACCAAAACAACAGTTCTTAGTGAAAACAGCTCCTGTTAAGAATTTAAAAAGAGAATATTATTTTGCATAGGTTAAAGATGGCCCAGAGCACGTTTTCCTTCCTATTGGACCACTCCTCTCATATTCAAACCAAGAGTTTATTCTGGAGTCGGTGGCAGACTATTAACATTAGGCTTGCAGTAACAAAGTGGCTTCTCTTTCAATGTCGATGTATTACATGTATTTGAACCATCAATTTGTTCTTGTTTCAGAGGTGGACTGAAACTGACACTAATGTAGATTTTGAGCGCAGTAAGAGGCCAAAATCCAGCCTTTCTGGTTAACACGTACCACCGAGAGCCATCTCTTTAATCTGCCAAGTGAAAGATATAAAGTACGCGTTGTCATACACTGAACTGTCAAACAACTTCCCCCATAATGATGAAAAATCTATTCCTTGCTATTTGCCTTTGAAGATCCTCTGACAAATAGCTTTTAGAAACAGAAATTTAAAAATATTTAACCCACTTGTTTCACTGCTGAAATAACTGTACATGTCCGTTCTGCTTTTCTTTTTTTTTTTTTTTCAAGAAACAGTTTGTCTCTTTGACTTGTCTCTTTTGGGACAGTTCCGTTCTGAGTCTATGGATCATTGTCGTAGCTCCGCTATGCTTATTTTCAGTAAATGTCTAAGGTAGCCTAACCAAGATCTCAAAAAAGCAGTATTGTTGTTCATCAATATATTTATTTATAGTTCCTGTTTTCCCCCAGTGACATGCCCCAATCTGATCAAATACCATGCTTTACCAGATGAAAAAGCCTGAAGATACTCACCAAGTGTGATGATTAATCTTCTTAGGTCTTTCTAATGCTAAGCTATTTCATTAAAAAAAAAATTAAAATGGACTTCCCTTCCACTTAACAGACTTTTATAATTGTGGACATGTATGTTTACTGCAGAGGAAACTGGAAGCAAAGTTTGGGGAAGCGCTGTGTGTATCAACTAGAAAAGTAAGCATTCAAACAAAAGATTTATTTTAGGAGCAGGGTACACCAAGGAGTTAATAAAAGGACTTCATTCCACAGGGGGAAAAACCAACAACCCAGAGCTGGGTACCAAGCTCTAAAAATCAAGACTGTCATTTCTAATAGATATGACCTTTTCTTCAGATAAATAACCGTTGCTTACCCCCCATTTAGGCCCAGAGAAAAATATTCAAATAAAAAGTACACAAAAGAAATGGGAAAACGTATAAGGCAAACATTTCTTTTATTTATCTATCTATTTATTTATTTATTTATTTTGCATCATATCTTACAAACCAATTAAATTGTAGCCTTTGTTATACATGTAATGATGATAATTCATTAAACTATATTATGTAATATATTTCAACTTTTATTATTGCATTTTTATAATTCAAAGCGAGTAGCCATGTGGTTCATGCTTACACATTTCCAAAAGCATGAGAACAAAATTTAGAACAAAACAGATATGGACCTCTGAATGCAGTGAGGAGAGGGGTCTGCTTTTATTGTTTGCATGTGTGTAAGAGAGAGAAAACATACGTTGGATATTTCATTTAAAATATTCTAATGCATTTAATTGGTGACAGTATCTTTTGAAGAAAAAAACTTAAAAATCTCAAGTTCACTTGCTACAGAAGCTACTTTATAGTGCCATATTATTCGTTAAGCATTAATTAAAGAACAGCAGGATAATTAGTAGGATCATCAATATTACAGGAAACCTCAAATTGCTCCAGAGGGGGGGTAATTTAACTGGAAACAGTTTAAATTTTCTCAAGTAGTGCAGCTGATGAATCTTCAAAAGAGTCCAATTATTTGCTAAGTATAGGATTAAAATCATTGTTTGGGAACAGGTATTTCTCAATTTTTTTTTTAACTAAGGAAAACTAGTATTAGAGGGAGCCGGATTCAGAGATAAGGCAAACCTCTCATTATTCTAATTAAAAAAAAAAAAGATTATTAGCCGTGAGGGGCTCTGGATAATTTCCCACATGTTTGCCCCAGTCATCACACCCGTTCCCTCCCCCCCCCCACCTCAAACTGGCTTGGTTTCAAATAGTTGGATTTTCTCTGTCAATTTCATGTGTAAGATTCAAAATGATTTTACTATTTGAAAGTTAGCCATCTTTTGGGGTTTTCTACTAATATCTTCTCAATTGCATCCTCAGATATGCCTCTAATTAACATCTTAGGAACTATATCAGTGAGGATATGTAAATAGCCATGAGCCCCATATTTCATCAACCAATGTTTAGTATGTATGTCATGAGCAACCAGAAGTTTGTCTTCATAGCCTTCATCCACCAGTAGCAGTACCCTGCAAAAATGTTAACATATTACTTGGCATTTGTCTAGCATTTTATTTTTTCTGAGTGCTTTGTAACTATTTTTATTCATGAATCTTATTTTGCTTATGGTAAAGATAGTGCCTACTTGCTGTTGCATGTTTAGTAAGAGTCCCGTAATAAATATTTTGCGGTGAGGATGATATTGCTGAATTCTGGTAGAGACAATATCTGCATTCAGGGCACATAAATCGATCACTCTTGCCTCAGTTATTTATGGCATAATGTCCCAAAACCTGCCTGAGGGGTTGCCTCTGATAGGTGATGCTGTCTTGAGTGACCACTTTAGCACACCACCAGCGATATTGTGATCTGGCTTTACATTCAGGTCACCTCTCTCCGAAGTCTGCTCCTTCCCAAATTTCAGCGATCTCTCTGTTCCCTCGATCTTTTTTTCTGCATTTAAAATCAATGCGTGTTAAGAGGTCTAGAGGACCAGACCGTTCATGCTTCATATAAAGAAACAAGAGAAATGTTTATTAAAGCAAAAATTGGGTAGCATTATGAGAAAGCTTTAAAGTAAACAAAACAGGCAAATTAGTAGCTTTAAAAATGGAGGGCAGATTTATCTTTCCCTAGTGTACACAGGAAGCCTCGGTATTGAACAATCTTTGAAGTCGATGAGAATTTTGATTTAGCAGTAGTCTTTGGGGGGTTGGGCTAAATTGGCCCAGAAAAATTTACGATATCTTCCCTCTGTCTCAACAAGATTTCTGAAATAATTAATAGCTTTTTTAATATTTTATAGATGGATGAATGAACAATAGCTTCCCAACTATATAGCTCTAAGAATGATCTGAGAGATTCTCTCCATTCTGCTTATTAGGACTGCCACTTTTTGAATGGGTTAACCTCAGATAACTGCTGAGTGACTGTGCCTAGAGGTTGGACAATCTGTGCCATGGCTGAAAGAGTGTATTTGATGTCAAGAGACATCATTTTGGAGACAATGGAGATTTGGAGGAATATTTTGTGATTGTCTAGATAGCAGAAGTGAACAATAGATGACTGGGGGACTTTATTTCAGGTTTAAGTTTTCAAATGATCCCTTGACACCTTTAACTCTGGCTGAAGGTATTCTAGCACATTAATCATA
This sequence comes from Phascolarctos cinereus, assembly GCF_003287225.1. NCBI lineage: Eukaryota > Metazoa > Chordata > Mammalia > Diprotodontia > Phascolarctidae > Phascolarctos > Phascolarctos cinereus. The sequence continues at coordinate 54,095,855 of NW_027555514.1, read as the reverse complement.
TTTAATAACCACTCTGGCGCAAAATAAGGTGTGGGGCACCATTACCAGCAATTCAGAAAGATATGATCTGTGAACTCTGGGAATGTAGTTTAAAAGATAAACTTGCATTTGTAGGTAAAATTCTTCACTTGCAGGCCAACCAAATATTTAGGCAAATCTCAGATAGTCTAAGACAAACTGGAAGCCATGCCTAGCAAGTGATTGACAAGACATATATTCAAAGAACTTACCATAAGATCATAGGTAAGGATCTTAGAGGTCATAAGAAGAGGACCTTAGAGGTCATCTAATCCAACTCCCTTATTTGCAGATGAGGAAACAGACCCACAGAAGTTAAGTGATTAGTCCAAGGTCACACAGGTAGTAAGTGGTAAATCTAAGACTTGAACTCAGAACCCATGGCTCCAAGTTCACCTTCCTTTCCTTTACAATATGCAGTTAAACATTACTTATCTCATATATGTCCTAGTTAACATGTTGAAATCCTTTCCCAAGTAGCTTAGTCTTCCAGAAGTTCTGGGGAGAATACCCTTTAAAGGGATTTATCTGTCTGGAGAATTTATGGGTCTTTATAAAAAAAGAGAATTTGACTCTATCCCTCTGTCTCTGTGTCTGTCTCTCTTTCTCCCCCACAAATCTATATACACATATACACAATTCATATCAGTGGACAAATTAAATTAGAGATCTCATTACTGATATACTAACACATATAACTATAGCTTTATTTGATGGCCAGAGTCTCAGTATAACTAACTAACTAACTAACTTAAATAAATAAACAATTAGGATGGTCCTATTCTTTTTTGCTTCTGGCTTTTTTTGGGTCCCTCATTCTTTTGCCATGTATTTTCTATTATCTGTGAAATGGGGGAAATAACACCCTTCTACCATACAAGGCTGCTATAAGGCTAGTTAATGATGGCTCCTTGAAAGTACAGAAAAGCTACAGAAATAACAAAATTGTGAAGTAAAAGAGAATATGGAAATATCTCATGTAAGATGAGGTATTTTTCTAAATAGATGCAGGGTACAATTTGTATTCAGTCTGATATTACTAAGTCATGATTCTAGAGACTGCTAATCTCACATGATACTTCCATGAGAAAGACACTAGTGCAGTTTTCCTAGAACAACCCTTTTGCAACTGAAGACAGCAGCCTGGTCTTTTATCACATAGAAAAAAAAAAACTTCCCCCGTCCTAGGCCATTTTGTGAAATAAACAGGTCTGGCGGATATGCCACCAGAAGGGAGGGACTGCTACAGATGAGGCTAAAAAAAATTACAGTAATTATAGAGAGACAAATGAGTTAGTAATTTGCAAACAAATATTAGAGAGACATTCCAAGTGTGAAAAGCCAGTGATATAATAAGATTTGAGAAATGGAGCATAAGATTGAAAACAGGTGTTCGGCATAGCACATTTCTGGTCATGAAAACCAGAGTCCAAGTCCACTGGTGCCCAGGGTTTAAAATTAGTTTGGACCAGACTGGATTAGTTATGGAAATCAGGACCCCAAGGGACTGAAAATGATAGGCTAAAAGGGAATTATATAATGGACACAGCTTAACATGCCAGAATAAGTCATTCTAATAATTTAACCAAGAGCTCCAATTGGATAAGGTAGCCCAAAGCAGGGCTTCAATTTTAGTTAAATATAATGGGGAAAAGATGAATTCTTCAAAAGATGTGGTGGTCATTTTTGTTGCATCCCAGGTACATTTGAGTCAGTTTCCTTAACTTCTTGGTATTCATTTTTTTCTTTTTATCAAGCTTAATGTGTTGAACCCATTGACTTAGAAAAGGAATATGGGGGAACTCTGGCTCATTTCTCAATACCTCCAGATGGATTCCCTCTAAGGAATCACCTCCTGTCCACACTGGAAGCTTTGAGGGTGCTTCCTTAAATGTGCATTGATAAAGAGAATATTCACAGCTACAAACAGGCTTTGGGAAAAGGGAACCTGGTTGACAAGAAATTAATTATCCTGAAAGGCTACTCACATTGTGGATTAAAGTACTCAAGGCTTTAGAATATTTGAAGAGAATGCTTGTAGAAATAAAATGTTCCTCTTTGCCTACAACACATTTGCAAAATGACTGAGGCAGTCAATCCACAGTCTGATAGATCTTACTGATTTGAAGTCATCAATTAAAAACCAACCAGTAGGAATAACTCAACACAAACACAGTTAAGTGAGACAATTAATTGGATATTTTATACTATTAATTTCACTGGTCAAGGCAAACAAACTATTTTCTTTGATAGGTAAAACCTAATTCTTGCTATAACATTAGGAAGGGGTTTGGACTTGTTAGTTTATAACTACAAAATGCAAACTGAATAGACCAGGAAAAAAATTAAGCTTAAATCAGTTTGTTGTCTGTTTCCAACAGAAAGAGCCATGACCCAGGTTAATAATTCAGCCCAGCTATGGTCCCTCTAGGTTCCAATGCAATGGAAGTTTCCTGCCCTATAGAAAAAGACTTTAATGCCTTCAGATCTGAGTAGTCCAATTGGAACAAGGGCAACACTGAGTGGGCAGACTTATGTAAATGACATATATATTTTTTTCTATAGGAAGCACTGTGGTACACTGGAAAGATTCAGAATCAGAGGACTTTTGTTCAAATCCTGGCTGTCATTCACTTCCTGGTAACCTGTCAAGTCACTTAACTCTCAGAACCTCAGTTTCCTCTTCCGTAAAATGACATATTTTGACTAAATGGCCTTGAAATCTCTTGTCTTTTAAGATATTCCAGTTGCCAACCAACACACATACTTTATAGCCTCATCTTTTTTTGTCTCTGCATTTAAGGCATAAATATAAAAAGACTTTGGTCCAAGACCCGCCCACTCTCTTTTCCTTTTCATGCTGAGAACATTAGCAAGAACTAGGTCTCTATTCACCCCTGTGCTAGGCTTGAAAATATGTAAGTAGTTTCTTTTGAGTTCAGACTGGGGACTGTATGAGTTTGCAGTGTCATTCTCCTACTAGTTGACAAGATGTGATCCTCAGCTCCTTGTTATCTCTCACCTCGCCATAGCCAATATGCTGCCAAGTCCTCTCCATTCTACCTTTGTAATGTCTCTATTATATGCCTCCTTTGCTTTTTTGATGCTTCCACCATCATGATGCAGGCCCCTTCACCCCAGCCCCGGACTATTACAATAGCTTGCTGGTTGGTCTCCCTGCTTCAAATGTCTCATCACTGTAGTTCATCTTCCACTCAGTTATCAAAGTGATCTTGCTAAAGCCCTGATCTGAATATATTGCTCGCTCTATTGGTAAATTTTGATGGCTCCCTATTACCTTCAGTATCAGATATAAAATCATTTGTTTGGATTTTATAGCCCTTCATAACCTGGCCCCTTCCTACCTTTCAGTTTTCCTATCCCTTAAGTATTCCTATAGTCCACACATTCTGTCTAGTGACGTTGTTCCTCGTACAAGACACCCCATTTCTTGACTCCATACATCTTTATTGTACTCACACCTGGAATACTCTCCCTCCTTATCTCCATGTCCAGGTATCTCTGGTTCCTTTCAAGTCTCAGCTAAAATCTCACTTTTTCAAGAATCCTTTCCCCAAACCTCTTAATGCTAATGCCTTCCTTCTGAGATTATCTTCAATTTGTCCTGTATGTATCTTATTTGTACAAGATTCTTGTCTGTTATGCCTCATCTCTTTAGACTGTTAGCTTCTTCGGGGCAAGGACTACTCTTTTGGTCTTTCTTTAAATCTTTTAGCACTTTGTGCTGTGCCTGGCACAAAGCAGATGCTTCACAAGAGCTTGTTGACTTGGCTTGACCTGACTTGACTTGTTTTTATTGCTTTTTGGAAAACGTTTGGAGAAAGGGTTTTGCACTCACGTCTAAATTGCATCTCATCTTGGTGAATGCTCTTAATGAAGCATTAAAAGCTTATTTCTTGGTGAATTATGAGACTGAATTTACCCCAGAAAAAAGATAAACCAGTCTAGTTCAATCTTAGTGGTAAAGATTAGAGGTGCCATTTGGATGAAGCAAGAAAAGAAGATCCATTTTTATTTCTTTCTCCACTGTGGTCATGGGAAGTTCTCCTTATCAATCAATCAACAAAGTAATGACTATGTACCAGGGTCTATGCTAGGTGCTAGGGATATAGGTACAAAGAATGAAATAATCTCAGCTCTAAAGAAGCTTGAATTCTATCAAAATATGTACAGAATAAATGTAAGCTAAGGACAAAGCAGTTAAATAAAAGGTAGCTTGGAAGGTAGGCCATCAGCATTTGCAGGCATCAAGAAAGACCTCCTCTAGAAGGTGTTTATTGAAACATGTATTATAGGAAGGAAGGGATTTTGTGAGGTGGAAGGGAGGAAGAAGTGAATTCCAGGCATAGGGAACAGCCATTGAAAAGACAGAGACAGGAGATGGATGAGGAAGAGACAATATCAGTTTATATGGACTATAGAAAACAGAACGGAGAATAATACACAATAAGGATGGAAATTTAAATTAGGGCCAGATGACAGGGTTTAAAAGCTAATCAGAGTAATTCATATTTTATTCTAGAAGCAATACAGAGCCACTAGAGTTTATTGAATACAGGAGTTTTATGGACAGATCAGCACTGAATGAAAAAAATTTTGACAGCTGGGTGGAGAATAGGTTTGAAGTAGAGAGAGACCTAGGCCAAGGAAACTAATCAGGAGGGTTCAGATGAAAGGTGAGAAGGGCCTGAATTAAGTGATGGCTGTGTGAGTGAAGAGAAGGGGTCAGATGCAGGAGATGACAGTGGTAGACACAGTAATATTTGGCAATTGACTGGACATGTGCAGTGAATGACAGCAAGGACTCAAGGATAACACAAATGTTACAGCCTGGGAGATTAGAAAAATAGTGGTGCCTTTGACATAAATAGAAACGTCTGGAAGAATGGATTTACTACTTTCAAGCAATTACCTACTTTCAACGGTTTAAAAAGGCATGGAGAAGTGCTCTAATTTGTTGACTTTGAATCTTCTGATAGTCATCTTACCTTGAGGCTGCTGCTTTTGTTGAATGTCAGTATTTAGCTTGGAGAGGATAAGTCTATGATCAGTCCAGCACTTTGCACTACACCTTGCCTTCATCACTCTCAAGACTTGCATATCTCTTCTCCTTACAATGACATAGTCTATTCAATGCCCAATGTTTACTGTGAGGTTGTATCCAAGAAGTTTTATTGCATTCAGGTAAATGGAATTTGCCTAATCAAAAAAAAATTTTTTAGAAGATAAAATTACATTTTAATAAAGGAAAAAAGGGGTAAAGACATTGATGACTCAGATGTCCTCCAGGCTAGAAGAGGAGCAGGTTCTATAGATTTCCCCCCACCCCACCACTCACCCCCTCAAGAGGGGGCAGCACAATTTACCTCCTTGGACAGACATATCCAAAAGGCTGTAGGGCCATTGTGGTTCTCTCGTATTCCTCAGGGCCTGCCCACATTCATTCCACCACTGAATCCATATTGGAATTTAGGTATGGAGAAACTTAAGGAAGAAGTTTGGCATGATTTGAGGGAGCTGAGGGTGGTGTAGACAGGCATGTGATCTGAGGTTTTTGGTCAAGGCCGGACCAGAGTATGTGAATTCCCCAAGGAGTGGTGGAAAGCAGAAAGAAGAGGAGCGGGCGGGCAGGGGGATGTTGTGATGAGGTTGTTGGTGTCGGTGATGAAGTCATGAGATGCACAAGTCTCCAGTAGTAAGTGACTCTTGCTGTTGCTGACTTGCAAGGAAAGCTAAGCCAACCCATGGCCAGCAACAGTGGAGCAGAAAAGAAGCGGAGAGCTTTCAGAGATTTGGTGTACAGCACCACCTTTGCTCTTTTGGGCCAGAACACTTGCAAACATCAGGATTGGTCAGATGAAAATGATGGAGAAATTGAGAAGATGCTAAATAAAACAATGAGAACCCCACAGGGTTTCCCAGCAGGATAGTTTGTCCACCTCTAAGAAGGCAGCATTTAACTCCATCAAAAGTAAAGTGCAAGCAAAGCTTAGAGAGACGCAGGATTCTTGGCTCAGTAAGAAGGCAGATGAAATTCAGTTTTACTCTGATAGTAACAATCCAAAGCAGTTTTATGATGCCCTGAAGGCTATCTATGGGACCAAAGACCTTTGGTGCATCTCAGCTGCTCAGTGCTGATGGAACCATACTGATCAGTGATAAGGAAATGATCCTGGTTAGATGGGCTGAACATTACCATAGTATTCTCAACAAACTGTCATCAACCAATGCTGAAGCCACTGACTAAATAACTCAGGTGGAAGTCAGTCCCTCTCTAAGTGAACTTCCAAATGAAGAACAGATTTGTTTTAAAAAATTCAATTTGAACAAATACAAAAAGACAAAGAAAGAACATTTCCATGTACACAACACAAGAAGTTTCAATATAAAACCATAAATTTCCATTTCACACTGTTTACTTTAAAAAAAAACCTATGTAATAGATACTACACATAATTTTCAAAGCTGCCCTGATTTTCTGTGTTTCCTTCTAAGTTTTCTTTTGTTCTCCACTGTGCACTTTTATTTTTTTCTCCCTCCCTCCCCACCCCACCCTAGAGAAAGCTATCATTAGACACAAGTATACACATACCCATGTGTGTGTATATGTACATATGTATGTATGTATATGCATATATAAAACCATACTATATATACTTGTATGTAACAGTTCTTTCTCTGGATGTGTATAGCACCTTCCTTCACAAGTCCTTTGTATTTGATTTGAGTATTTATAATACCCCAAATAACTTAGTTGTTCAAAGTTGTTTTCAGAACAATATTACTGTTACTGTGTAGAATATTATCTTGGTTCTTTTCATTTCACTCTTCATTATTTCATGCAAATCTTTCTATATTTTTCTAAAATCAAGCAGTTCATCATTTCTTATAGCACAGTGGTATTCCTTCACAATCACATACCATAACTTGTTTAGCCATTCCCCAATTGTTGGGCATCTCCTTAATTTCCAGTTTCTTTCTACCACAAAGAGAGCTGCTATAAATATTTTAGAACATGTAAGTTATTTTCCTTTTCCCCTAATTCCCTTGGGAAACAGACCTAATATTGGTACTGCTGGGTCAAAGGGTATACAGTTTTATAACTCTTTATAACATAATTCCAGATTGTGCTCCAAAGTGGTTGGATCAGTTAACAGTTCCACCAATGGTGAATTAGTGTTTCAATTTTTCAAAATCTCTACATTTGTCATTCTCCCCTTCTATCATTTAAGCCAGTCTGATAGGTATAAAATGATACCTCAAAGTTGTTTTAATTTGCATTTCTCTAATCAATAGTGATTTAGAGCAGTTTTTCATCTGGCTATATATAGTTTATATTTCTTCATTGAAAAACTGTCTGGAGAGGATTCTGGGAAGATGGAGTAGGTCACAAAATTACAAACTCTCCAGATTTCCCTCACAAATAAGACAAAATAGTGCCTCAGGGAGAGTACAGAGTGGTAAAAATAAACAAGAGTTGGGGCAGAACAGTGCTCCTCCTGGGACAACCAGAGAAGATCAGAAGAAAACCTATGAAGTGTAAACACCTCCAGGCTAGTTTCACGGAAACAGCAAATGGTGAGTCCTGGGGCTAGCTGGACTGGGAGGGAGCCTGGTCCCAGCCACAGGAATTTTCACCTTTTAGATAGTGTGGGGAGTCAGGTGTCTGAGCAGGGGAAGATTGGGGGAACCTCTGCTGATAAGGGATGCCAGGCCCCACTGTGCTGCTGAGATGTGGCCCTGGGTGAGAAGGAACTAGCACATACCTAGTGAGTACAGTAGCAATGGGGATGTCATTGTCTGTGGACACTCACAGGAGAGTGGTGTTCTTGGTTTCAGTTCTAGGATAGAGGGGAGAACTTAAGGTGTACCTGAGGCCAGAGGCACCATCACCCATACCCCAGGACTAGAGGTGATTACAATAAAAAGCTGCTGCAATATTTTTTTGATGAGCAGACAAAAGAGAAAGAACTCAACTATAGAAAGTTACTATGGGAATAGAGAAGACCGAGGTTCATCTTCAGAGGAGGCTACTGAAGCAAAAAAGCCTCCCCTACCCCAAAGAGTAATGTCAAATGGCCACTTGCCCAAAAAGAATTCATAGAAGAGCTTAAAAAAGACTTTAAAAATCAAATGAGAGAGATTGAGGAAAAAAACAAACAAACCAAGAAAAACAAGAAGATTTTGAAAAGAAAGTTAACCAACTGGAAAAGGAGATCCAGAATCTTAAGGAAGAAAATGATTCTTTAAAATTAAAAATGAGCAAAGGGAAGCCAATGAAGTTATAAGAGACCAAGAAATAACAAACAAGATATGAAGAATGAAAAAAATAGAAGAGAATGTGAAACATTTCATAAGAAAAACAACTGATCTGGAGAACCAATTGAGAAGAGAAAACATAAGAATAATCACACTACCTGAAAGCTATGGTCAAAAAATAATTTTGGCACAATAATACAAGAAACAATTAAAGAAAATTTTCCTGAAGAACAAGAGGTGAAAGTAGAAATAGAAAAAATCTACTCATCACTACTTGAAAAAGATCCTACAAGGAAAACCTACAGGAATATCATAGCTAAATCCAGAAAGTTCTTTATATATTTGATATAGAAAACCTTTATCTGAGAAACTGTCTATAAATATTTTCTCTCAATTTTGTTCTCCTTCTAATCTTGTCTACATTGTTTTATTTGTACAAAACCTATTTAATTTAATTAATTTAATTAAAAATATCTATTTTACATCTCACGATGCTCTCTATCTCTTGTTTATTCATAAATTCTTCTAATTTTCTTTTGACATCTCCCTTTATATCTAGGTCATATATCCATTTTGACCTTGTCTTGGAAAATGGTGTAAAATCTTGATCTATGCCCAATTTCTGTCAGACTGCTTTCCAATCTTCCCAATAATTTTTCTTTTTGCCAAATAATGAATTCTCATTCCGAAAGCTTAAATATTTACATTTGCCAAACACAAGGTTATTATCATAATTTGCTATTGTGTATTGTATATCTATTCTATTCTACTGATCTACTTTTCTATTTGTTAGCCAGTACCAGATAGTTTGAGATCTGATACTGCTAAACTTCCATTTCTTACATTTTTTATCATTAATTCCTTTGTTATTTTTAATGTTTTGTTCTTTCAAATGAATTTTACTGTTGTTTTTTTTTCTAGTTCAGTAAAACAAATTTTTTTTGGTAAATTTACTGGGATGGCATTGAATAAACATATTAGTTTAGGTAGAATTGTCATTTTTATTATAGTGGTTCTATCTGTGAACAATTAATATTTCTCCAACTATTTAAATCTGACTTTATTTGTATAAAAAGTATTTTATAATTATGTTCATGTAGTTGTTGAGTTTGTTTTGGTAGGTATACTCCCAGGTGTTTTATACTGTCTATAGTTATTTTAAATGGGATATTTAAAAATTATCTCTTCTTGCAGGGTTTTATTGGTAATAAAATGTTTATTATTTATATGTGTTTACTTTATATTTTGCTATCTTGCTAAAATTATTGTTTCCACTAACACTTCAGTTGAATATTTAGGATTTTCCAAGTATGTCATCATATCATCTGCCAACAAACAGTTTTAATACCTCATTGCCCATTCTGATTCTTTCAATTTCTTTTTCTTCTCTTATTGCTAGCATTTCTAATATAATATTGAAAAATATTGCTGATAATGGGCATTCTTGTTTCAACCCTGATCTTTTTGGCAAGGCTTCTAGCTTGTCATCATTACAAATAATGCTTGCTGATGGTTTTAGGTAGAGGCTTCTTATAGTTTTAAGGAAAAATCCATTTATATCTATGCTTTCAAGTGTTTTCTTTTTTTAAAAATAGGAATGAGTGTTGTATTTTATCAAAAGCTTTTTATGCATCTGTTGATATAATCATATGATTTTTTGTTACTTTTTTATTAATATAATAAATTATTTCAAAGGTTTTCTTCATTTTAAACCATTCCTGCATTCCTGGCATAAATCCCACTTAGTCACAATATATAATCTTTGTAATATATTGTTTTAGTCTCCCAGCTAGTGGTATTTTATTTAGAATATTTGCATCCATATTCATTAATGAAATTGGTCTATAATTTTATTTCTCTGTTTCTGCTCTTCTTGGTTTAGGTGTAAGGACTATATTTGTTTCATAAAAGGAATTTGGTAGGACTCCTTTGCCTATTATTCCAAATAATTTATTTAATATTAGAATTAGTTAATTTATCTTTTTCTTAATGTCTACAGTAATTTTATTTTGTTTCATTTATCAAACATTTATTAAGCACATTTCTTATTGAAAATAGTTTGTTGTTATTGATATTTAAAAACCTGCTGAACAAAATGCATGGCCCACTTTCTTTTTTTTTCCATTAATTTGATTTATTTATTTCGCCCCATCTCACCCCTCCCCAAGATGGCATGCATTCTGAATATCCCTTCCCCTAGTCTGTCCTCTCTTCTATCTCTTCCCCTCTTCTCTTATCCCCTTCCCCTTCTATTTTCCTATAGGGCAGGACAGACTTCTGTGCCCCATTTCCTGTATTTCTTATTTCCCAATAGCATGTGAAAACGTTTTTCTTTAAAACATATGTTTTTAAAATTTTAGGTTTCAAATTTTCTCTCTTCCTCCCTCCCCACCCACCCTCATTGAAAAGGCAAGCAACTCAATATAGGTTGTACATGTGCAGTTATGCAAAACACGTCCATAGCAGAAATATGAAAAACTAACTCTATTTCCCTTAATCCTACCTTGCCCTCCCATTTATTCTATTCTTTCTTTTGTCCCTGTCCTCCTCAGAAGTATTTGCTTCTGATTACCCCTTTCCCAATCTGCCTTCCTCTCTATCATCCCCTGCTCTCTTGTCCCCTTCTCCCCCTATTTTCCTGTAGGGTAAGACAGATTTCCTTACCCAAATGAATGTGTGTGTTATTCCTCCATAAACCAAATCCTATGAGAATAAGATTCACTCATTCCCTCTCACCTTCCCCATTTCCCCTCCACTGTAAGAGCATTTTCTTTTCTGTTTTTTTTGTGAGATAATTTACCCCATTCTACCTCTCCCTTTCTTCTTCTCTGAGTATAATCCTCTCTCATCCCTTAATTTTATTCTCCAGATATGACCCCTTAATCTTCAACTCACCCTGCCCTCTATCATCTATCTATCTATCTATCTATCTATCTATCTATCTATCTATCTATCTATATATCTATCTATCATATAATTTTTTCCTCCAACTACCCTAATACTGACAAAGGTCTCATGAGTTATAAATATCATCTTTCCATGCAGGAATGTAAACAGTTCAATCTTAATAAGTCTCTTATGATTTCTCTTTCCTGTTTACCTCTTCATGTTCCACTTGAGTCTTGTATTTGAAAGTCAAATTTTCTATTCAGCTCTGGTCTTTTCATCAAGAATGCTTGAAAGTCCTCTATTTCACTGAATGACCATTTTTTCCCCTGAAGGATTATACTCAGTTTTGCTGGGTAGGTGATTCTTGGTTGTAATCCTATCTCCTTTGCCCTGGAATATTATATTCCATGCCCTGTGGTCCTTTAATGTAGAAGCTGCTAAATCTTGTGTTATCCTGATTGTGTTTCCACAGTACTTGAATTGTTTCTTTCTGGCAGCTTGTAATATTTTCTCCTTGACCTGGGAACTCTGGAATTTGGCTACAATATTCCTAGGAGTTTTCCTTTGGGGATCTCTTTCAGGAGGAGATCTGTGGATTCTTTCAATTTCTATTTTGCCCTCTGGTTCTAATATATCAGGGCAGTTTTCCTTGATAATTTCTTGAAAGATGATGTCTAGGCTTTTTTTGATCATGGCTTTCAGATAGTCCAATAATTTTTAAATTCTCTCTCCTGGATCTATTTTCCAGGTCAGTTGTTTTTCCAATGAGATATTTCACATTGTTTTCTATTTTTTCATTCTTTTGGATTTGTTCTACTGTTTTGTGATTTCTCATAAAGTCACTATCTTCCAGTTGTTCTATTCTAATTTTTAAGGAAGTATTTTCTTCAGTAATCTTTTGGACTTCCTTTTCCATTTGGCCAATTTTGCTTTTTAGGGCATTCTTCTCCTCATTGGCTTTTTGGACCTCTTTTGCCATTTGGGTTAGGCTATTTTTTTAAGGTGTTGTTTTCTTCAGTATTTTTTTGGGTCTCCTTTAGCAAGCTGTTGACTTGTTTTTCATGATTTTCTTGCATCACTCTCATTTCTCTTCCCAGTTTTTTCTCTACTTCTCTTACTTGCTTCTCAAAATCCCTTTTGAGCTCTTCCAAGGCCTGGGACTGATTCATATTTTTCTTGGAGGCTTTGGATGTAGGAGCTTTGACTTTGTTGTCTTCTGGTTGTATATTTTGATCTTCTTTTTCACCAAAGTAAGATAATATAGTCTGACTCTTTTTGCACTGCTTGCTCATGATCCTGGCCAAGTACTTGAGTTTTAAATTCTTTGTTAAGGTAAGAGTCTTCTTCCAATGTGGAGAATGTACTGTCCCAAGCTTCGGGGGTTTTCAGAGATACTTGTAGGGACCCATAAATTTTAGTTTCCTGTCCACAGCCACTACAAGCTCCACCATGCCAGCACTCCTCCTCATCCCAGAACTCCCGTCTACAACTGTGACCTATATCCAAGCATGGGCAAAGCAAGAGATTCCTGCCTCAGCGCCAGCAGAGAGATCCCTGCAATCCCCCTCTGATCAGCCACTTGATTCCCCCTTGGTCTGTGGGCTGGAAGCTTGAGATGCAGCTGCCCACCCCAGGGCCGAGTTCTGGGGAACTGGATCTTAAACCCTGCCTTCCTCCCTCAGCACCGCAGAAACAGACTTTTCCCACTGACCTTCTAAGTTGTCTTTGGCATTCCTGGACTGAGGAGTCTGGAAACCACCACGGCTGCCCCCGATTCAATCCTCTGAGGCCTGCTCCAGGTTCACTGTGGCCTGCACGCCCACGCTGTGCTGCGCTCCCAGCCTGGCACGATACACCTTTCTGATCAATCATCCAGGTTATCTTGGGCTGGAAATTTGTTTCTCTCTGTCTTTTTTGTGGGTTCTGCTGCCTTAGAATTTGTTTAGAGCCATTTTTTTATAGGTATCTGGAGGGGTTTGGGGAGAGCTCAAGCAAGTTGCTGCTTTCACTCCGCCATCTTGGCTCTGCCCTCTTAATTTTTCAATATTTGGTAGAATTCACTTATAAATCCATCTGGTACTGATGCTTTTTTCTTAGTATGCTCTTTTATGGCCAGTTCAATTTTTTTTTCTAAAATAGGTTTATTTAGGTATTCTATTTCCTCATGTTTGTATTTTTGTAAATATTCTTCCATTTCACTTAAATTGTTAAATTTATTGGCATATAACTGGGCAAAATAGCTCCTTATAATTGCTTTGATTTCATCTTCATTAGTGGTATATTCATTTTTCATTTCTTATGCTACTGATTTGGTATTCTGTCTTTTTAAAAATCATATTAACCAATGGTTTATCTGTTTTATTGTAGTTTTTTTTAAATAAAGCTAACTCCTAGTTTTGTTTACTAATTCAGTGATTTTTTTTACACCCAATTTTATTAATCCCACCTTTAATTTTTAGATGTCCAATTTGGTGTTTAATTGGAGATATTTAATTTGTTCTTTTTCTAGTTTTTTAAATTGCATTCCTAATTTATTGGCCTGCTCTTTCTCTATTCTATTGATATAAGCATTTAGAGATATGTTGTCTCATTATTATCATTCTCCTTAATGAAATTGTTTCTATAATTTGTCCTTTAACCCATTCATTCTTTAAGATTAGATTGTTTAGTGTCCAATTAGTTTTTAAATCTGTGTTTCCATGGTCCCTTATTGAATACAATATTTACTGTACTCTGATCTGAACAAGAATAGAGAAGGGAAAAATTTGAGTGAAATACAATCTTATAAATTTGTTTTTGAATGTTAAAGGAGTGAACTTGCCTATGGAATGGAAGAGTGGAAGACTGTATTAGAATATGACCCAACAATTTGTTGCCTACAAGATACATATTTAAAACATAAATACACATGTGTACACACATATGCATTCACACACATATATACATAAAATGAAGGGAATAAAATATATAATGTTGTAGAAAAATTAAAACAGGAGGTATAATCAGTTCTGGATAAGTATACAGTAAAGTACATGAAAACCAGCCACTAGCAAAGGAAATTACATTATGTTTAAAGTCACTATGTATTAATGAAACATGAGGCAAATACATAAATGACCTGTGACATGCTGGTGGTTGGAAATTGTCAGTATAGGAACCGCCTTGACCAATGTAGATCGTTTGCCTCTAAGCATACAATAAAACCCACTCTGACAATTCTCTCCTTTGCCTCTCTAAGGAGTACTTGTGAACCCATCCTTCCATATATATGAAACTTTTTTTCTTCTGGTTTTGGTTATAATAAGAGTGTCAGGGTTGACACAATTCAGCTTCTCCAGCAACATTCCCATTAACTGGTCGTTGGAAAAGGATCTCTCATTTAGAGTACCATTAGTCAAATTGAAGTTTACTGACGTTTTAAAACTGTGTAATTCTTTGTACCCTCTGCTTGTTGCAGAAGCAGGAGAAGGGGCTGTACAGGACTGAGGGTTATTTAAAATATTTTCTTTGTTTCATGGCTTGAAAACATCCACCCTTCCCCCTCTTCTAATCATCCGGTTGCCAGCCTACTGGTGATGTGCCCTTTTGTAATTATTTAGGTTTGTCCTTAGAAAACAGTCTCAGTTTGTCACTAGGTTCATACCCCAAAACTTTCCAGCATGGTGGAACTTAGAATTTATTTTAGATGGAACAGCCTACAAGAATCTAGAGTCACTGGAATACCATGGTGAGGCATCTCAAACATTATTCATTATAACCAACTCAAATGGATGCAAGGGATGAATGTTCAATTCAACACCAGGAAAACAATTAGAATATTTAATTATGTTAGCCATAAAAAGACAAAAACTATACAATGACATCAAAAGATGCAGAAGAGTGGTCATTAATTTCCTTAATTTTTAGGAAAAATATTAACAGGTCTACGAATAGAAGGGCCTTACCTTAATATGATCAATAGTGGGATTTGTTTAAAACAATTTTCTTTAAAACCAAGAGTCAGTATTATTTACAATGAAAAACATTGACAACTTTTCTAATAAAACCATAAATGAAGCAAGGATGATCTCTATCTCCACCACTATTTGACATGGCATAAGTAATACTAAGTCTTCAATAAGAAAGAAAAAGGAATTGAGCAAATGAATTTTGATAGAGGAAACAGAATTAAGGCCACATGCAGACAACATACATAGAACCCACCCCCCAAAATCAACAAAAAATATAACAATTTAGCACAGCATCAAGATTCAAACTAACTGTATAAAATCATTATCTTTTCTTGATATTACCAACAAAAAGCAGGAGGAACAGACAGAAAAATTCTAGTTAAAATACTTATGTCTTGAATTTAGCTTATAAATACAAACACACACACGCGCGCGCACACAACACACACACACACACACACAGAGGATTGAGAGGAAGGCATCATGGTGTAATGGAAATTTGGAATCAGAAGATGTGGCTTCAAATCTTGGTCCAGTTCC
Source organism: Phascolarctos cinereus (assembly GCF_003287225.1). Taxonomy (NCBI): domain Eukaryota; kingdom Metazoa; phylum Chordata; class Mammalia; order Diprotodontia; family Phascolarctidae; genus Phascolarctos; species Phascolarctos cinereus. Next base: position 54,080,178 of record NW_027555514.1, on the reverse strand, counting down.
TTGGGCAAGTAAAATCACCTCTCTAGACCTAAGTGCCTCCTTTAAAAAGAATTTTTTTTCCCATAAGGACCTACCTTTTCTCCCTCCCACTTGCCTTCCTCTTTGTAACTCCATCATTGAGAAAGGAAGAAAAACAAAGCTTTTATTATAAACATGTATAGTCAAGCAAAACAAATTCCCACATTAGTCGTGCCCCAAAACAAATGTCTCAATCTGCTCTCTGAGTCCATTACATCTCTATTAGGGAGGGGGTAGCATGTTTCATCATGAGTCCTCTGAAATTATAGTTGGTTATTTTGTTGATCAGAGTTCCTGTCTTTCAAAGTTGTTTGTCTATTTTTATTGTGTAAATTTATTGTGTGAATTGTGTAAATTCTGCTTACTTTATTCTGCATCATTTCATACAAGTCTTCCCAGGTTTCTCTGGAACTATTCCCTTCATCATTTCAACAATTACTTATACTTATTCCCCAATTGCTGGGCAATTCCTCAGTTCCAATTCTCTTCAACCACACAAAAAAACTGAAATAAAACTTTTCTCTCCTTTTTTCTTTTATTTCTTTGAGATACAGACTTGGTAGCAGTATTCCTGGGTTAAAAGGCATGTAGTTTAATATATGGAAGTATAATTCCATGGGGTCATGGGCATAATTTTTTTGGGGGCATAATTCCAAGTTGCTTTCCAGAATGGTTTTGAACCAGTTCACAGGTCCACCAATACTTCATTAGTGTACCTATTTTCCCACAGCCTCTTCATTATTTGTCATTTTCTTTTTTTATCATGTTTCCTAACCTGATAGGTGTGAGGTGGGAATTTCAGAGTTTTTTCAACTTGCATTTATTTAATTATTATATGTGAAGTATTTTTTCACCTGGTTATAGGTAGCTTGGATTTCTTCTTCTAAAAATTGAAAACTCATATGCTTTAACCATTTGTCAATTCAGGAATGGTTGTTATTCTTATAATTTTTAGTCAGTATTCTATCTATCTTAGACGTTAATCAGAGAATATTATTGTGAAGACTTTTCCCATTTGCTGCTTCTCTTCTAATTTTATCTATATTAGTTTTGTTTGAGCAAAATCTTTCTAATTTTATATGATCAAAATTGTACATTTTATTTTCTGATTTTTTTTTATTTCAGCCAATTCTATTCCAGCCCCTTACCTTTACTCTGTGTATGTGTGTGTGTCTCTGCTTCAAGTGTATTTCTTGTAAACACATATTGTAGGATTCTGGTTTTTAATCCACTGTGCAATCTGCTTCCATTTTATGGGTGAGTTCATCCCATTCACATTCACAGCTATAATTACTGTGCTTAAACTTTTCTCTTTCTCCTTTCACCCTGCCCCTCCTCAAAAGTCTGACCCCAATATGCCTCCTATTAGCCCCCATTTCTCTTATTCCTTTCTCTTCCTACTTCCCTGTAGGGTGAGATAGACTTTTATTTTTACTTTTTTATAGGCAATTGAGGTTGAGTGACTTGCCCAGGGTCACACAGCTAATAAGTGTCAAGTGTTTGGTCTGAAGCCAGATTTGAACTCAGTTCCTCCTGACTTCAGAGCCAATGTTCTATCCACTGTGAGATAGACTTTTATACCCTCTTTGAGCCAACCCAATGAGAGTAAGGTTCAAGTGTTTGCCCCCCCCTTTCCCTCCGCTGTTAAAGATCTTTTGTACCTCTTTTATACAAAATAATTTACCCCACCCCCTCACTTCCAGTGCATCCCCTTTTCTTACTCCTTAGTTTTATTTTTCTGGATATCATCCTATCATAGTCAACTCTCACCTCTGTCCTCTGTCTATGTATACTCCTCCTAGCTGCCTTAATAATGATAAGGTTTTTAAAAGTTACAAGCATAATCTTCCCATTTACAAATGTAAACAGTTGGACCTTACTGGTTCCCTTATGATTTCTCATTCCTGGAAAAGTCTGATAGAATTTGATAGAATTCATTTGTCAATCCATCTGGTTATTATATATTTTATTTATATTGCCAATTTAATTAGCACATAATTGGGGTATTTCCTAATACTTCCTTTTATTTCCTCTTTATGGTTGTGAACTCATAGTTTTCATTTTTTGATGCTACTAATTTGGTTTTCTTCTTCCTTTAGAAAATCAAATTAGCTAATGGTTTATCAATTTAATTGTTTTTTATAATAATTCTTAATTTTATTTATTACTGTGCTGGTTTTATCTTTCAATTTTATTATTCTCTTTTTTGATTTAATTGGGTTCTTTATTTAATTAGTTTTAAAAATTTGTCAGTTTTCAAGTGTTTTTATTTTCATGCCCAATTCATTGATCTGTTTTTTTACTTATTGATAAAAATATTTAGAAACATAAATTTTTCCTTACAGATTGCTTTGGCTGCATGCTTAAAAGGTATATTGCCTCATTGCTATTAATGAAATTATTACTTTTATGATTTGTCTTAGACCCACTCATTCTTTAGTATTGAGTTTAGTATATAATTAATTTTAATGGTTTCATTAGCATTTGTTAAACATAATCTTTATCACATTGTGATCCACAAAAATGTTTAATATTTTTCTTTTCTGCATTTGTGAAGTTTCTTAAACTCTCTTATTTGTAGTATGGGATGGTTGATCCCCATGATCTGGACAAGGGCTTAAATTATTGGAATGGCAGGACCCGGCCATGGATGGAATTAACTTGACAAGGGTTGCTAAGGATTTTTTCCTCCTAGAGTCTTTCAACTCTAACAACAACAAAAAAAAGGTTTTAAGCAGCAAAGGAATAGGGAAGGAGAAATCTGACTGTGTACATCTATCAAACTATGAACCATGTGGAGAAATGGTAGTAGTAGATAATAGTAGAGACAGTCAGATGTTCACATGAACCAAAATCCAAGAAAGTAATCAGTAACCAAACCTATAGCAATATATGTGTATTTGTGTATATATGTATGTATGCAGAAATGCAAAAAGAAGTGTGATCAACAAACAACATTGATTAGAGTCCAACATAATTAAGCACATTTAACTTCAGAGTATCAAACAGGCTTGGTGGAAAATGATCCAAGACGAGAATATGACTCTGGAAGTATAAACTGTACTTTATTAAAAGACACCCCCTCACCTAAAATGCATATAGACACACACACACACACACACACATATACATGCAATATCTATCTCTATCTATCTGTCTATCTATATATACACTCATGGGATGAGGCTAGAGTAGCAGTGTATATTGAAAAGATATATTCATGTTAGGAAATTCAGTAGCCAGATGGAGAAAGCATGGTGGAGAGAAAATGTGTAAAGACAGGAGTGTGATGAGACTCAAATGAGATAATGAATGTAAAACGCTTGGCAAACCTTAAAGTACTGTACAAATGACATTTATCATCATCATCATCATCATCGTCCTCCTCCTCCTCCTCCTCTCCTCATCCTAATAAAGATGGCTTTATTCCCTGAGACTGCCCTCTCTGGAGGCAGAGCCAAGATGGCAGAGTAAAGGCAGGGACTCATGACTGAGCTCTCCTCCAAACTCTTCCAAATACTTGTAAAAATGATTCTAAACAAATTCTAAAACAGCAGAACCCACAAAAAGATGGAGTGAAACACATTTCCAGCCCAAGACAACTTGGAAGATTGGCAGAAAAGATTTGCCACACCTGGTGAGAATGGTGTGTAGTCCAGTGCAGGCTGCACCAACATTGCAGCAAACCAGGAGCAGGCCTTGGGAGTGACAGAATCATTATCAGCAGAGGCAGTGGCTGCTTCTGGAGCTCTCAGCCCACAGACGGTAAGGGGGTCGAACAACTGGTCAGGAGGAGATTGCAGGGGTCTTTTTGCCAGCACTGAGATAGGATTGTATTGCTTTGCCCATACTTGGATACAAATTGTAGTCCTGGGTGGCAGTCCCAGGACGAGGAGGAGCATGAGCATAGTAGAGCTTGCAGCAGCAGTAGAGGGGGGACCCTACTCATAGTTCCAGGGCAGAAAAGAGTGCTGATGGTCATTCACAGACCAAAGCACAGGCCAGGAGAGGAGTAAACACCTCTCCTTAGATCATACCATCTTGGAAGAACTGAAAATTTACAGGTTCCTAGAAGTAACTCTGAAAACAGCTGTACAAAACCCCTGAAGCTTGGGACAGCATGCCTTCCACCCTGGAAGCAGAGCACTGCTTTAACAAAGAATTAAAAGTCAAGCAACAGGCTGGAGAAATGAGCAAAAACATGGGAAAAAACCCCCTGACTTTTGAAAGTTAGTATGGTTACAAGGAATATCAAAACATATACTTTGGATGTAGGAGCTTTGAAGACAATAAAGTCAAAGCTCCTACATCCAAAGCCTCCAAGAAAAATATGAATTGGTCTCAGCCATGGAAGAACTCAAAAAGGATTTTGAAAATCAGTTAAGAGAAGTAGAGGAAACATTGGGAAGAGAAATGTGAATGGTGCAAGAAAAGCATGAAAAACAAGTCAACAGCTTGGTAAAGGAGACACAAATAAATACTGAAGAAAATAACACTTTAAAAAACAGACTAGGCCAAATGGTAAAAGAAGTCCAAAAAGCTAATGAGGAGAAGAATGCCTTTAAAAACAGAATTGGCCACATGGAAAAGGAGGTCCAAAAGCTCACTGAAGAAAACAATTCCTTAAAAATTAAAATGGAGCAAATGGAAGCTAATGAAAAAAAAAAAAGAAGAGAATGTGAACTATCCCAGTGGGGGGAAAAAAAACAATTGGCCCGGAAAAAAGATCTAGGAAAGATAACTTAAAAGTTATTGGACTTCCTGAGAGCCATGATGAAAAAAAAGACCCTAGACATGATCTTTCAAGAAGTTATCAAGAAAAACTGCCCCAATATTCTAGAACCAGAGGGTAAAATGGAAATTGAAAGAATCCACCAATCACCCCCTAAAAGAGATCCCAAAATAAGACTACCCCCTCTGCATTCCTGCCGAGTTCAAGCAATTTTATAGGACAACACAAGGGTGTGCTGATTTAACAACCAGAAAAAATATATGCACACATACTTTTATATTTGGTCTGCACTGTTAATACTTTCTTAAATCTAGACCAATGCTGTCAAACTTGGGCCACTAAATTATATGCAAGGATCCCTTGTGTGTTGCATGTTGATTTAGAAAGCTACATATTAACATTAAGTATGTTCTGTTGTATTTTAATTATTTTGTTAAATATTTCTCAATTATATTTTAATATGATTGGGGTTTCACTGGAAGTATTGGGTGCCAATGTGCTTGCCACCTCTTATCCAAACAATCAACGAAACAATAAATTAAACCTTGATTTGTAGCATTGCTGATTTCTAAGGTATAAATGGTCATTCTAAAAAATTTGACCATTGGCCCCTGACTGGGTAGAAACAAGCTCCAGCACACCCCCCGCTAAAGATTGATGGAAAAAATAGTGTCATTGAAGTATAATTCATACCAAAAGGACAGAAGAGGAAAGAGATGAGAAGTCTGGGAAACATCACAAGGATGGCACAGATTCATAAAATAGTAGTGATTAGGGCCTTTGGTTGTCCATACTTCTGCTGGAACTCTCTCTCTCTCTCTCTCTCTGCCAAAACCAGAGCATCTAATACTGTATAAACTTGTCTTAGTGATAATTTCATCCTGTGTAAAGGAGAGAAACCAACATGAGGAAACTCTTTCTGGATCTGATTTTCAGCAACAAGGAGGATCTTGTTTCTAGGGCAGAAGGATGAGAATCTTGGAGGAAAGAGACTTCTTTATTCTTGTATTTGTGATACAGGAGAGGACAGCCAAGCAAAGTCTTCAAAAAGCCTGGAATTTTTTGTTTTGATGAGCTCAGCAAAAGGATAGGCAGTTTCCTATGGACTAAAATCCCCAACAGAGGGAGAGTTAGCCTAGGAAGGATGGGAAACTCTTGAGAATGAAATTCTGAAGAAAAAAAAGAGAAATAATTCCATTGAGGAAGAAAAATGGGAGTTGGCTTAAAGAAACTGACATGGACACACAAAGAACTCACCAACAAAGTTAGATTTGAAAAAGACATGTACAGGAAATGGAAGAAATGAGAAGTAATGGAGGAGGAATGCAAAATCATGAGTTGGTCCTGTGAAAATAATGTCAGATGTTACTGCTTAGAATAGCTAAAGTTGGTGAGGCAAGTTAAGAAACACTTGTAAAAAGCTAAATTGAGAAAAAGAGGAAGATCAAAGGAGGGCTAAAATCATGGTTTGAAGGTGGATGGGACAATGACAACTGGCAATAAAGGGAAGGCAGAGCTGCTCAGTTCTTACTTTGTTTCTGCTCTTTCTGCCAAGGGGAATGATCTTGGAATCTGAAAGGACAAAACAAAATGGCTGATAGGAGTTGATTGCCAAAATAAGTCAGGAGATAGTAAAAGAGAATTCTGTCGAGTTAGAAGAATTCAAGTTAGATGAACTACATTTCTAGGAAGCAGAGTGACGAAGTGGAAAGTAGGTTTAACTTGTAATGCTAAATTTGTAGTCCTGGGGCTCTATTAGACAATTTGGATGCCACATCTGTCACATATTACCTGTTTGTCCTTGGAAAAAAATCACCTGACCTCAATTGCCTCAAAATGAGGGATTGAGTTTGATGACCTCTAAGGCCCCTGCAGCTCTATATCTGTGAGCTCCTATGAACTGAGAGGTGTGATTGAGGAGTCAATCTCAGTGATCTTTGATCATGAAGACCTGAAGAGCCACTGCAGGAACAGAAGTATAAATACTGTCCTGTTTTCCTAAGAGGACAAAATATGGTCTATAAATTCTGGGTTAGTGGGATCAGATTTAATTTTGGCCAAATTACTGATGGTATCATTAAAGAGCTTATTAGTAAGCATCTAGAGAAAGGAAGTGGTAGCCACAGTCACCATAGCTTTATTAAAAATAGATAATGGTCTAACTGTATTTCCTTTATTGACAGGGTTACTACAGTGGTAGATTGAAAATTGCTATAGATAGACTACCTAGATTTTTAGCAAAACATTTACAGAGTAAAAATGTAAAAATAATATATAAATGTGGACCAGATGATAATACAATTGGGTGGATTTGAAATTCAAAGAGTGCTTCTGTTTTTTTCTTTCTCTGTGTGTTTATTTCTTTCCTGATTTTAGGTGAACATATATTCCAGG